>NC_083583.1:54262295-54582295 GCF_027579695.1 Neoarius graeffei | reverse complement strand
CTGCATATAATCCTAAATGTATATTAAACATTAAAGTATATGCAGTAAAAAAAAAAAAAGATAGAACTTTATTCACCCAGAAGGAAATTCTTGTGCCAGAGGTTGCTTAAAAATTACAACATGAGAGTAAAACAATAAAGTAATAAATGTAACACCAGTGCTTAATAGAATAAAAGTATAATAAATTTATATGTCTCATCTCATCTCATTATCTCTAGCCGCTTTATCCTTCTACAGGGTCGCAGGCAAGCTGGAGCCTATCCCAGCTGACTACGGGCGAAAGGCGGGGTACACCCTGGACAAGTCGCCAGGTCATCACAGGGCTGACACATAGACACAGACAACCATTCACACTCACATTCACACCTACGGTCAATTTAGAGTCACCAGTTAACCTAACCTGCATGTCTTTGGACTGTGGGGGAAACCGGAGCACCCGGAGGAAACCCATGCGGACACGGGGAGAACATGCAAACTCCACACAGAAAGGCCCTCGCCGACCCCAGGGCTCGAGCCCAGGACCTTCTTGCTGTGAGGCAACAGCGCTAACCACTACACCACTGTGCCGCCCGCACCTGATATTGAGAATCCATATTTAATGATGTTGGAAGAGTAATATCCATCCATCCATCCATCCATCCATCCATCCATCCATCCATCCATCCATTATCTATAACTGCTTATCCTGTGCAGGGTCGTGGGCAAGCTGGAGCCTATCCCAGCTGACTATGGGCAAGAGGCAGGGTACACCCTGGACAAGTCGCCAGGTCATCGCAGGGCTGGAAGAGTAATATGTCTCTTTTTAATTATTATAAAAAAATATACTAATTCTCATTTTTGTTTAATTTCTCAGTGTGGGTGGCACAGTGGTGCAGTGGTCAGCACTGTTGCTTCACAACAAGAAGGTTCTGGGTTCGAACATCTTGGCTGATTAAATCTTTTCTGTGTGGAGTTTGCATGTTCTCCTTGTGCCTGCATGAGTTTCCTCCGGGTGCTTTGGTTTCCTCCCACAGTCTAAACACATGCAGTTTAGGTCAACTGGCTACTCTAAATTGCCCATAGGTGAGAATACGAGTGTGAGTGGTTGTTTGTCTCTGTGCAGCCCTGCGATAAACTGGTGACCTGCCCAAGTTGAACCCTGCCTCTCACCCAAAGTCAGCTGGGATTGGCTCCAGCTTCCCCCACGACATGCAATAGATAAGCGGTAGAGATAACAGACAGATGTTCTCAGTGTCCGATGTTTCAGTTATCCTTCCTACAGAAGGTGGAGTTATCCATATTGATGGTCACTGGTAGAAAAGACCTCCTATGGTGTTCTCCTGAAGGTGACCATGACTGAAGACGCTCTGATATGATAACAGTGTGGCATGCAGAGGATGAGAGGCTTTGTCCATAATACTGAGTATTTTCCTCACCATTTTCCTCTCCAACCAAAGGCTCCAGTTCCACTCCCAGGACAGAACCTGCTTTCCTGATGAGCTTATTGAGTCTCTTAGCATCAGCTGCTTTCAACCTACCACAGCACACTACAGCGCAGAAGAAGAAGAAGAGGCCTTTATTTGTCACACATACACTCAAGCACATGGTGAAATTCCTCCTCTGCATTTAACCCATCTGAAGCAGTGAAAACACACATGTACACACTGACACTGACCACCACTGAGCGATAAAACATCTGCAGCATGGTTCTACAGATGCTGAAAGATCTGAGTCTCCTGAGAAAATACAGGCAGCTCTGAAACTTCTTGTACAGACCTCTGTGTTTTTAGTCCAGTCCATCTTATTGTCTACAGTATATGGACACCTTGGTCGTTGCATTCCTCAAAAATGCCCAGTTCTCTTCCCCTGATACTGACTGGGTTTGGACAGGTTTTTTGCTTCCTAAAATCCACCACTAACATCTTGGTCTTTGTGATGTTGAGTTGCAGGTTGTTTAGTCTGCACCACTCCACAAACCTGTCCACCACATTCCTATACTCAGCCTCCTGTCCCCTGCTGATACAGCCCACAATAGCAGAGTCGTCCAAAAACTTCTGCAGGTAGCAGGACTGTGAGCAGTATCTGTAGTCTGAGGTGTAGACTATGAACAGAAATGGAGGCAGGACCCTCCCCTGAGGTGCCCCCGTGCTGCTCACTGTTATGTCTGACACGTTGCTCTGCAGCCTCGGATACTGTGACTGACCTGTGAGGTATCTGGTGATCCAGGCCACTAGTGGAGCATCTAAGTTACTGCATGTCCAGTAACTTAGTCCTGAGCAGGGCCTAAAAGCACCATACAGTTACTGTATATCTTAATATGTTATATCAACTATATGTTGTTCTATTTTAGACGTAAAACCCTGGATGGATAAATGCATAACTAGATAGATCAGGGGTCATCAAACTACGGCCCGCGGGCCGACTCCGGCCCGCCACCCCTCTTTGACCAGCCCCCAGCACCTCTGCCCCCCACCACTTGAACCGGCCCTATGAGGCAATCCCCAAAAGTGGTCATGGCCTATTTTTTTAAATTGCTTTTTGGCAAATAATAACATGTCTGCATCTTGTATTTTGTTGATTTTATCAATTAAAATTGATATTTAGTTATAAAATGAACTATTCGTATTTTCCGAATTTTCGTCATATGCTCGCGATCAAGCAGTGACAGGCAGCGCACGCGCAGAGAACTGTCAGTGTTCAGGACAGCAAAATGGCTAGCGGTCAGCGAAAAGCTGACAGAGAGTGCAGAGTTTTTAAACAACAGTGGACCACTGATTATTTGTTCGTTCAGTGTAAGGACCGTGCAGTTTGTCTTGTATGTAAAGAAAGTGTGTCGGTTTTCAAAGAATATAATCTGCGTCATCACTACGAAACCCGCCACAAAGAGTATGCTAGTTTGCGAGAGCAAACAAGAGAAGACAGGATTCGGAGGATGAAATGCAGACTGGCTGCACAACAGAATGTATTCCTTCACCAAACCCAGATCAACCAGGCTGCTGTCCGAGCTAGCTGTAAGGTAGCTCACCTACTAGCTACCCATGGAAAGCCGTTTACTGATGGGGACTTTGTTAAAGTATGCATGCTTGCTGTGGCCGAGGAGGCGTGTCCCAACAAGAAGTACAAATCAACAAGTACAAATCCAGCTCACCTACATATACTACTGATTTTGATTCCCATTATTCTGTATGATGCTTTAGCTTTGACCTGTAAATGGCCTACTGCTCATTTCATTTTCACCTTGACCTAAAAAATGTTTACTGAACATGCTCAAATGGATAGGCATAAGAGCTGGCTAGTTGATCTATTGCTCATATTATTATAATTTCACTGGTTTTTTTAAATGTATTTATTTTCTAGGCATATTTATTTGACCTTTATTAAGTGCTGCACACAATTATTAATATTATTAATAATATCAACAGGCCTACCTACAATTTATAATTTTCCACTCACCTTTGCCAGTGTCAATCACCTCAAATAGGCAGATGTTTCTTACCTTGACAGCTTTGATGCTATTTTTATTAGAAAATAAATAAATGGAATATCTGTGGTACATATTTCAAATTAAAACAAAGTGTGAAGACTCGATTACTACTTTTGCAAACCACTAGTAAAGATAAACAAATATGTACCAGGAATCAAGTGTTGATATAGTAGTGTGGATATAGTAGTGTGGATATAGTAGTAGGGTTGGCTGTGCCAGGCTAGTAATCTCTATTACACAATGAGGCCTGCTGGTGGTCATATTTGTCTGGGTCATACAATTCTATGTTATATAGCTGACCCGACCCCGGCCCCCCATCACAGTCAGGAATGACAATGTGGCCCCCAGAGAAAAAAGTTTGGTGACCCCTGAGATAGATCTTTGAATGCAATGGAGTCTCTCTTTATTAAAGTTACTTGCCTCAACCACTAGGGAGAGACAAAGTCAAGCTTTTCTGGAAATCAAAAGGCTATAACTAGAGCTAAAGTTAGATTACAGCCCAAACCACACATTATCACAGTAAATAGTGTGTCATTATTGTAATGGGACTGTATTACTTGTGAAAGATACCATTTAGTACCCTAGTAGATGGTTTGGGCCACAGCCTGAACCTCTGTATGTAATTGACAAAATTCTGCATGAAAACCAATGTCTTTTATTTTTCAAAATTCAAGATTCTGTTATTGCCACACACCAGTATTGGTGGTAATTAAGTTTGGTCCAACTCAGCAATCAGTAATAAACAATAAACTAAACAATAAAGTGCAGGACAAGACAACAGATGCAAAGAAATGCCTATTAATACTGAGTCAGAGAGTGCAAATATAGAAGTATAGAAGAGTGTCTGCAAATGTTGTAATATGATGTTGCAATACTGAAACCAACAGCAGCAGCAGCAGTTACTGAAGTAGACTTGATGTGTAACAGTAATGAATATACAGTCCTGAAATTTAGTTGTGTCATAAATAAGTGTGCTACAGATAAATAACAATTTAAATGTGCCAATGAAGATAGAGACCTACCGTAAATCAGTGAAAATGACTAAACTATCAAGCACATGCCTCAAATTCCTAAACATGGTATTAAAATGGTTTTCAGTCAGTCTTAATAAAAGTGTAAGCTATGCTTCTTTAGAAGATGATATAAACAATTTTCCTTCACATCCAAACAACACCTGTAAGATTTCAAATGTATCACATGTTGGGTATTTTGTGTCATTAATGGAAAGAAAGGTTTGACAAAATCAAAAACAGTCCTAGCTACACAGTGATCCAGAAAGCCATCAACTAGCTTCCATGAATTCTCTTGCGTGATTATAGCACACCAGGGGGACCCAAACCTTCATCTGGTGGTGGGTACACATACACACCTATGGGCAATTTAGAGTAACCAAATGTCTTTGGACTGTGGGAGGAAACCTATGCAGGCACAAGGAGAACAAACAAACTCCACACAGAAAGGCCCCCAGTTGGCCACTGGGCTCAAACCCAGAACCTTCTTGCTCTGAGGTGATACTGCACCACCGTGCCACCAAGAACTTAAATAGGCTACATTAAAATAGCCTCCCAGGAAAAACACATTCATCACTGAGTCACTGATTCAGACTGTGGTCTAGTTCAAGATAGCAATGTGCCTATAAGCTATATCTGAGACGATACAAAACAGTAGGCCTAATGAAAAGACTGCAAACATGAACAAATTCTTCTTCTTTTCCCCATAGCTAGCAAGGGCCATAGGAGCACCACTGATGACATTTTAACAGTCTAGGGCACTAGAAACTTGGTGGAGTCCATCCCTCTCCAAGCTTGATCAATGGAGAATTTAGAGTAGCCAGATAGCCTAACTGAATGTTTTTGGACTGTGGGGGAAACTGGAGCACCTGGAGGAAACTCGCACAGACATGGGGAGAACATACAGAAAGGCCCCTGTCAGTCACTGGGCTCGAACCCAGAACCTTCTTGCTGTGCCCATGAACAAATTATCCATCCATCTGTTATCTGTAGCTGCTTATCCTGTTTTACAGGGTCGCAGGCAAGCTGGAGCCTATCCCAGCTGACTATGGGCGAGAGGCAGGGTACACCCTGGACAAGTCGCCAGGTCATCACAGGGCTGACACAAAGACAAACCACCATTCACACTCACATTCACACCTACGGTCAATTTAGAGCCAACAATTAACTTAACCTGCATGTTTTTGGACTGTGGGGGACACCAGAGCACCCGGAGGAAACCCATGCAGACATGGGGAGAACATGCAAACTCCACACAGAAAGGCTCTCGCCGGCTGCTGGGCTCAAACCCAGGACCTTCTTGCTGTGAGGTGACAGTGCTAACCACTACACCACCGTGCTGCCCCATGGACAAATTAGGCTTATAATAATACTAATATTAGAAGTAGTAGTACTAGTAGTAGTGGTGGTGGTGGTGGTGATGATGGTTGCATAATAATAATCCATCCATTATCTGTAGCTGCTTATCCTGTTCTACAGGGTTGCAGGCAAGCTGGAGCCTATCCCAGCTGACTATGGGTGAGAGGCGGGGTACACCCTGGACAAGTCACCAGGTCATCACAGGGCTGACACACAGAGACACAAAACCATTCACACTCATGGTCAATTTAGAGTCACCAATTAGCCTAACCTGCATGTCTTTGGACTGTGGGGAAAACCGGAGCACCTGGAGGAAACCCACGCAGACACGGGGAGAACATGCAAACTCTACACAGAAAGGCCCCCATTGGCCACTGGGATTGAATCCAGAACCTTCTTGCTGTGAGGCAACAGTGCTAACCACTACACCACCGTGCTGCCCCATGAACAAATTAGGCTTATAATAATACTAATATTAGTAGTGGTGGTGGTGATGGTGATGATGGTTGCATAAAAATAATCCATCCATTATCTGTAGCCGCTTATCCTGTTCTACAGGGTTGCAGGCAAGCTGGAGCCTATCCCAGCTGACTACGGGTGAAAGGCGGGGTACACCCTGGACAAGTCGCCAGGTCATCACAGGGCTGACACATAGACACAGACAACCATTCACACTCTCACATTCACACCTACGGTCAATTTAGAGCCACCAGTTAACCTAACCTGCATGTCTTTGGACTGTGGGGGAAACCGGAGCACCCGGAGGAAACCCACGCGGACACGGGGAGAACATGCAAACTATACACAGAAAGGCCCTCATTGGCCATGGGGCTCGAACCCAGACCTTCTTGCTGTGAGGTGACAGTGCTAACCACTACACCGCCATATTATTATAATTCTATTGTATTTTATATCTCATCTCTAGCCGCTTTACAGGGTCGCAGGCAAGCTGGAGCCTATCCCAGCTGACTACGGGCGAAAGGAGGGGTACACTGGACAAGTCGCCAGGTCATCACAGGGCCGACACACAGAGACACAAAACCATTCACACTCATGGTCAATTTAGAGCCACCAATTAGCCTAACCTGCATGTCTTTGGACTGTCAGGGAAACCGGAGCACCCGGAGGAAACCCACGGGGAGAACATGCAAACCCCACACAGAACAGCCCTCATTGGCCACGGGGCTAACCACTACACTGCCATATTATTATTATTATTATTATTATTATTATAATTCTATTGTATTTTATATGATGTTATGTAATAGTCTTAACACCATGGTTGGGGAAAAAAGAAACATTTGGGTCTCTCGACCACTGCGAACGTATTGATCAGCCTTATTTTAGAACCAACGTTGCTGTTGTTTTTCTGGACCGTGTGCATCCACGCCCTCATCTTCCGAGAATAAAATGAATGAAATGTTGAGGGTTTTTTTTTGCATCACTTCTATTCCTGATAGCGGCAGTGCTGAGCTGCGCGAGCCGCACCGTCACAGTGCGCGCGCGGAGGAAGCGGGGGTGTCCGTGTGCGTCACACCACACCGGACTGGAGCGTAGCCGCGCGCGCCTTCCAACAACAGCAATAACAGCGGCACCGTGTCGAGCTCTCCACTGCACGCCATCTCTCCGGTTCACACGCCATGCAAACCCGAAGGCAAAATGCTACGTGACTGGCATGGCGTAGAATCTCAGAAATCCGTCGCGTGTCTGCGTTCCTCCTGCTTCCTATAGCCTAATCTCCTGCTGACGTCTTCGGGACACTGCAGAACAGCGTCGAGGTAAGGGGAGGATTCGAGCTGGAGCCTATCTTTGGAACAGGATGCGCAGTCGCGCGCGCGGTACCGAGCATCTTCTGCGCGTCCTTGAGCCTGATTTGGTGTGATGGAGCGCGACGGTCACGTCGCTGAACAAAAGAACGAACGGCACGGTGCAGGCGCGCGAGCGCAAGGACACCGACGGGCAGGAGGGGATTTATTTATTTATTTATTTATTTATTTATTTTTAATCGTTCACAGCCGACATTATTCGATTTCTGCATTTTATCGAACCTCCATCTAAACACCCGCAATATCCATGATACATTATTATTATTATTATTATTATTATTATTATTATTGACAGGATGGCGTGCTCTCTCTCTCTCTCTCTCTCTCTCTCTCTCTTCTTTTTCCTAATTTGCATCATCTAACGCTTTCCTGAAACTGTCCTGTCCATGATGAGCTGTAGTGAATTAGAAGTGAATCATCAGTCATCTCATGTTCTCGCGTTATCAGGATATGAGCATATCCGTGTATTGCTTTAAAATAGAGGTAGCACGAAACGGACAAAAAGAAAATCATAACCATAATCATAAAATTGCGATCCCACTTCTCTGTACTGAGAATGCGATATACCGGACAACATATATAGGCTAAAAATGTCCTCCTGTGGTTCGCTTTAATTGTCTTTCCTGGATGCTGTGATTCATCCAAATATTCATTCATTCATTCATTCAAAAAACAACAACAACAACAACTGAGAACTATCAAGAGGAACATCATGCCCACTGCATAGAATAACATCCGTTTGCTAGAGGAATGATTCACATATTATGAATTATGACTAGTTCTGGTTAGGGATAACACCAACTCAGAGGGACTATGAATGAAAGTTGGGGTCATGGTGTTCAAAAATGTTTTCTCTTTAAGTTCTGTGTGTGTGTGTGCTTAAAAGAGTGCAAACATAAACACAGCTTTACAGCTGCAAATAGTTTACATGGTTTTTGGCAAAACCTCTGCTATTTTATCTAGGATTGAGTCGAAACTTATAGACAACATAATGGATTTCTTTATAGTCTAAATAAATGAAAGCGAGCTTTGAAGCACAAGATTCTGTCATCGCTTGTGCGTTACTCATTGGCTGGGCATGATGTGCTGTTAAAAATAAACACGCTTGGCCTTGTGGAATGAAACGCAGTCCTCCGTGCATATTTTGTGGGCGACGTTTTCTGATTTTCATTCAAACTGTTTAGCATCAATTATTAAGCGCTGATTAGAGGAACGATGGCGGGGCTCCTGGTAAGGATTATGAAACGGAGGTTTGTTTTTGGAAGCACAGCAGGACCATCTTGTAGGTCTAGTGGTGTGCCATATGCATGCTGCTACAGCTGAATTAAAATAGAGAGGCTTTACTGAGCTACATATTCTATCTATCTATCTATCTATCTATCTATCTATCTATCTATCTATCTATCTATCTATCTATCTATCTATCTATCTATGCATAAGATCATGCAGATACAAATCAAGAGCTTCAGTTAATGTTCACTTTCAACATCCGAATGGGAAAAATTGTGATCTCAAAGTGTGAGTTTCACTGTAACATGGGTGTTGGTTTGAGCCAGATGGACTGGTTTGAGTATTTCTGAAACTGCTGATCTCCTAGGGCTTTCACACACAACAGTCTCTGGAGTTTATACAGAATGGTGCGAAAAACAAAAAAACACTGAGTGAGTGACAGTTCTGTGGGTGGAAACATACGCCTTGTTGATAAGAGAGGTCAGAGGAAAATGGCCAGATTGGTTCGAGCTGCCAGGAAGGATATACTGTAGTAACTCATATAATCACTCTTTACAACCGTGGTGAGCAGAAAAGCATCTCAGCATGCAACAGCAGAAGACCACATTGGGTTCCGCTCCTGCAGCCAAGAACAGGAATCTTAGAATCAAGTTCCTATTAAAGTGGCCAGTGAATGTATATTGACAAACAAGCAGGTTTTCCATCAACCATAAATCTTGTTTTTTTTCACTTCGCCCTTGAGCAGCATCCTGATTGGTCTGGACGTGACAAAGCATGTAAAAGAAAGTATATGCTGAAAGTTTTAACTCCTGCGATGAGTAAATAATGTGAAATACTAGTACCAGTACTAGTACTAGTAAATACGAGTGTCTCTTGCTCTCTCTCTCTCTCTCTCTCTCTCTCTCTCTCTCTCTCTCTCTATATATATATATATATTTTTTTTTTTCTTTTTTTTCTTGTAGCTATTAATAAAAAGTGAGCTGACAGGGCTTAAATGAGGAGTATTGAACAGGGGTGACTTTCTCTGATTGCATGTTTTGGCTCTGACACTGAGCTCCTTATCATCGAAAATTGCTCAGCATTATGCTTTAATACTGGCTAGGATGTAACACAGTGCTATTTTTGCTGTTTCTGAAATTATTGCACATGGCTAATCTCTCAGCGGAGGAGAGAATTTTATCAGGTTCAGTAATTTGGGATGAATCATAACCAAGTTGATATACAGTAGCTGAAATAGGCTACTTATATAAGCTTATATAAAGCTCGTGTAACATGAATTAAACACACCATTTGTTGGCTAACTCCCAGGGGCAACTGCAGTTACAAAGAAGAATGATGCGTTTTATTCTCCCCCACATATCTAAAAAAAAAAATTAAGAGTGTACTCTTTTACTCATTATCCTTAAAGCTTCCTCAGTATCCCAGCTTCCATCCTCTCTCACACATCATCGTTCTTCTTTATCACGCCAGCCCTTGGGGTGTGTTTCCACAGTAACTGGAGAACTCCCAGAGTTCCAAAAAAAAAACACTGAGATGTCACAAGGATGCAGACGAAGGAAGAATAGCTGATTCTTGAGTGCACTCGTTGGCACAGTGGTCCACATGGTGCGGTTATTCAAGAGGAGAAACATGAACTTTCTCTTGCAGGCATTTATGTCCCATGGTTGTAAAGATGCAAAAGGATTAAATAAAAAGTTTGAAGTCAAGCACTGCAGCAGAGATGCTCTGGGTATCTACAGTATATGACACCAGAGGCCCACCCTGTTCGTCTTTCTCCTCTGATGATTCTGCACTGCAGCGTTTCTCTTTCCCTCCCTCTCATATGATAACCTACGTATTCGCCTGCACTCACAGCAGCAAATAACACTGTGCTATATACGTATATGTGTGCTGTATATTTTTCTTATTTTCCCAAGTGGGAATTCATAGCATTGGTCCAATTTTCTCTGATACCCTTCTTGTCTCCCTGCTTCCTTTTGCTCAAAGTTAATACGTTATATGTATGATTTCTTAATTGCATCCAACATTGGCATCTTTTTGTGTTCCTGCAACACTAACAGGCTTCTCATGAGATAACATGGAAAACTCCTCTCTGTTGATATGTTGCTTAGTGATGGGAAAGAACACAATTAAGTCATCCTTCTCCTGCTGCTTTTCAAGGATCCCTCATCATGGACACATGGGATGACTGGAATATGAAAAGCAATTCCCCAAAGATCATGTTACTTGCAGTGTTTTTTAACACATGTACCAATTGGGAGCATCTACTTACCATCCTAAATCTCGAGTTGAAATGAAATATTAGAAATGCCAAATGCTAAATCATAGAATTTAAGGAAAATAGAATTTAAAAATTCACTTGCATAGAATTCGTAGGCAATATAGTATAGCGTATGTACAGTACTCAATTGATTTGGTTGCACATAAGCAGTGGATAGTACATAATTTCCTCTACTTTGCTTCAATTCAGCATGATAGATTTTCCATATGATTTGAATAAACAAGATCATGACTTATTAAGAAAGAGATTTCAGAATTGCGTTCCTAGCTTGGTTTGATTTTCATTTATTATCACTGATTATGGCTAGTTATTCTTCCCTTATCGTGGCGGAAGTGAACATGTGACCTAATTTGCATTGTTAGCTCTTCAGATTGGTGGACTTGCACCATTAATCACTCGGCTGATGATAATCAGATGCACGAGCAAAGTAACCATAATGCACATGGAGCTCAGGTGAGGGAGATATGATACTATCCTATGCTGGAGAGAAATGTATTCTAAGTGCTGGAAATAGCCAGCTTGATCTTGCTATACGCAGGAGACCAATGGCTACATCTGCTCCAGAGTGTGATGAGTGAGTCATTAATATATTCTGACCTTGGTGCTGATGGTAGCAGAGAATGCACTACCTATTTGCACATTCAGACCCAAGCAGAGACAGGCAATGTAAAATGTACAGTGCAATAAGCCAAGGAATTATTCAAGGTGAGGAGTATTATTTTAAAACGAACTGTATTTATTCAAACACTTTGAGCCAATTTTTATATATATTTATATAGCTTGTGTCAGACTTTAATGAAAAATACTTTATGGTAACAGTTTGCCATTTTTTTTTAATGTTAGGAATATAATACAGTGAGGTGTCCTGGAAAGAGTTGACGATGCTTCAGGTCAGGCTGTTACCTCCCTAATGTTGATTATTTTCCTATAGCAGGACATCCCAAAGTGTTTTATTCACTTTATACCACATAAATTTGGCAAAGATTGCAATTGGCAAGAATCTTAGATGGGAAGCCAGTCCATTGCAAACATAAAAAGGGGAAAAAAATGCAGTATTACAGTTACTAAGACACCAGAAGGCACAAAGACCAATCTCCATTGCGGAAAACTTACTTCTTCTTCCTCCTGGTCCAGCTCTATTGCCAGATTGGTGTCCATGTGGACCCTACTGATCCACATGTCATATTAATTGGAGCATAGTTTTATGCCAGATGCCCTTCCTGATGCAACCCTCCCATTTCTGGGCTTGGGAAACAACCATTCACACAAATGGGTAATTTAGAATAGCCAATTAGCCTAACTATACAGTATGTCTTTAACCTGTGGGGGAATCCAGAGCACCCAGAGGAAACCCACACAGACACAGGGAGAACATCCAAACGCCACACAGAAAGGCCTCCATCGGCCACTGGGCTCGAACCTAGAACCTTCTTGCCGTGAGGCAACAGTGCTAACCACTACACCACCGTGCAGAAAACTTATTGATCGTTACAAAATAGCATCACTGGAGACTCCTTTTATGAATGTTAAATATGAATGAATGAATGTCTCCTTACAGAAAGCTTCCCCTTATCAGTGATTATACAGCTTTCTTTATCAAAGAACAGTAATTTGAATTACAGGTGACACTACTGTCAGAGTCTTGCTGTTATATTAAATTAAGCAACACCAAACAGAATTGAGAATTCACCAGCAATACGGTACAATAGTGAACCATTGAGATGTCTTGTTCTATTCTGCTGGGCAAAAACACAGCACAATTAAAAATGACTTTGCCTTCAAATTGATTTGACACAAAACAGCTGACAGCAGCATTTCTATTCAAGTATACTGACTCACCCTTCTCATACAGTTAAATAATATCTTGCTCATTCGTGCACAGCACAATCATAATGCTACGCCGACTGAGTTTGTTTAAGTGCGTGGACATGATGATAGATACATTATATGGCCCAAAGTATGTCGACACCTGACCAATTACTATTCCAGTGTATGTGCTTGTTGAACATCCCATTCCAGATTTATTCCTTCCCTTACCTTCACTCTTCAAGGAAGGCTTTCCACTAAATTGTGGAATGTGATTGTGGGGATGTTTTGGCAGTTCAGCCACATTCGTGAGGTCAGGCACTGATATTGGGTGAGGAGGCATGGGGCACACTCAGCGTTCCAGTTCATCCCAAAAGTGTTCAGTGGGGTTCAGGTGAGGGTATATACAGGACACTCAGGTTCTTTCACTCCAACCTTGACAAACCATGTCTTCACAAACCTCATTTTGTGCACAGGATCATTGTCATGCTGGAACGTGTTTAGGCCCCTTTGTTACAGTGAAGCTACAGCTAAATGCTACAGCATGCAAAGCCATTCGAGACCACATATGGTTGTGAAGATCAGGTGTCCAAATACTTTTGACCACACAGTGTATATTGGTTCTACATTCCTGTTGAGTTTAGCTTTATCATTCATGCAGCAAAATTCTACTTTTGAATGCACTCCAAGGATGAATGCACACCTACGTTGTTTGTTCAGGTTCAGCTAGACACAAATGAACATTGTGAGACTTTCATCACTGGGGATTTGTGGCCATGTGTGGTTGCATGGATCTGAGCTTCCAAACAAAATATGCATCAGATATTAATATCATGCTTAACATGATCATGGCAAAGTGATAGTTACCAAACAGGTTTTTTTTCAATTTGTGTTTTTCCAGATCTCAGGGAATACATCAAGAGTTAGCACTGACTGCGCCCTGAGTGGACCGTACCAGCATGCCAGAGCAAAGCAATGACTACCGTGTGGTGGTGTTCGGGGCTGGAGGTGTTGGCAAGAGCTCCCTGGTCCTTCGTTTCGTGAAGGGCACGTTCAGGGACACGTACATCCCCACGGTGGAGGATACGTACCGGCAGGTGATCAGCTGTGACAAAAGTGTGTGCACATTGGAGATCACTGATACGACAGGCAGCCACCAGTTCCCAGCAATGCAGCGCCTGTCCATCTCCAAGGGTCACGCGTTCATCCTGGTGTACTCTATCACGAGCCGCCAGTCACTGGAGGAGCTCAAACCTATCTACCAGCAGGTGCTGGCTATTAAGGGCAACGTGGAGGGCATCCCAATCATGCTGGTGGGCAACAAGAGCGACGAGAGCCAACGTGAAGTCGAGACCAAGGAAGGGGAGGCGCAGGCCAACAGCTGGAAGTGTGCCTTCATGGAGACATCAGCTAAGACCAACCACAATGTCACCGAGCTCTTCCAGGAGCTGCTCAACCTGGACAAGAAGCGCGACATGAGCCTCAACATGCGTTCCAGCAAGCAACGCAGGGCTGACAAGCTGAAGGCCAAGTGCAGTGTCATGTAGAGATGGTTCAAGTGGTGGAGAAAGAAGGAGCTGAGTCATTTCAACAATGACATGACTGGATGAAAATGTACAAAAGTCACTCATCACATTAGTCCCATTTCTTTGGATCTGAATCAGGTATTCTTCGGTGCACGGTTGACCAACCAGACTCTTTTCTCTTTTCATTTATTCTCTTCGATGGTTTATTTAGCTCCTGTAACAACCACTAGAATCAAGGGAAGTCTTAAAGTCCCTCTACCATCCGATTGAGTTGACTCGGACATCTTCAGTATTAACTCTGTCCTTCTCCCCTCTCCACCTGCTCATGTACAGCTTTACTCAACAAGGTTTGTTTTCAGGCGGTAACAAAAACCCTCATCATCATCATCATCATCACGGTCATGAATAGGGCTTTGTGTCTTGTAAAGGATTTCATTCAAAACTCAAATAGAAAAACGTCTTGAACCGGTTATGCACTTTATCATGTTCTCAATGGGCGAATGAGACCACAAGCGCAACAAGGTGACCGCATTATCCAGCTCTTCCAAATTAGACATTACAACAGCACAAAAGCATGTTAGAAATTAAAAGATTTGGGTTCACAGACTTTTCTTTGTTGGCTTTGTAATAGTACAAACAGGTTCGACAAGCCAACATGAATAGTGAACAATGCACATTTGATCATGTAGAAACTACCTTCCTACTCATTGTGATAATAGAGTTGTCATCAAATACAGAGCTTTACTTAAACAAAGCACAGCAAAGCAGATTTAAATATCGAAAGCATTTTTTCCCCCAATGTTGGTGGCACGCGAAAACCTGAAATATGCATTAATCATTAATCTAACTGAAACATTTAACCTGTGCGTGAAATCTAACTGTGTATTAATCTCATTTGTATTGGATACCCTTGTATAGTTAATGTTTTTTTTCCTTTTGTTCTTTATTTAGTGTGTATATATCCTCTGACTATTTAATGCCATTGCTTTAGCAATACATTATATAAAAGCACTTTTAGAATCTTGAGCACATTCAAAACATTAAAAATGAACCTTTACAGAAACGTTTTGTCAGACACTCTGCGTTTACAATTTCAAAGCAGGTACAGTGTTTATCTAATAATATTATATGAAGGACCAGAAATAAAAAAATAAAGAAGCACAAACATATGGTGTAAAATAAATATTGGACTATTTGTCTTGTTCTGTGGTTTTGAAATGACAAATGCAACATAAACTGTGATGTACATATTATTAATATCATAATAGGTAAAAAAAAAAAGCTTGTCATGTGAGTATGAGTAACTTAATAACCTTGCATCAATTTAGAAAGGCAATAAGAGGTATATTAGGATCAGCTGTAACTACTTGCATTAACTTTTTGATGTCTTTATGTTTCCTGATATGCTAAATGAAAATGCATTAAACCTGGTTGGCATTTTATGTGTTTTTTTTTAATATGTATATAATTAATATATGAATTATTTCAGCTCCACACGGGTGTGTCTGTGGTTTTCAGAAACATTCTCCAAGTGCAAAACAAACACTGCAGACCTTAATTACGGAGAGTTAATCACAAGTTTGCTGACAAAAGAAAAAAGATAAACATCATGTACAGTTTTTGTCTGTTTGCAGGGTCATAACATAGGAGGCAGTGGAAGCTCTTAGGATAAGGTTCTGTACTGAAGACCACATGATTGTGAGTTCAGACCCCAGACCTGCCATTCAGCCACTGCTGGGCCTCAGCTACAGTATATGTTTGGATTTTATTCTTCCTAAAGCATTGCTTTGGGTAAAAGCGTCTGCCAAATGAATAAATGTAAGTGAGAGCCTGAGCTTTTCTTGAACTACATGCCTCTAATCTAAATAAATTCATCACTATAATAAGCAATCAAAATGATACTCCCTTCATTTTTTTATTAAATCATTCCTTATTTCATCTTCAGTAACCACTTTATCCTGGTCAGGGTCACAGTGAACCCGTAGCCTATCTCTGGAAAAAAACACTGGATGCAAGGTCAGGATATATCCTGGATGGGATGCGAGTCTATCACAGGGTACCCCTACCCGCACACACACAAGCCAATCTGGAACCCAGAGGAAACCTGTGTGGACACATGGAGAACATGCACAGAAACTCAGGATTGAACAGGGGACCCTGGAGCTGTGATGCGGCAATACGACCCCATTCTCAAACACCCCACCATCCCTTTGTCACTATACACATCCACCATGTTTTAAGTTACATTTAGTGATATTTTGACATTCTAACTGGGGCTTTAAACAGTTAAACCCTCAAATAATCACAATTTTGCACCCAGTGCTTGTCACTGACTACTACAATACAGTGGTTGTAATGAATGAATAAATGAATGACAGAAGGAAACTGTTTTATATTCATTTGGTTAAAACTGAAGATCTCAGTTTAAAGATATTTAAAGTAATAAGCTTCTGAATTATAACTTTCATGCCAAATAACTTGTGCAACAGATGACCACAGTTTTAGTGCATTGGTTCATTGCACATTCCACCCAAAAACTGCACTGTAGCATAAAATGACAGACATATCAATACTAATTCATTATTAACATTTCTATTATCATTTTAAACATGGGGCGGCACGGTGGTGTAGTGGTTAGCACTGTCGCCTCACAGCAAGAAGGTCCGGGTTCGAGCCCCGTGGTCGGCGAGGGCCTTTCTGTGTGGAGTTTGCATGTTCTCCCCGTGTCTGCGTGGGTTTCCTCCGGGTGCTCCGGTTTCCCCCACAGTCCAAAGACATGCAGGTTAGGTTAACTGGTGACTCTAAATTGACCGTAGGTGTGAATGTGAGTGTGAATGGTTGTCTGTGTCTATGTGTCAGCCCTGTGATGACCTGGCGACTTGTCCAGGGTGTACCCCGCCTTTCGCCCGTGGTCAGCTGGGATAGGCTCCAGCTTGCCTGCGACCCTGTAGAAGGATAAAGCGGCTAGAGATAATGAGATGAGATGAGATTTTAAACACGTAGAAATGGTTTCAAACGGATTTTCTGTAACGTTTCAGGAAACTTTTCTTTTTCTATGTCAAAAATGACATAGTTTAGTTTTTGTCGCCATCTAGTGGATATGTGCTGTTTGCACAAGAATTTATTTTTGGAATTTAAGAATTTCTCATCTCATTATCTCTAGCCGCTTTATCCTTCTACAGGGTCGCAGGCAAGCTGGAGCCTATCCCAGCTGACCACGGGCGAAAGGCGGGGTACACCCTGGACAAGTCGCCAGGTCATCACAGGGCTGACACATAGACACAGACAACCATTCACACTCACATTCACACCTACGGTCAATTTAGAGTCACCAGTTAACCTAACCTGCATGTCTTTGGACTGTGGGGGAAACCGGAACACCCGGAGGAAACCCACGTGGACACGGAGAGAACATGCAAACTCCGCACAGAAAGGCCCTCGCCGGCCACGGGGCTCGAACCCAGACCTTCCTGCTGTGAGGCGACAGCGCTAACCACTACACCACCATGCCGCCCCAATTTAAGAATTTATTTTTAAGAATTTATTTATTTTTGTTTAAAATATCGATGATGAGATCCAGCATCGCCTTCGTGCCGCCAGTTATGCCTTTGGACGAATGCGTGAGAGGGTATTTGAGGAGAGAGGCATACAATCCGAAACCAAGGGGAAGATCTATAAAGCCGTGGTACTACCATCCCTCTTCTATGGCTCGGAAACCTGGACCACCTACAGGCGCCACTTAAAAACCCTTGAAAATACCATCAGCGCTGTCTGCACCGCATTCTAGCCATTAGCTGGATGGAACACTGAACAAATAATAGTGTACTAGAGGAAGTCGACTGCAGAAGCATAGAGGCCATGGTAGTTCAAAACCAACTCCGCTGGACAGGGCATGTTGTCAGAATGGATGACACGTGCCTCCCCAAGCAAATTCTTTATGGCAAGCTCAGCTCTGGAGCAAGATTGATAGGAGGGCAGAGGAAGCGTTTTAAAGACAATCTTAAGGCCTCTCTGAAAGCCTGTAACATCAGTGTAGACAACTGGGAAGAGCCTGCCTCGGATCACCCGTGGTGGAGAAGAGCGACCCATGAGGGTGTTACCTCCTTTGAACTTGCCAGACGACGCAGGCAAGAGGAGAAGCGCCAAAATTGTAAAAAGCGTGAAAGGGCAATTCCTCCAACCACTTCCTTATTCATCTGTTCAGTGTGCCAGTGACCTTGCGCCTCCCGTATTGGCCTCATGAGCCACCGTAGGGTGCATAAGTAACCCAGTCCTACTAACTCTGTGGACAATCCTACTCGTATCGAGGGATTCCTGATGATGATGATGATGATGATGATAAAAGAAACACTGAGGTCCAGACCTTTTATCACTTTTGGTTTATTAGCAGGGAAGTGGTTATAGGGAAGTGATATTTATTTGAATAAGAGTACAAACAGAATATGCAAAATCTCATCTCATCTCATTATCTCAAGCCGCTTTATCCTTCTACAGGGTCGCAGGCAAGCTGGAGCCTATCCCAGCTGACTACGGGCGAAAGGCGGGGTACACCCTGGACAAGTCGCCAGGTCATCACAGGGCTGACACATAGACACAGACAACCATTCACACTCACATTCACACCTACGGTCAATTTAGAGTCACCAGTTAACCTAACCTGCATGTCTTTGGACTGTGGGGGAAACCGGAGCACCCGGAGGAAACCCACGCGGACACGGGGAGAACATGCAAACTCCACACAGAAAGGCCCTCGCCGGCCCCGGGGCTCGAACCCAGGACCTTCTTGCTGTGAGGCGACAGCGCTAACCACTACACCACCGTGCCGCCATATGCAAAATATGAATATGAAATAAACAAAGAAACAAACAAACAAAAAGTCGTGCAGAGCATAATACTTGCGAGAATCACAAAGAAACGGAAGTTATGGCCGATTAGGTGTTTTTACAAGATTTGACTTTGGTGAACTTGACCTTTGACCTTGACCCACCAAAAACTAATGACGTCTTTGTGTGACCCTAGTGAGTTGTCCTGTGCATTTTGGTGAAGATTGATAAAGAAATGTCGACGCTAGAGCACCAACAAACAAACAAACAAATGGACAGATCAACATACTTTCGCAAGTAACAAACAAACAATCTATTGTTAACATATCGATAACCAGCATATTTATTATTAAGGTCCTCATAACCTGTATGTCTCTTCGAGGCCACTAGGTAGCACTATTACTTCATGAATGCACATAAAACCATTACGACTTGAAAGCGTTGACTTTGGTTGCACAATAACTTGGCAGTAAGCTAATGTTTGTGTATATGTGCCTCAGTTGTGCAGTAAGGAAGTCGGTAAATCATGCTATTGCTTGCCAGAAGAGTAAAAACAGCATTCCATTGAAGGCAGATAGATACAGTGTTTTTCCATTTTGCATAAAGCATTGTTCCTTTAATGCCCTGCTATAACTGGTGATAGAAGAAGAAGAAGACTTTATTTGACACATATACATTACAGCTCAGTTAAAATAATTTCTTCGGATATCCCAGCTTGTTAGGAAGCTAAGGTCAGCCATGATATGGCACCACTGGAGCAGAGAGGGTTAAGGGACTTGCTCAAGGGCCCAGCAGTGGCAGTTTGACAGTGCTGGGGTTTGAACCCCTGACCTTCTGATCAGCAATTCAGAGCCTTAACTGTTGAGCATGTTACGAATGTATTTTTATTCCATTTCTGCATGTTGCATAAACAAAACTGTAATATCTGAGATAGCTCACTGTTTTTATCAGTAGCAGGACACTGTAAGCCTTTTAAACAAAACAAAGCTAATTCTTCCCTAAGCTAGTTGAAAGAATCTTTGAACTATGGTATATGCTTATCCTATTATGCTCTTTCACTGAAAATACTCTACTACTCTACATGGTGCCACATGACATTTAAATCTGAATTAATTTCACTAGCCATGCTTGCTCAGCGTTTGTTTATATATATATATATATATATATATATATATATATATGGGTGGCACGGTGGTGTAGTGGTTAGTGCTGTCGCCTCACAGCAAGAAGGTCTGGGTTCGAGCCCCGTGGCCGGCGAGGGCCTTTCTGTGTGGAGTTTGCATGTTCTCCCCGTGTCCGCGTGGGTTTCCTCCGGGTGCTCCGGTTTCCCCCACAGTCCAAAGACATGCAGGTTAGGTTAACTGGTGACTCTAAATTGACCGTAGGTGTGAATGTGAGTGTGAATGGTTGTCTGTGTCTATGTGTCAGCCCTGTGATGACCTGGCGACTTGTCCAGGGTGTACCCCGCCTTTCGCCCGTAGTCAGCTGGGATAGGCTCCAGCTCGCCTGCGACCCTGTAGAACAGGATAAAGCAGCTAGAGATAATGAAATGAGATATATATACAGTATTAGGAGTAGAACCATAGCCAAATTAAACCCTCATGAACCACTGACACTCGGCCTGCTAAAGGAAATGAAGTAATTAAAATCCTTCAAAGCATCATAACGGCATTTAACGGGAGTTCGGGGACTCATAAAGCTGTACATAACATCTACAGGCTTATTTGTGATATTACAAATGCTATCTCCTTGTAGACAAGTGTATCATTACTACACACAGCTTCCCTGAGCATTTAGTAAACTGTGGTACATGCCGAGGAAATGTTTCACCTGCACTTCTCCATGCTCAGGTTTACTAACAGCACCCTGACCTCTACCACACAAGGATGCAAAAGAATCTATTTCGTGTGTGTGTGTGTGTGTGTGTGTGATATTCTCCTCCCATTAGCTTTAACCAACCTTTCTTTATTCGTTTATTTTTAAACCAACATTTATTTTAATTTCTGTATATGTGACCACAGATCAAGTGTGATACTGTGAACTCATATAGACCTGTAATACTAGTCACTTGACACAGTGACACAGCAGCTCCCTGAACCTGTAATTGGATTAAGCTTCGATGCCTTTCACCTAAAGCAAGAATAGACTATAATAAACAGTCTTAGAATAAGAGACAAACAGGATAAGAGTTCTCCGAACAGCTAGAATAGTCTCGATATTGTCCCTGCTGTGCGTTTTCATGCAGACTCAGAAAAGATAAAGGACTAAATATTTGATTAGTTAGACAGATCTTGCTTCAATCCTGAACTCAGCTTACTGTCTTTGTGGAGTAAACATGCATGTAGGTGGACTGGCTACATGTTAAAATGCTCCTAGATGTGTGTGTGTGTGTGTGTGTGTGCATGGTGCCCATCCAGGGTGCATGCAGTCTCACCTCATGCCCAGCGCTCTGAAGATAGGTTCTGGATCCACCACAACCCTGATCATTTCAAGATTCAAGATTTTTTTTATTTGTCATATACACAATAACAGACAGTGGTTTATTATTGGGTAATGAAATTCTTATTTTGCAACTGCCCGACCAAACTACGCTTACCAATATAAAATAAATATATATATAAAATATGAAATATAAAATATAAAGTGCATATGGAATGCAAAATAAAGGTAGAGTGAAAAATGAAGATAACATTAAAAAAAAAAGGAGATATCATCACGATGATCATTATATTGTATATGAAGACAACAAAATTGTGATCATTTACTGCCAGGAATCTAAAACTACAGCTAATATTAAAACATTCAACTTGTCTTTTACACCAGGGGTCCAATCATGAGCACTATACAGTTTTCCCTGTATCATCTAATCAAATGTAACGTAATTCCCCAGGACCGGAGATTCTATCCATTATCCGTAACCTCTTATCCTGTGCAGGGTCACGGGCAAGCTGGAGCCTATCCCAGCTGACTACGGGCGAAAGGCGGGGTACACCCTGGACAAGTCACCCGGTCATCGCAGGGCTGACACATAGAGACACACAGCCATTCAAACTCACGTTCACACCTACGGTCAATTTAGAGCCACCAGTTAACCTAACCTGTATGTCTTTGGACTGTGGGGGAAACCGGAGCACCCGGAGGAAACCCATGCGGACACGGGGAGAATATGCAAACTCCACACAGAAAGGCCCTCGCCAGCCACGGGGCTCGAACCCGGACCTTCTTGCTGTGAGGCGACAGTCCTAATCACTACACCACCGTGCCGCCAGACTGGAGATTTATTCTCCTAAACACTAAAGTGCACAAATGGTTCCACACTTTCACAACTTTCACATAATATCAGCTGAATCGTGTTGCTTGTTTTTCATGTTGTTACTGAATACTAAGCATTATGGAGCATAAGAAGTGGGGAAGTGTTGTTTAGCAGAGAGCTTTCATTATACCTCACATGGCTCATACTTCCTCTTAATGAAAAAGCTTTCTATTGATGTGAAAACCATATTTAAGGCTTCCGGCTAGCATTAACGGTGATATTGACCTGATTGCATCGAGTCACTCTTAAGTCATTTTTTCATTTCAGCGGAGTATAAACCATCTCTGAGGACAAACCTGCGTGGGCCATGAAGTGCACCTTAGGGGTCTGCACATATCAACTAAATGTTACACAATGTTACGCTAAGAATGGCTTTTGGATTTCACTCCACAGCTCTGCTTAGTCATCTTGCACCAGCACATGGTCTGTTAGTAATTAAAGATGATGCAAGCTACCGGTCACTAGTTGAAAGCAGTATCTCTCACACAAACAAGTCAATCATTTACATCACCTTTTACTTCAGTGCAGACAAAATCCCAGATGACCCCAGTGCCATATAAACTCCCATTTATAGAATCCAATATTTAGTTTTGACAAAACCACCCTTCTGTTTCTCCCAGATGAAAAGAAATGATTTTTAGAAGTACCAAAATTTTCTAAATTAAAGCATCACTGTTTTCTTGGTACATTGTGCTGTGTTTAAAAAAAAAACCCAGTTGGAAATAATTACCTGCGAAATTGGTCGAGGTGTTCTTACAGAAAACCTTTAATTGTTTTAACACTCCCAGGACTATTATGGAGAGATCACGTCTTAAATATTGCATAACAACTTTGGAAGTACAGACTTATTTTAAATTGCTAATTAACTCTGCCAGCTGTGTTGGAGAAGGTTATGTTTTCGCCTCTGTTTTCTTAACTGTTCCCAACGTAACTCAAAAATTATTGAACAGATTTTGATGACATTTTTAGGAAAGGTGCACCATGGACCAAGGAACTATTGATTAGATGTTGGTGCAAATCCAGATATGTATGCAGATCCAGGATTTTTTTTTAATGCCTGTTCCCAATCTCATCTCATCTCATTATCTGTAGCCGCTTTATCCTTCTACAGGGTCGCAGGCAAGCTGGAGCCTATCCCAGCTGACTACGGGCGAAAGGCGGGGTACACCCTGGACAAGTCGCCAGGTCATCACAGGGCTGACACATAGACACAGACAACCATTCACACTCACATTCACACCTACGCTCAATTTAGAGTCACCAGTTAACCTAACCTGCATGTCTTTGGACTGTGGGGGAAACCGGAGCACCCGGAGGAAACCCATGCGGACACGGGAAGAACATACAAACTCTGCACAGAAAGGCCCTCGCTGGCCACGGGGCTCGAACCCAGACCTTCTTGCTGTGAGGTGACAGCGCTAACCACTACACCATCGTGCCGCCTACCCTGTTCCCAATGTAACTCAAAAAATAGTGAATGGATTTGGGTGAAAGTTGGTGTACAGCTTTATTATTATCCTCCGTCCAAGTGATTTGATTTTGATGTTGATAATATGAGACTTCAAAGACGTGGCTAGGTTTACATGGGGCAGCTTTAGGCTGAGGTGCCCTTGAGTGAGGCACCTAACCCCCAACTGCTCTCCGGGCACTGTTAGCATAGCTGCCCACTGCTCTGGGTATGTGTGTGTGCTCATTGCTCACTTGTGTGTGTGCATGTGTGTGTTCACTGCTTCAGATGGGTTAAATGCAGAGAGGAATTTCACAAGTGTATGTGTGATGAATAAAGTTGTTGTTGTTCTTCTTCTTGACGGAGGGATACCAAGTGCCCTGCTATTGCAAACATGTATTTGCAGTTGCATTTCCATTATACTTTCTGGACATAATTTGAGCCATAAATCAAATTCATTTGCATTTTGTTTTCGTGCACCACAAGGCACAGTGGGAAAGGTACTGAGAAATTATATTTAAGTCAAATTATAGATAATGTGCTAAAGCCAACTCAATTAAAACTGGAAGTATCTACTCCCAACTAAATCTGAAATGAGATGTTTGAAAAGCTCATATACTGTAAGTGTGATGGTCAGGTGTGCACAAATATTTGGCCAGTGTACTTTCATTACTTATCTAAAATGTCTTAAAGCACCTAAACAATTTTGCCTGCAAACATCATTTAGTCTCAGTAAGTTTGCTGGTTGTATGTTTATATGCATGATTAACACTACATATTTATCTCCACCAACTTTGTTGGAAGAGGTTATTTTTTCGCCTCCATTTGTTTATTTGTTTGCCTGTCTGTTCCCAACGTAACTCAAAATGTTGTGAACAGATTTTGGTGAAATTTTGAGGAAAGGTGGGCCATGGGCCAAGGAACAGTTGATTAGATTTTGATGCAAGTCCAAATATGTGACTTGGCAGAGGCATGCACTCTTCTGAGTGCTTTTCTAGTTTATTCATGAATTAATCAGAAAACAAATATCCTATAAATACCTCATATTTACCATTAACTACAATGTGGCTTGCTGCCTCGCCATTTACGGTAGGTTAGCTACTGAAATCAAAGCCTAACCTTATACGTATTAGCAAAGGAAACCACCTAACTTAGATAATTATAGCCTGTCAGTGTTAGCAATCTAGCAAAACTTACCTCAACATGACTTTTCAAATTAGATAAAATTATTGCCTTCTTGGGAAGCAAAGGAGACTCCAGAAGCTTATTGAAACATTTTACTGAGGTAGGGTCAGGTGTGGGCAGCACGGTGGTGTAGTGGTTAGCGCTGTTGCCTCACAGCAAGAAGGTCCGGGTTCGAGCCCCGTGGCTGGCGAGGGCCTTTCTGTGTGGAGTTTGCATATTCTCCCCGTGTCCGCATGGGTTTCCTCCGGGTGCTCCGGTTTCCCCCACAGTCCAAAGACATGCAGGTTAGGTTAACTGGTGACTCTAAATTGAGCGTAGGTGTGAATGTGAGTGTGAATGGTTGTCTGTGTCTATGTGTCAGCCCTGTGATGACCTGGCGACTTGTCCAGGGTGTATCCCGCCTTTCGCCCGTAGTCAGCTGGGATAGGCTCCAGCTTGCTTGCAACCCTGCACAGGATAAGTGGCTATGGATAATGGATGGATGATAATATATAAGTATAGTTTATTATTATTCCCCCCCACACACTTTTCCTTCCTAATTTTCATCATGACCAATTCCCACCCAGCAGACAGCTCTCCTCTATAACACAAAGGCTATCACATGCTTCCTCCAAGGCATGTCACGCCAGCCGGCTGCATCTTTTCAAACTGCTGCTCAGACAATGTCAAGGGTGGTGTAACACACTCTGAGGAAAACGCTATCCGCCCTCTTCTGCCACTTGAGCTCACAGACACCAGTGATTGGCTAGTGTTGCTGTAATTGCCAATCTCCTATAATTGATCTCCTGGCCACAGATTTGAACTAGCGACTTCTGGATGATAGGGTGAATGCTTTTCTATATAGTAACAAAGTCCAGTTACTCAGGTATTGTATAATGTTTTCCAGAATGATCTCGAAGATTAGGTCTTTCATGGTTAGGTGGGTTTGATATTTGAATGATTCCCACCCATGTTCATGAAGCTCCGGCCCCAGGATCTACAGTGGCCCGTAGAGTAGAGTGTCCATAAAATGGCTGATTTCTCAGTGACTTTATACACTTTTGCTAAGACTATGGCTCATGGGCGCCGCCAGGGGGGGAAAGGTTAGAACAATTCTAGGGGCCCAGCACTGTCATGGGGCCCTTTAAGGGGCTGATAAAATGCTTTTAATGATTTTAATAAGACTTTTGAAATAACAACAATGCAATATTCCATCTGGTAAAATGAGCTAATTGAACAAGGTTGTCTATTTCTTGAGTTCTTCAACATATTGTCATTTAACCCTCCCCCTTTTGCGAAATGGTACTGTCCAGTTCTGGTAGAAGCGCGATGCATTAAATCTGTGTGCTGATCAGTGCAATGCTACTTGCTGCTGTGTCGCGGTGCAGCAGCCAGCCAGCCAGCAGTGGAGTGCGTACAGTCTATGATCGCTAAATATGAAGAGTGGCTGTCAAAAACGTAAAGAAAGGAAGCTGAAAGCTGAGAGGGACCGGATAGGCAGGCAACTGGTCACTCAATTTTTCCCAAAGAAAGGTAGCTATCGCTCACATGTGTGTTCAAAATATTAGCGAATGGTAAATGAACAGTATGAACGTGGTTGGATTAGCCTATCAAGAGAACACTTTTACAGTTTGTACAGTGACATTTTTTCCATTTTAATAACTGAACTGACTTGTGTGATAAACAAGATGAAATATTACGTTATGCTGGTGCTAATAACTAGTGCTAATAACCAGTTTCATAACTAAGGGGGTGCCCTAAATATGCACAGATTCAGCCTCAGGGGGACCTCCGCCCTACCAAACCACTGAACCCCCCTTTGGAGAAGGAGGTAAGCAGCAATACAACCCATAAATGCTTTAGGATTGAAGTTTTTAATGAGTGAGTTGCCTAGTTATTAATCAAGGCAGGAAATTGTGATTACTGATGTTTTCTGGAACTCTCTGGCACTGAAGTAGCCTATAAAGAATGTATATCTTATAAATCCATACAGTGATGCATGCAAGTTGTGTCAAAACATGAACGAATGAACTCCATACTAAGTAGCCCAATTTTGCACACTTGAATGAAGAAGAGTTCAAAGCAGTGTGTTAAATAATGTTGGTTATGTTTATTTACAGTCAACTCAATAATAACTGCTGCATCATTCACCATTTTATTTCCTTTTTTCTTTTTATGTATGGGCTTATATTGGCCTGAATTATGTCTGGGCTTATACTGCCATCTACTGGTCAAACAATATAAAAGTGTAAATTAGAAAACAAGGTCAAAAACTCCTGGTCCATGGAGGGGCAACCAATGGCCCTTTTCCACTACCCTTTTTCAGCTCACTTCAGCTCACTTCAGCCCGACACGGCTCGCGTTTCGACTACCAAAAAACAGCACGACTCGGCTCGCTTCAGCCCTGCTTAGCCCCTAAAACTCGCACCGTTTTGGAGTGGGGCTGAAGCGAGCCAAAGCGAGCCGAGTGAGTCTGGGGGCGTGAGCAGACACTCCCCTGTGCACTGATTGGTGAGGAGGAGTGTCCTCACATGCCCACACACGCCCCGCGAGCACGCTGGGATCTGTAAACACCGCAAACCCGGAAGGAGAAGAATTACGAATTACGAGAATTTCTGAAGCCTTATGCGCCTCGCCTCATCTATACGCTCTTGCCAGTATCTGTTTGCGTTGTCGGTGACAACAAGCCACAGCACCAAGACCAGCAACACTAACGACTCCATGCCCTCCATGTTTATTGTTTACTATTCGGGTCGTGAGACTACCGCTTAAAAGATCACTGATGTCACTGTTTGCGCTGCTTAACGACATCACGTAACGTCCACCCACTTTCGCTAACTCCACCCAATGTGTCCACCCACTTCCAGCCAGCACGGTTCAGCGTGGTTGTAGTCGAAATGCAACTCCAACAGCCCCACTCGGCTCGACTCAGCACGGCACGGCTCAGCCCGACTCAGCCCGACTCAGCCGCGTTTGTAGTGGAAAAGCGGCACAATAGTCTAACTCTGCTTACGCTCAAATTTCTGTCTAGACACACTTTGCTTTGAAAATATTCCCTTTTTGCAGAACAGTACACACAGCTTTCTACCTAACACATAACAATCCATGGGATTTCCATAGGTATTTTGATGCTGGGTAGAAAACTTTTTCTATGATTTATTAGCAGTCACATCACACATTTCACTACCAATTGTCCTAGCACAAGAAGGCATGTGGCAAAATCTTGAATTTTCATTTGTGATTGTAAATGCACCAGAATTAGTCACTGACCAGTTTTCATCTAGTCCCTGGTAGGTTAATACATAAAATGTAATAACAAAGTCACAAACTCAAGGTCCATGGGCTATCAAAAGTCAAATAATGACAATAGTGCAATTGTGACGAAGGTGGGCAAAGTTGGGGGGCCCAAAATTCTAATCTTTCATGGGGCCCAAAATTTCTGGCGGCGCCCCTGCTATGGCTTAATCCATTTTTTTTTTAAAAATCATGTGCTACATACCTTCCAGGTTATTTGCTCAAGTAAGGAAAAAATCGACTATTGTCTTTAACACCTATGATTTTGCCATACTGAAAATGTAAATGCAGTCCCTCTATGTGATATTGCACTTATCTTATTCTCACATGCCATCTTGTACAAAAATAAAATACCTTTGCAATCCGATTTGCGTTTTCACTGTAAATAACGCAGCAATACTGATAAACACTATGGGTGTGACTCCGAATCATCACAGTACAGTAAGAATACTTCTCTAGCAATCTGAAGAGGGATCACCAAAAATAATAATCACATCATGCGTAAATGATCTATACGACTTGCTTTTTTTGTAAGAGTGTGGAGTGGAATATTTTGATAACTGCCTGACGATAAAACAAATTCCTTTGGTCGCTGTAATACACATTTATTAATTGAGCAGTGCTCCACCCATGAAACAAATGCTCTCTGTCTACTCACACTGTTAGCTTAACAAACCATTGTAGATTATAAATGCAATGCTGAAAAACCATTTGAAATATCTGCAGTGAACGTTGTTGGTATACACTGGGAAGAACCCTGGGCCATGTAAATTCTCCCATCACACATCCATAACACAACACAAAAATAAATGGTGAAGGTCACAAAGCAGCCTGTTTCATTCTGTTTGTTCTCACAGTGCACTCTCGTCCAGGCACATGGTCTGATGACATCAGCAGGATGTTACATGAACAAGGCTGCGCACAAAACATGTGCAAGAGCACAAAAAAAAAAATGGATTAAACCCCTTTCCTCTCCAGTACCTACTCAGTCAAGCACATGTAAACACAAACAAAACAAAACAAACAAACAAAAAAACACATGAGAGCTGCACTATATTCACTTGTATATTTCCTTTGCTTTTAACAGGATATAGACAGCTGGATTTACATTCTAAAATTCTGAGCCCACAGAGTCATTACTTATAAAATAATACAAAAAATTATTTATACAGAATTATTATTCATAAAACAATAATGGCTATTATTTTATTAGGTATAAAAAAAACCTAATTCAATTTTATAAAATTATGAGTCTGCACTACATTATTATATTTTACATACTTATAGAAATATTTGAAAATAAGATCCGCACATACACTCACCGGCCACTTTGATAGGAACTTGTTCTTAATTCTAAGATTCCTGTTCTTGGCTGCAAGAGTGGAACCCAATGTGGTCGTCTGCTGTTGCATGCTGAGATGCTTTTCTGCTCACCATGGTTGTAAAGAGTGATTATATGAGTTACTATATCCTTCCTGGCAGCAGCTCAAACCAGTCTACAGTGGTGCTTTCTAAAGTGGTGAACCCTTTAGAATTTTCTATATTTCTGCATAAATATGACCAAAAACATCATCAGATTTTCACACAAGTCCTAAAAGTAGATAAAGAGAATCCAGTTAAACAAATGAGACAAAAATATTAGACTTGGTCATTTATTTATTGAGGAAAATGATCCAATATTACATATCTGTGAGTGGCAAAAGTATGTGAACCTTTGCTTTCAGTATCTGGTGTGACCTCTTTGTGCAGCAATAACTGCAACTAAACATTTCCGGTAACTGTTGATCAGTCCTGCAAACCGGCTTGGAGGAATTTTAGCCCATTCCTCTGTACAGAACAGCTTCAACTCTGGGATGTTGGTGGGTTTCCTCACATGAACTGCTCGCTTCAGGTCCTTCCACAACATTTCGATTGGATTAAGGTCAGGACTTTGACTCAGCCATTCCAAAACATGAACTTTATTCTTCTTTAACCATTCTTTGGTAGAACAACTTGTGTGCTTAGGGTCATTGTCTTGCTGCATGACCCACCTTCTCTTGAGATTCAGTTCATGGACAGATGTCCTGACATTTTCCTTTAGAATTTGCTGGTATAATTCAGAATTCATTGTTTCATCAATGATGGCAAGCCGTCCTGGCCCAGATGCAGCAAAACAGGCCCAAACCATGATACTACCACCACCATGTTTCACAGATGGGATAAGGTTCTTATGCTGGAATGCAGTGTTTGCCTTTCTCCAAACATAACGCTTTTCATTTAAACCAGAAAGTTCTATTTTGGTCTCATCCGTCCACAAAACGTTTTTCCAATAGCCTTCTGGATTGTCCACATGATCTTTAGCAAACTGCAGACGAGCAGCAATGTTCTTTTTGGAGAGCAGTGGCTTTCTCCTTGCAACCCTGCCATGCCACCATTGTTGTTCAGTGTTCTGCTGATGGTGGACTCATGAACATTAATATATATTGTCCCCACGTGCCTCAAAGCCACGACCATTATCCCGGTCCCGAAGAAGCTGTCTCCCTCCTGCTTCAATGCCTACCGCCCGGTCGCACTCACTCCCATCCTCATGAAGTGCTTCGAGTGGCTAGTCATGCGGCATATCAAGTCTGCCCTCCCCCCCGCCCTGGACCCTTTACAGTTTGCATATCAGTCCAACCGTTCGACCGATGATGCCATCTCCACTGCCCTCCACTTAGCCCTCACCCACCTGGAGACAAAAGACTTGTATGTCAGAATGCTGTTCATAGACTTCAGCTCAGCATTCAACACAATCATTCCTCAGCAACTCATTCATAAACTGGACCAGCTGGGACTCAACATCTCCCTGTGCAACTGGCTGCTGGACTGCCTGACGGGGAGACCACAGGCTGTACTGGTCGGCAGCAACTCCTCCAGCACCATCACATTGAACACGGGGGCCCCCAAGGATGTGTGCTGAGCCCCATCCTCTTCACTCTGCTGACCCACGACTGCACACCAACATCCAGCTCCAACCTCTTCATTAAATTTGTGGATGACACAACTGTGGTGGGTCTCATCAACAATGGCGATGAGACAATCTACAGGAGTGAGGTGAGCCGCCTGGCCATGTGATGCAAGGACAACAATCTCCGCCTGAATGTGGAGAAGATGAAGGAGATTGTTGTGGACGTCAGGAGAGCGCACACCCAGCATGCTCCACTAACTATCGACGGTGCTGCAGTAGAGAGGGTGAGCAGCACCAAGTTTCTGGGTGTGCACATCTCTGAAGACCTGTCCTGGAGCAACAACACCGCATCACTGGCCAAAAAAGCACAAGAGCGTCTATACTTCCTCTGCAAACTGAGGAGAGCAAGAGCCCCGGCCCCCATCATGCACACATTCTACAGAGGCACCATCGAGAACATCCTGACCAGCTGCATCACCGTGTGGTACGGTGCCTGCACTGTGTCCTGCTGGAAGACTCTGCAGCGCATTGTGAGAGCAGCTGAGAGGACCATTGGTGTCTCTCTCCCTTCTCTTATGGATATCTATAACTCCTACCTCACTCGAAAAGCCATCAGGATTGCAGGTGACCCCACCCACCCATCTCACAGCCTCTTCAGCCTGCTGCCATCGGGGAGGAGACTGCAGAGTCTCCGGGCCAAAACCAGCAGGCTCAAGGATAGTTTCTTTCACCAGGCAGTCAGGAGGCTCAACTCCCTCCCTTTTCTGCCTCTTCTCCCCCCTCTGGCCCCTGCCACAGATTCTGCCCGCACACCCCCCTGCCCCCCCTTCAGCATCTGACATCATGTCACCCTCACAGTCTCCCCCCCCCCCAACACACACACACACATACTCTCAACATTCATTCGCACACTGAACTCAGGAACTGCACATTTCATTTTACCTCGCTCATTTGCACTATTCCGCACTACCTCATCTTAACAGCTATTAGTTTATTGTTTATACTGTTTATTTTACGTTTACCTGCTATACCTCAAGTGCCCTTGACTGTTTATTTTATGTCCCTTTGCTCCAATTTATATATATATATATATATATATATATATATATATATATATATATATATATATACACACACCTGTGAGTGTTTAGTCTATGTCTATTTTCTTATCTAGAGTGTTTATACTGTTTATATTGTTTATTTCAGTTATTCTGTTTTTATTTATTGCATTGCCTGTTTGCACCGTGGGTCAGAGAGGACTGAAATTTCATCTGTGCTGTATGTCGAGCATGTATAGCATATTTGAAAAAGTTGACTTGACTTGACTATTAGCCAATGTGAGAGAGGCCTTCAGTTACTTAGAAGTTACCCTGGGGTCCTTTGTGACACGCCTTGCTCTTGGAGTGATCTTTGTTGGTCGACCACTCTTGGGGAGGGTAACAGTGGTCTTGAATTTCCTCCATTTGTACACAATCTGTCTGACTGCGGACTGGGGGAGTCCAAACTCTTTAGAGATGGTTTTGTAACCTTTTCCAGCCTGATGAGCAACAACAACGCTTTTTCTGGGGTCCTCAGAAATCTCCTTTGTTTGTGCCATGATACACTTCCACAAACATGTGTTGTGAAGATCAGACTTTGATAGATGCCTGTTCTTTAAATAAAACAGGGTGCCCACTCATACCTGATTGTCATCCCATTGATTGAAAACACCTGACACTAATTTCACCTTCAAATTAACTGCTAATCCTAGACGTTCACATACTTTTGCCACTCACAGATATGTAATATTGGATCATTTTCCTCAATAAATAAATGACCAAGTTTTTTAATCAGAAGTATTAAATTAATCATTCAGAGGTTTAAATGAATTAGGGCCAATTATATCTTTGTCTGTATTTCAGAAATATAGAACAAGGGTTTAAATACTTTGAAGTAGCATAATTCAGATCTTTATTTTCTAAAAATATTGGCAAATAAAAATATTAATATGCCTTTGTAAATTTTGCCTTAGATTATGTATATATGTTTATTTTCACAATAAATGACAGGCTGGAAAATCATATGCATCATTTGTAACAAGTTAACTGCATAAGCTATGTAACCCTAAATATAGTGTATACAACCCCAATTCCAAAAAAGTTGGGACAAAGTACAAATTGTAAATAAAAACGGAATGCAATAATTTACAAATCTCAAAAACTGATATTGTATTCACAATAGAACATAGACAACATATCAAATGTCGAAAGTGAGACATTTTGAAATTTCATGCCAAATATTGGCTCATTTGAAATTTCATGACAGCAACACATCTCAAAAAAGTTGGGACAGGGGCAATAAGAGGCTGGAAAAGTTAAAGGTACAAAAAAGGAACAGCTGGAGGACCAAATTGCAACTCATTAGGTCAATTGGCAATAGGTCATTAACATGACTGGGTATAAAAAGAGCATCTTGGAGTGGCAGCGGCTCTCAGAAGTAAAGATGGGAAGAGAATCACCAATCCATCTAATTCTGCGCCGACAAATAGTGGAGCAATATCAGAAAGGAGTTCGACAGTGTAAAATTGCAAAGAGTTTGAACATATCATCATCTACAGTGCATAATATCATCAAAAGATTCAGAGAATCTGGAAGGATCTCTGTGCGTAAGGGTCAAGGCCGGAAAACCATACTGGGTGCCCATGATCTTCGGGCCCTTAGACTGCACTGCATCACATACAGGCATGCTTCTGTATTGGAAATCACAAAATGGGCTCAGGAATATTTCCAGAGAACATTATCTGTGAACACAATTCACCGTGCCATCCGCCATTGCCAGCTAAAACTCTATATTTCAAAGAAGAAGCCGTATCTAAACATGATCCAGAAGCGCAGACGTCTTCTCTGGGCCAAAGCTCATTTAAAATGGACTGTGGCAAAATGGAAAACTGTTCTGTGGTCAGACGAATCAAAATTTTAAGTTCATTATGGAAATCAGAGACGCCGTCTCATTTGGACTAAAGAGGAGAAGGACGACCCAAGTTGTTATCAGCGCTCAGTTCAGAAGCCTGCATCTCTGATGGTATGGGGTTGCATTAGTGCATGTGGCATGGGCAGCTTACACATCTGGAAAGACACCATCAATGCTGAAAGGTATATCCAGGTTCTAGAGCAACATATGCTCCCATCCAGATGACGTCTCTTTCAGGGAAGACCTTGCATTTTCCAACATGATAATGCCAAACCACATACTGCATCAATTACAGCATCATGGCTGCATAGAAGAAGGGTCCGGGTACTGAACTGGCCAGCCTGCAGTCCAGATCTTTCACCCATAGAAAACATTTGGCGCATCATAAAACGGAAGATACGACAAAAAAGACCTAAGACAGTTGAGCAACTAGAATCCTACATTAGACAAGAATGGGTTAACATTCCTATCCCTAAACTTGAGCAACTTGTCTCCTCAGTCCCCAGACGTTTACAGACTGTTGTAAAGAGAAAAGGGGATGTCTCACAGTGGTAAACATGGCCTTGTCCCAACTTTTTTGAGATGTGTTGTTGCCATGAAATTTAAATCACCTAATTTTTCTCTTTAAATGATACATTTTCTCAGTTTAAACATTTGATATGTCATCTATGTTCTATTCTGAATAAAATATGGCATTTTGAAACTTCCACATCATTGCATTCCGTTTTTATTTACAATTTGTACTTTGTCCCAATGACTTGTCCAGGGTGTACCCTGCCTTTCGCCTGTAGTCAGCTGGGATAGGCTCTAGCTTGCCTGCGACCCTGTAGAAGGATAAAGCGGCTAGAGATAATGAGATGAGACTTTGTCCCAATTTTTTTGGAACCGGGGTTGTACATGGATTTCTCAAGCATTTAAAAATGTTTCAATTTTAAATAATGCATTCTGTAACAAATGAGTAAAATGCTGTCCTAGTATATGATAAATGAGTAAAATGCAGTAAAAACATATCTGGACAGTTGTCCCAGATTTCTTTTAGGCATTACTGCCATTTTAATGATATTTTGTAATGAGATCAGTCAGTACCCCACATGGTTTGCGTATCACACACACGTCACATTCAGCGTTGCTGTGTTTGTGTGTGACAGCTTTGCCTGCTGTGCGTGCATGGTCACTGTTAGACTGATTGCGTTGAACGCACAATAGCAGCTTTGTTAGGTTTAAAAACGTTAGTTCTGTTCCCCACAGATGGAGTGGTCTCATGTGCACCACTCCTCCTCTCAGTGTTGCTCTCTTGCTCTCTCCTCTTACCACAGTGGAGATGGCCTTATGCGTCATCTGTATACTCGCACTATTGTGTTTTCCCACTGGTGATCATTCACAGCCATGGAGTACTGGTGTGTGGGATACACAACTAGAAGCCAGAGTGGGTTTGTATGAGGCAGCTAATGAGAATGCTTATGACTACCAGCTGCTGCATTCTCAGCATGCACAATGTGTGCCATTGCTAGCAGTCTCTGTTTTTTGGCTAATGCTTTAAGTTTTAGCATCCTTGGCAATAATAATGTTTACAGAGTAAGAAAACCATCAGTTTTTCTCGGAATGGCCCGTAGTCATCATCATTTGACTTTTGCTTTGTGACTTGGTGCATTATCATGCTGGAAATAGCCATTAGAACAGGGGTGTCCAGTCTTATCCAGAAAGGGCTGGTGTGGGTGCAGGTTTTCTTTCCAACCAAGCAGAAGCCTGAGTCTACTGAAAACCAAGATCAACTGATTAAACAAGTGGAATCAGGTGTGGCTCATGCTTGATCGGAATTAAAACCAGCGCACACACACTGGCCCTTTCTGGATAAGATCATACACTCCTACATTAGAAGATGGTAAATTGTGGCCATGAAGGGATGCGCATGGCCAGTACCAATACTCAGAAAGTCAGTGGCATTCAAGCAGTGATTGATTGATATCAACAGGCTCAAAATGTGCTAAGAAAACCTTCCCCACACCATTACACCACCCCCACCAGCCTGGATTGGGGACACAAGGCAGGTTGGATCCATGGATTCATGCTGTTCGCAACAAATTCTGACCCTACCATCTGTGTACCTCAGCAGAAATTGAGATTCATCAGTACAGGTAATGTTTTTCCAGTCTTCAGCTGTCCAGTTTCACTGAGCTTGTGCCCACTGCAGACTCTGCTTTCTGTTCTTGGCTGACAGAACTTGATGTGGTCTTCTGCTGTCATAGCCCATACACCTCAAGATTCAATATATTGTGCATTCTGAGACACTTTGCTGCTCACCACAATTATACAGACTGGTTATCTGGGTTACTGTAGCCTTTCTATCAGCTTGAACCAGTCTGGACATTCTATGTTGACATCTCTCATCAACAAGGAGTTTTGGATGTTGCCGCTCACTGGCTGATTAGATAATTGCATCAATGAGTAGGTGTATGCGCTACAGTAACCCAGATAACCAGCCTATATAATTGTGGTGAGCAGAAAACTGTCTCAGAATGCACAATATATCGAACCTTGAGGTGTATGGGCTAGGACAGCTTTCTGTTCTTGGTTGACAGAAGTGGAACTTGATGTGGTCTTCTGCTGTCATAGCCCATACACCTCAAGGTTCGATATATTGTGCATTCTGAGACACTTTTCTGCTCACCACAATTATACAGACTGGTTATCTGGGTTACTGTTTCGGACGTTGCCGCTCACTGGCTGATTAGATAATTGCATCAATGAGTAGGTGTATGTGTGTTCCTAATAAAGTGCTTGGTGCGTATATGTGGACTAAATGTGTGTGAATAATAAATTTGTGAATCTTAGTACAGCATTTACATATATATCAGTTATTAAAGTGCACACAGCCAAGCTACAGCAGTGGCTCAGCTGAAAACGCTGATTCTGGAATTACAGCCTGATGGTTCATGGTTTGATTATGCAAATGTTCATGAGTGAATTTATATGTGAATTTGTCTGTGGTATCTCATCTCATCTCATTATCTCTAGCCGCTTTATCCTTCTACAGGGTCGCAGGCAAGCTGGAGCCTATCCCAGCTGACTATGGGCGAAAGGCGGGGTACACCCTGGACAAGTCGCCAGGTCATCACAGGGCTGACACATAGACACAGACAACCATTCACACTCACATTCACACCTACGGTCAATTTAGAGTCACCAGTTAACCTAACCTGCATGTCTTTGGACTGTGGGGGAAACCAGAGCACCCGGAGGAAACCCACGCGGACACGGGGAGAACATGCAAACTCCGCACAGAAAGGCCCTCGCCGGCCACGGGGCTCGAACCCGGACCTTCTTGCTGTGAGGCGACAGCGCTAACCACTACACCACCGTGCCGCCCTGTCCGTGGTGTCATTTGGGCAATTCTAGTGACTTTTTGAGAATGCGTTAATCTGGAAAAAAAGATGGCAACACTGTTCGTGGCAGGGAAATATTGTGCAATATCTGCACAAGTGATGAGTATCTTGTCAATATAAGACATGTTTTTATGGTGGAGTATATATGGTGCATGTGTGTGTGTGTGTGTATATGTGTGTGTGTGCGCATGTCTGTAAGTGTGGATGTTTGTGCGTGGGGGTCATGAACAGCATGTTATTTCAGACTGTGCTTGTTTAGAGGTGAATCAGAGCGTTCGAGCCTGACAGTAATCCCTTGCCCTACTTCCCATGTGGGAGTGTAGTAATGGCCATGGGACTGACAAGAAATGACAAGTTCCTAGGCTTTTATGTGGGCATCGAATAGTCACTTCAAAGTCTGGCTGTAAATAATCTGCAACAAAAACGACAAAAGCACTCACCCCTCAGATTAATAGCTATGAAATGGAGCTCAATAAGCTGCTTATTTACATGTGAAGGCACCATTAACTGTTGTGGAATTGCCATGTTGAGTTTAAATATTGCTGCTGCAGGTCACTAACATTGCCCAGCTGTCATGTGATGTGTTTTTCTGTGTCCCTGGAGACTTCAGTGGACGTCATAGGAGTAGCCTCTGGTCCAGGAGATAAGTCATGGCCTCACATCCTCTGGCATGCATGTTGAGAGAGCTCACTTTCTGAGCTAGAACACTATGACTACACAAGGGGGGAACAGTTTGCTATCTGGGAGCATTTAGAAACATTTTAACAGCTTACATTACTGATGTTTTTCTTTGAACTGATTATTGAAACAATCACTCTGAGAATAATAAAGATTATTTGTAGCTTAACATTTGCAGACTGTGTTAATAAGGTTACCTGACACTTATATAAGACTGTGACATGCTGACAAAAACCTGTTAAAATCTTCGTAAAGGTACTGGTCAAAGCCATGCTTTCTAATTTAGGCTAGTTTTGATGCCACGTTGGCATAAAAGTTTTTGTTGATGTGCGGTTTGCCTTAGCATGCTTTTTGTTAACAAAGAGAAACCCATAGTCATTAATATGGTGAAGTTTTTTTTGCTAGAAAAAATTTATTTGTTACGCAAGAAGTCTCCAGTGTCAGAACATTGTAACAGTCATTCCAACAGTCAGCTACATTTTTTTTTATTTACTTCAAGATCACGCAAAAAAAAAAAAAGAGGATGGTGAAAGAACAACTGCCTTGCAGACATTCCCCAACATTAAATGTAACTATGAATGATTAAAAAGCATGATGTTCAAAAATTGTAATCATTGGAGGAAAAAAAATCACTGTGCTGTAAGAGCAATAAAACACACTGATCATGAAGTAGTTAGTTAGTTTCATATATCTGCTCATAAGTTTTGTGTGAGCACGTATGACAGGACAATAACACTTTATTTAAAGAGCTGTGTATATTTTCTTGAGTGGCAAAGTGGCACAACATACAATTTTGCAGTCCTCATAGCTCTAGGAGCCCCGGTTTGATCCTGAGCTCAGGTTATTGTGCAAAGTTTCACATATCCTCCGTATCCATATAGGGTTCTCTGGTTTCCTGGTTCTCTGGTGGATTGCCTATGCTGTTTTTGCTTCGCTGAACTACAAATACCCCTTTTCCACCAAATCAGTTCCAGGGCTGGTTCGGAGCCAGTGCTGGTGCTGGTTCACAACTCGTTCAACTTGCGAGCCAGCTGAGAACCAGTTTGCTTTTCCATAGCTCGTGGTGCTAAAGGAAGCCACGTCAGTTACGTCGCTGTATACGTCAGTTACGTCGCTGTATACGTCAGTTACGTCGCTACGTTTGCATAAACCTTGGCGCGAATATCGAAGCGAAAACAACACGGAAGAAGCAGCAACAACAATAATAATAATAATGGATGGCTTCGTGTTTGTACAGTTGCTGCTTCTCGCCGCTTAAAAATGGCAATCTTTCGCGGTTTTGTTATTGTTGTTGGTCTTAACAACTCCGCCCCCCCGCTGACGTAAGCGGTTCTTTCCTCTGGCCCAGCAGAGAGTTGGTGCTAGCCTGGAACTGGTTTTTCTGGCCCCAGAGCCAGTTCTTTGTCAGTGGAAACAGAAAACCCGGTTCCAAATGAAGCACTGGCCCCGAACCAGCCCTGGAACTGCTTTGGTGGAAAAGGGGCAAAAGTCAGTTGTATGAATACAAGTCAATCCAGAAAGCATCATAATGCAACTTAAATTGAACACAGATCTGCCACTTACTCACTCACTCACTCACTCATTCACTCAGTAACTCACTTACTTTCGGTCAGCACTTTATCCTGGTTAGAGTTGCAGTGGATCCGGAGCCGATCCAGAGAGGAGAGAATACACCCTGGATGGGATGCCATTTTAACACATAGCACAATGCATCCACACCAGAGGTGGACAGTAATGAAGTACATTTACTTGAGTACTGTACTTAAGTACACTTTTTGAGTATCTGTACTTTTACTTGAGTATTATTTCTTTTGGAAACTTATGACTTTAACTTCACTACATTTGAAAGACAAATATCATACTTTTTACTCCACTACATTTCTGTCAAGGTACTCATTACTTGTTACTATGAAGCAGCTTTGAAAGTGGATGTTTCTTTTCTAAAATGTGATTTGTTTTTTTCGCAGGTGACACTGAGACAGTCGATCAGTAATTACTAGGGTCACGTCACGTCCATACACTGTATAAAATCAATTAAATGATTTCCCAGTAACATTATTTGAACACGATCAGTTGATGGCAGAATGGAAGGAGACGGTTCTTCTGGGGAATGCACACACCTGTGGCTTTACCTGGAACCCATGTTTCACTTTTCTGAAAGGATTAAAGATTCATTTTGTTTTAAATGTTTGCTTTGTTTGCCAAAAACGAACCACATCACGGCCTACAAAAACTTGCCATCCAAGCTGTGGAAGCATATTAAGGTATATAAAGGTTTTATTCCAAGAGAAAGCTTGCAATGAAGTTGTATGTGCTTTTAGAGCTAGCAATAATGTTGCAAACGTAGCTATGCAGTCTGGTTAGTCAAATGACTATCTATGGATTTGCCCGCCAAGTTGCCATAGCCTTGTCCACGGCTAATGTTTACACATCGCTAGTTAACTTGGACACTGTTAGTTTGTATGTAAAAATGGAGTTATGCTAAAATAATAACTTATCTGAAGTCCTTTCAGAAACGTTTTAGCATAATCTTGTCAAATAAACAATGTAGTAATCTTTCTTTTCTAGTAGCGTTAGCTACCCAATATGATTTCGAGTTTGAAAAGAGTTTGCTAGCATGTCAGGTGGAGTTTCACTGACTAGCTAGCTTAACGTTAAACCACCATGATGGCACAGCATGCGTTCATTTTGTGAATTCACATTTCTGACTTTGGTAACGGCATTAGGGTTTATAAGTGTTGTGGCAATAATATAACGATGCATTGACAGAAAATGTACTTTTAATACTTAAGTACTTTTAAAAGCAAATACTTCAGTACTTTAACTTAAGTAAAAAATTGACTGTGTAACTTTCACTTGTATCGGAGTAACATTTGACCAGTGGGATCTGTACTTTGACTTAAGTAATGAAGTTGGGTACTTTGTCCACCTCTGATCCACACACTCATTCACACTTAGGGGCAATCTATCTGTTCCAATTAGATGTCTGCTCGGGACAGAATTTTCAGTCCCACCCCCGCCCGCTCCCGCATTGTGCAGTCCCGCTCCCGCCTGCTCCCGCAAAGAATTATGATTTTCAGTCCCGCTCCCGCCCGCGCCTGCCATATTTTGTCCCGCTCCCACCCGCAAATCCCACATGACGCAGACGTTCGCGTTATTTCTCACGAAAGTTCTTGTCATTGGCTTGGGGAATTAAACATGCTTAGCTGAGCTCTCCACTGACCGATCCTTCACCTAGCGCACGTAGCGAGGGTGTGCGTTGCCAGGCGGCATGCGCAGCTGAGGCTTTACAGAGGTTCCCAACACACCTACCAAAATCTACAGTGGATATTAAGAATATTGTACATTGCACATAGCTTATATGTCACTCCTCACATTTACATTCTAGGAAATACAAGTAGGCCTCTAAGAAATTAATATAATTTAAAGACACAGCGTGATGGTGCCCCGCCCCCTACTTTGAGTGGATTTGAGCATAAATATCTACAGCTCACGTTCAGGGGTGCGTTTCCCAAACAACCAACCACGAGTGAGAACGACTTCCATGAGTGAGAACGACTTCCAAATGTCTGATTTCAGGACTCTTGACTTTTTAACGGTAAATGTACCTCTTTTTAAAGCAGCACTTACTTCTGAAGCACTGTGAGCTTCACTAGAGGAGCTCTGCTCTTCTGTCATGATTGGAGATCTCAAACACGGAAAAGCGGAAAGGAATCGGAAACGTACGCGAGATTAGACCACATCCGCAAATTTAGGCATCTTAAAATGTTTTTATTAATGCCAAATAAAATATCCAGCACAAATTATATATGATAGACATAAATTAATAATTTATAAATTTTATTTTAAACACGTTTTTAGTTAGCGGGACTGCAGCTTATCACCTCTCCCGCCCGCTCCTGCATTGTGCACTCCCCCTCCCGCCCGTGCCCGCAATGAGCTTTCAAAATTTGTCCTGCGCCGCACTGCTTTGCGTCGGGTCCCGCAGGTCCCGCAGGACTCCCGCAGGGCTCTAGTTCCAATCTACCAGCTGCCATGTTTTGGGGCATGGAAGGAAGCCAGAGAACCAGCAGACCCGCATGGACATGGGCAGAGCATGCACAGAAACAATGGACAGAAGCTCAGGATTGAAGGAAGTGGAGCTGTGAGATGACAAACCTATGCATTGCACCAGTCTGCTTTCAAAATATGTTATTTGACACCAAATTTGACAAAATTTCATGAAAGCTGACACCTGTCGGAATAAGCATTTATAAATATTATTGGATGTTTATGTCAAATGGTCATGAAGAGCTTTGATGGCATGTAGCTTTATGATCACTGCCTCGAGGATACCAACTTTATATCATGCCATGTGCAGTGTGCTTCAGTATTATTCCCTTGTTATAATAACCTCCATTCTTCTGGGAAGGCTTCCCAATAGATGTTGGAGCGTGGCTGAGGGGATTTGTGCTCATTCAGTCAGAAGAGCATTTAGTGAGGTCAGGCACTGATGTTAGGCGAGGAGGTCTTGGGTGCAGTCAGTGTTCCAGTTCTCCCAAAGATGTTCAGTGGGTTTGAGGTCAGCTGTAATGCTCCAGCATACAGAAACATTCTAAACAATTATGTGCCTCCAACCTTGTGGCAAATGGGGTCATGGTTAGGTGTCAACATACTCTTCGTCATATAGTGTAGGTGTCAGCAAAGTGGAAGGTTTTACTGTTGGAAAAAACAGTTTACTGTCACCTTTAAAAACAGAACCTTGTTTTGGGCTTTGCCATTGAACCCACATGGAGTATAAACAGTATTACAGTGCTGATGGTGTAACAATGTTTTGGCTTTCAGCCAGTGAACTTGAAGATAATGGCAGTGAATTTTCTTTTGAATGTTCTATTGTGTTGTAAACTCACTCATCAACATTATCTTGTGTCACTGACAAAAAGTTACCTTGTCTGGCCTTTTCCTGACATTCATTTCAACAGCAATATTTTTTATAATAGGGCATGTACCAACCCTGACCTGTGCCATTATCACTCATTATCACTATTGTACAGATTTTTTTAATCGTCAGAAATGGTATTTGGGGAGGAAAAAGAGACATAAAAGCACACAGGGCTGACTGGGTCCCACAGAACAGCAGGACAGGTCTGGAAAATCTCATTTACTCTACGAGTTTTCCCCTCAAAGGGATTTGCGCCTTCCCTACAAAGGAAAACCCCTTCCATTCCTGTTGATTGGTGGCAGGCGGTCCTGTTAATCTTTTTTCCCTCCAATATGAGGCGTGCTGGCGTGTTTCGAGGAAACAGAAATCAAATAAGCACCACACTCCCTGGTCACAAGGGAGCCCCTCCTGGAAACTGATCCTCAGCAAGCCTCATTAGCCTCTCTTTATATATGATACCATGCAGTCACTGGTTCTGAGTATTTCATAACACAAGTATAGTGTGATGGTTAAAGGTAAACAGATCAAATATAATTTGAGTGTTATTTATTTTTATATATATATATATATATATATATATATATATATATATATATATATATAGGGGTGGCACGGTGGTGTAGTGGTTAGCGCTGTCGCCTCACAGCAAGAAGGTCCTGGGTTCGAGCCCCGGGGCTGGCGAGGGCCTTTCTCTGTGGAGTTTGCATGTTCTCCCCGTGTCCGCGTGGGTTTCCTCCGGGTGCTCCGGTTTCCCCCACAGTCCAAAGACATGCAGGTTAGGTTAACTGGTGACTCTAAATTGACCGTAGGTGTGAATGGTTGTCTGTGTCTATGTGTCAGCCCTGTGATGACCTGGCGACTTGTCCAGGGTGTACCCCGCCTTTCGCCCGTAGTCAGCTGGGATAGGCTCCAGCTTGCCTGCGACCCTGTAGAACGATAAAGCGGCTAGAGATGATGAGATGAGATATATATATATATATATATATATATATATATATTTGCCACAGTCAAAATACAGTGGTGCTTGAAAGTTTGTGAATCCTTTAGAATTTTCTATATTTCTGCATAAATATGACCTAAAACATCATCAGACTTTCACACAAGTCCTAAAAGTAGATAAAGAGAATCCAGTTAAACAAATGAGATAAAAATAGTATACTTGGTCATTTATTTATTGAGGAAAATGATCCAATATTACATATCTTTTGAGTGGCAAAAGTATGTGAACCTCTAGGATTAGCAGTTAACTTGAAGGTGAAATTAGAGTCAGGTGTTTTCAATCAATGGGATGACAATCAGATGTGAGTGGGCACCCTGTTTTATTTAAAGAACAGGGATCTATCAAAGTCTGATCTTCACAACACATGTTTGTGGAAGTGTATCATGGCACGAACAAAGAAAATTTCTGAGAACCTCAGAAAAAGCGTTGTTGATACTCATCAGGCTGGAAAAGGTTATAAAACCATCTCTAAAGAGTTTGGACTCCACCAATCCACAGTCAGACAGATTGTGTACAAATGGAGGAAATTCGAGACCATTGTTACCCTCCCCAGGAGTGGTCGACCAACAAAGATCACTCCAAGAGAAAGGCGTGTAATAGTCGGCGAGGTCACAAAGGACCCCAGGATAAAGGCCAATTTATGCTGACAACGCAGTCCTCGCAGACGGTGTCGCAGATAGCGTCTGCGTAGCCCCCCCACCTTTGCAGACGCTCTGCGCGCACCTCCCAAAAATTGTGACCACCGCAGAAGCCTCGCAGACAGCGTCACAGACAAGAGGGCTCTGATTGGTCCACTCTACATCCGCTGTACACGCACTTCCGCTTCCCTACTTTCCCGGTTTGTTTTGTTTTTACTACTGCCATTTTTAAAAACACGAGCGAAGCTGGAGCAGCACGAAGAGCGGTTGATCGAGGAAGTGAGGAAGTACGTACATCTATACGACTCCAGTTCTAGTCATTATAAGTAACCGGAGGATAAACACTCCACTAACCACACCCACCAACTACTCCTAGCGATTTCGCGACTTCGCGCCCCCTTGCGTTGTAGCGGTGAATAACATTGCGCACGCCTATTACTCCCCGCTCAACGATAAATTACAACTGTCTGCAAAAAGCTGTCTGCGAAAGCCTTGTCGCAAGAGCATGCAGAGGCCTTAACTTCTAAGCAACTGAAGGCTTCTCTCACATTGTTTAATGCTAATGTTCATGAGTCCTCCATCAGGAGAACACTGAACAACAATGGTGTTCATGGCAGGGTTGCAAGGAGAAAGCCACTGCTCTCCAAAAAGAACATTGCTGCTTGTCTGCAGTTTCCTAAAGATCACGTGGACAAGCCAGAAGGCTATTGGAAAAATGTTTTGTGGATGGATGAGACCAAAATAGAACTTTTTGGTTTAAGTGAGAAGCGTTATGTTTGGAGAAAGGAAAACACTGCATTCCAGCATAAGAACCTTATCCCATCTGTGAAACATGGTGGTGGTAGTATCATGGTTTGCGCCTGTTTTGCTGCATCTGGGCCAGGACGGCTTGCCATCATTGATGGAACAATGAATTCTGAATTATACCAGCGAATTCTAAAGGAAAATGTCAGGACATCTGTCCATGAACTGGATCTCAAGAGAAGGTGGGTCATGCAGCAAGACAACGACCCTAAGCACACAAGTCGTTCTACCAAAGAATGGTTAAAGAAGAATAAAGTTAATGTTTTGGAATGGCCAAGTCAAAGTCCTGACCTTAATCCAATCGAAATGTTGTGGAAGGACCTGAAGCGAGCAGTTCATGTGAGGAAACCCACCAACATCCCAGAGTTGAAGCTGTTCTGTATGGAGGAATGGACTAAAATTCCTCCAAGCCGGTGTGCAGGACTGATCAACAGTTACCTGAACCATTTATTAGTTGCAGTTATTGCTGCACAAGGGGGTCACACCAGATACTGAAAGCAAAGGTTCACATACTTTTGCCACTTACAGATATGTAATATTGGATCATTTTCCTCAATAAATAAATGACCAAGTCTAATATTTTTGTCTCATTTGTTTAACTGGGTTCTCTTTATCTACTTTTAGGACTTGTGTGAAAATCTGATGATGTTTTTGATCATATTTATGCAGAAATATAGGAAATTCTAAAGGGTTCACAAACTTTCAAGCACCACTGTATATGTAGAAAATCCAAATATGCACAAACTGATAAAAATCAAATGACAATAGCAATATATTGAATCTGGCTGGATTTGCTCAAGTATCTGTAAATGTTCATATTCCAGGAAAACTCATGCTGCTCTCAAACACAGCACTTTAGAATTTCAGAAATCTCTTTGACACAAAGTACACGTCTTCTTTACATCAGTGCATTTGTTCAATGCACCTGATGACTCAGGAGTACAGCTAATATTTTCAGGACTTTTTTGGGTTGCACAATCTACACTGGGTATACCACCTTTATGCTTTTATCCTCCAACCAACAGGTCAATAACCACACATGCTCTGTCCTCTCACACTACCTGTCCTCTCAGGCTGATCATACATTACTCTTGTGCTGGACACGCTATATAATTGCACAACTCTTCGTAGCTTTGTGGTGAGCTCATGAGCTGGAACACCACTCACAAGTTTGAAACCTTACTTTAATTTCACACCCACATCAGAGAAAACAAGCCCACTGATTAGTTATAAGGGACATTTGCAACAATCTGACTATGCAGAATGTACCATCAGCAAGGCAATTGGTCAGGCTGAGATATGTTTGTGTACTCTTTGTGTGTGTGTGTGTGTGTGTTTACTCTGTTGGTTTTGCACTGATGGGAATCGCAAGCTACCCACGTCTGCCCTCATAGGACTCACTGTACCCTGCCAGGAAACACTGCTCTTCCCTCTCCCTGTTTTGTTTTCATGTTTACATGGCATGGTAGTACTACAGGATGTCCATCAGCCTATGAACCCATACAGAGAGTCATTAGATTTCTCTTTATAGAACAAATTCAGAACCACATGTCAGCTATCCCCTTTCCCAACCCAACAAAAAATTTCTTCACGTAAAAATTATTTGCTCAAGCTGAGCTACACCAACTGTTCTGACTTATTAAATATCTCATCTCATCTCATTATCTCTAGCCGCTTTATCCTTCTACAGGGTCGCAGGCAAGCTGGAGCCTATCCCAGCTGACTACGGGCGAAAGGCAGGGTACACCCTGGACAAGTGGCCAGGTCATCACAGGGCTGACACATAGACACAGACAACCATTCACACTCACATTCACACCTACGGTCAATTTAGAGTCACCAGTTAACCTAACCTGCATGTCTTTGGACTGTGGGGGAAACCGGAGCACCCGGAGGAAACCCACGCGGACACGGGGAGAACATGCAAACTCCACACAGAAAGGCCCTCGCCGGCCACGGGGCTCGAACCCAGACCTTCTTGCTGTGAGGCGACAGCGCTAACCACTACACCACCGTGCCGCCCTACTTATTAAATATACTTATATCAAATAACTGCAATACAGCGTGTTCCAAAAAGTTTGATATCATACTTTGCCCATTCTCGTTCAGCTGACCTCAACTTTTAACAGCATGTGTGGGGACAAGTTAAAATTTTATGTTTAATGTTTTTGTTTTTTATCTTTTTAGGTATAGAAATGCCATTCACCGGAAAATAAAAGGTGTTTTGTGTCAAACAAGACTGTGCAGCATACATTTCTGAGAGAATTCTCTAAAAATGCACCAACTGCAATGCAGATTTGGACATGGCACAAAAAGTTAAAAGAGGAAGGCTGTCTGTGTGCCTGTGTCTCAGGCGGCACGCATATTGAAAATTTGTGAAATCGTTCATGGAATCCACATACCTTTGAATTTCTTGTTCAAATTTTGAGGAATAAATCTTATATTGCTCAACATTAAGCCTGTTCGGTTTCATTTGCCTGGACTATGTAGTTTCTGGGATGTTGACGTCTCAAATAATATCAAATTTTTTGAAACACCCTGTATATTAAAGCTATTTTAACCAATACTTGCTGTTTGGAAAAGCAAGTTGAGCGTGTGCATCATAAATCATCTCATCTCATTATCTGTAGCCACTTTATCCTGTTCTACAGGGTCGCAGGCAAGCTGGAGCCTATCCCAGCTGACCATGGGCGAAAGGCGGGGTACACCCTGGACAAGTCACCAGGTCATCACAGGGCTGACACATAGAGTCACCAGTTAACCTAACCTGCATGTCTTTGGACTGTGGGGGAAACCGGAGCACCCGGACGAAACCCATGCGGACACGGGGAGAACATGCAAACTCCGCACAGAAAGGCCCTCGCTGGCCATGGGGCTCGAACCCAGACCTTCTTGCTGTGAGGCGACAGCGCTAACCACTACACCCACTGTGCCGCCCATCATAAATCAGAAGTAATCAAAACATTTTAGTTTTCAAAAGTTAGTGCATTTTTCCCCCATCCAGATGCACCAGCAGGTGTCAGTGTGATACTGCTATTGTAGCTGTGCCCTGCTTATCTCTTCCCTGTTGTTTAGTCTCTGTGGTGCAGAGGCAGCCAGCCATGACAGGCTGAGGTAAATTCCTGAGCTGTTACATCAGTTCGTCAGTCGACTTTGACTCATGAGGTGGCCAGACACGTTTTGGGGTTCTGTCAGAAACACCCTGTGCAGGAAACCAATGGTCCAGGCAGACTAGTCATCTTGCTACTTGTCTGGATTCCCAACATACTGATGTGTGTTGTTTTCCTCATGGTGTCTGGAAAATGTGTCTAGGAGTGAGAGTGAATTGCCCGGGATACTATTTTTGTATCAGACAGATAATAGTTCGATGCAAGCAACAGATTAGTTGGCAAGGGAAGTAAATGTAGCTTTCGATGGCATGCCGATGGGAAATGCATGGCATGACTATTTATTTATTTATCTATAAATTAAAGCACTTGACCAGGGCGTAATGCAGAACCAAACCAACTTCGGTACTTATATAGTTGCTATCATTCAATGTGAATAACTTTTTTTTTTTTTTATTCATTTACACATTGATTGGGGCGGCACGGTGGTGTAGCGGTTAGCGCTGTCGCCTCACAGCAAGAAGGTCTGGGTTCGAGCCCCGTGGCTGGCGAGGGCCTTTCTGTGTGGAGTTTGCATGTTCTCCCCGTGTCCGCGTGGGTTTCCTCCGGGTGCTCCGGTTTCCCCCACAGTCCAAAGACATGCAGGTTAGGTTAACTGGTGACTCTAAATTGACCGCAGGTGTGAATGTGGGTGTGGATGGTTGTCTGTGTCTATGTGTCAGCCCTGTGATGACCTGGCGACTTGTCCAGGGTGTACCCCGCCTTTCGCCCGTAGTCAGCTGGGATAGGCTCCAGCTTGCCTGCGACCCTGTAGAACAGGATAAAGTGGCTAGAGATAATGAGAATGAGACACATTGATTTGTGTTTTTAGGAAAGTGATCAAAAAATTCCAGCTCAAGGTTGCTGTTCTGGAAGGCCTGTTGCGAACATGTTTCATCACTTGAGGGAGACTGTGCTGAGTCACTGCAAAATACAGCACAGCTCCACTCTGTGAGTCAGCTTTTCTTGGCCAGCCCCTCCCATTCCCTGTTATTTATTCAGGAACCTCTGGATCACATTGTTCTCTTTATTCTTACCATTATCAGAAATGGACATTCCCAAAAGCGTTCCTAAGCTGGAATGTTTTGTTCCATTCCTCACCGTTGTTTTTGCAAAGGCATTTGCAGAATTAGGTCATGTTTTGTTGAGAGGAGCATGGTGAGGTGAAACTCAACTATAGTTAGGCTGTAGAACTGAGCTGTTTTTCAGTGGGCGCTGTAGATGGGTTTCCCCCTCTATTACACATACCCTCTGCCTGGATATACCACTGGGCAGCAGCTGAGGAAGGGTGAAAACTGTGGGGGCTGTTCAGGGAAATGCCTGAGCTGTTTTCTGGGTAGATGTTTTTTTATGGGCTGAGAAATAGCATTGCAGGCCATTTGCCTCATACTGTGTTTTCCGTTCCAGATGTCAACAACAAGTGACCACCTGCAGCTTTATTTATTTTTTATTTCTACAAGAATGGGGGAATATGTCATGCTATGAATATTAAGTGATCGAATAATTAACAATTTGTGCAACGTTATTTCCTGCCCTTCAAGAATATAAGTGTTAAATGGTGTCAAGTGGGGTGTTATTTACAAATATGCATGTAAAAAAACCAAGAAGAAGCCAAGAAGCCTTTAGCTGTCACACATACACTCAAGCACAGACTTAAGCACACAGTGAAATTTAACCTCTGCATTTAATACATCTGAAGCAGTGAACATACACATGCGCACACACACATCAGCAACGAGCACATAGAGCATACCCAGAGCAGTGTGCAGCTAGGCTACAGCACCCGGGGAGCAGTTGTGGGTTAGGTGCCCTTGCTCAAGCCACTTCAGCCTAACCTCAGGCCAGGGCTGCCCCATATTAACCTAACTGCATGTCTTTTGAACTGTGGGGGAAACCAGAGCACCCAGAAGAAACCCACACACGGGGAGAACATGCAAACTCCACACAGAGAGGCCCCCATTGGCCACTGGGCTCAAATCCAGAACCTTCTTGCTGTGAGGCGACAGTGCTAACCACTACACCACTGTGCTGCCCAAAGTAAAGGTAAAAGACATCTTAAACATAAGCAATGTGTCCTTCAGAGCAATTGATATGCATACATGCATGAGATCATCCATCCATCCATCCATCCATTATCTGTAGCTGCTTATCCTGTACAGGGTCGCAGGCAAGAGGTGGGGTGCACCCTGGACAAGTCACCAGGTCATCGCAGGGCTAACACATAGACGCAAGCAACCATTCACATTCACACCTACGGTCAATTTAGAGTCACCAGTTAACCTAACCTGCATGTCTTTGGACTGTGGGGGAAACCAGAGCACCCAGAGGAAACCCACACAGACACGGGGAGAACATGCAAACTCCACACAGAGAGGCCCCCACTGCCCACTGGGCTCAAACCCAGAACCTTCTTGCTGTGAGGCAACAGTGCTAACCACTACACCACCATGCTGCCCAAAGTAAAGGTAAAAGACATCTTAAACATAAGCAATTTGTACTTCAGAGCAATCGATATGCATACATGCATGAGATCATCAAATAAATTAAAACGTAAGCTTTTGGACAAATTCAGCAACCATAGTCAACTTTTACTGGTGCACAGTTGAAAGCCTGACTGGGCGCATGACAGTGCGGTTTGGAAATCTGCGTGCACACGTCCAACAATTTCATTAGAAGACAGTGAGAACTGCATCAAAACTCATCAGCATAGATCTCTTACAACTCCAGTAGATCTACTTGCCAGATGCTGTACAAGAGTCAAGTCTATCATCACAGACTCCTCTCACCCAGTTCATGCACACTTCCCAGCTAAAGGACAGGTTCTTCCCTTAGACAGGCAGTGCGTTTACATGCACATCCAAATCGAGCTACTGTCGGTAATCGAGCTAAGGGTCCCAGCAGGGGTGCCAGAGAAATCAAATCCTACATGCACACAAGGAAATCGAGCTATTGTGTGAGGTACATTGTGCACCCGAGCCACAAGTGGCGCTACACACCCCATCGTGTTGGTACACTTCCGGTTGTCGTCATGAAGAAGAGCTATTCAAGAGTATAAACAAAGTTATCAGTTCCGTGTTCACAAGAAGAACGACGACGAGGACAGCAACATCGAGAGAGAGATGATGGACAACAACGAAGCAGCTCAGCAATTGTTGAACCGCTTGTGGTCTCGTCACTCGTTACTTCTGGAAGGGGCAGTGCTGAAGTAAGTAGCTCGACAGGGTTTACATGCACTAAGTAGCTCGGCTACAATCGCATAATCTAGGTTGCGTAGCTCGATTACGAAAAATCCAGTTCGGTTCGATTTCAGCCGAGCTAAAGTGTTTCCATGGCATTTAGAACTTCGATTTCAGTCGAGCTACGGCAGAAATTCGATTTTCTCTATGTGCACGTAAACACACTGAGTGAGGATCCACAGCAGCAGCCAGTTTTTCCTACCTCACCAGACCAGAACCTTTCATGCAACTCACTTTAAACATGCATCATATGTATAGTTTGGTGTTCCTTATCCTCATTCTGTTGGATCATCACTTCCACTACACTCGTATTAGGAGTATTACTTAGTATTGTTCAGTATTACACAATACATATACATTACATTGCAGGCGTTTAGCAGACGCTCTTATACAGAGCGACGTACAACATACCCAGAGCAGCCTGGGGAGCATTTGGGGGTTAGGTGCCTTGCTCAAGGGCACTTCAGCCATTCTTGCTGGTCCAGGGAATCAAACCAGCGGCCTTTTGGTCCCAAAGCCACTTCTCTAACCATTAGGCCATGGGTAGAGAAGTGGCTTTGGGACCAAAAGGTCGCTGGTTTGATTTGGTCCCCATATACAGCATCCTCTTACATCAATACATGTAAACTTTGCACTAACTCACTTTAAACATACATCATATATACAGTTTGGTGTTTGTCATCCTCATTCTATTGTATCATCACTTTCACTACACACATGCGTATTAGGAGTATTACTTAGTATTGCTCAGTATTACACAATTAATTTGCACTATTAATTCCACATGCAATCTGATTTATCCAATGCCTTTTCTCCCACCCATGTGAAATCTCTCCCTGTGCTTGCTGCTGCTGAGTTGTCGTATGCACTTATGTTGCATGCCACTGTAGCACAATTTCATTGTTTCTCATGTCCTCTGTATTCTGGAAACATTTGACAGTAAAGTGAACTCGAACTTGAACTAAATCTTATTATTTCTGCATAAATGTCTGAATCTATTTAGCATCTCATGCTGGAAAAAAGAAACATCCTTTTCCTTGAGTTATCCATTGTAGGTTATGAACAATATCCATTTTGTTTTCACCAGGAAGTTGCATTATTCACATTTCCTAAAGACTATGGGAAGAAGAAAGCTCTCTCATTCATTTATATTTATTTTTAGTGATATGGTGATATTGACTGCTGGGTGATATAGCGATATTGACTGCTGCTCCAAATTACAGACCTTTACAGCTGATAGTTAACCACATTTGCTAACCCTATGCTAAAAACTCAACCATATTACAGACAATCCTTGAAAAAAAAAAAAGATTCTGTTGCCTGAAATTGGTTAACACACTTGTGTTCATTTTGATTCTGCATCTAGTAAATCTCCCTGCAGTAATTCCTCTAATGCCTCACATTCTTCCTTTAGTCTAATCCTTTACTTAATAAGACAGGACACAGGAAAGCAGGGTTTATCTTGGTGCACATGGATCTGAAGATGAGCATGCACACCCTTCCCTCCTCTCTTACTCTTTGTCTACCTTTGAATCGACATGTTTCTCCTTTCATCCCTTTCTTCATGTCTGTTGTGAGTGCTGCAGAAGCAGACAGCACAGCGATTCGCACTCCTACCATAGCAGCATCTCTCCCCTCAACGTGGAGGACTTCTTTCTACTCACCCGCCCACACACGCCACCCACCAGTGTGTGCGCCTGTGCATTTGTGTGTGTGCCGTGTAACCTTTAGCTTCAGAAAGCTTGTACACCCCCCACTCCCACCCAGTTCTCACTCAGAGAGAAAAATATGAGTATGATTACTCGCCTGACCTTTATTTTATTGAGCGTGTGCGAGTCACAGATTAGATAAGTACCCTGCTGCTTGAGAAGCATCATGGTCTTCTGCAGTACTGTACCGTTGCATTACTCATCCTGTCTCTTTTCAGAAATCTTATTCATTTTACTCATCTTCGTGGTTGATGGGTTTGATGAGGGGGACTGTACTGACGAGCCTCTGCATTTCACTTTAACATTAACCATTCAGTTTTAATCACATTTCTCCTGCAATGCTGTCACGATCATGGCATTGAAAATCCATTTTATAAGTCAGTGCTATTCAGCTGGGTGGATAGCATGATATTAAACTTTGATCCGTATGCTGTGATGTTGCTCAGTAATGCTGCTGGGTGAAGTCCATTCTGATAATGACTAAACACACTGTATCAGTATTACAGTTTATAGACTACACATACCGTTTCAGTGAAATGAGAATCTTCATGATCAGCACATTCTGACTTCACTTTCACTTTGATTACACAGAGCTTCTATTTCTCAAAAACGAGTATGCACCGATCCATTTTTAATGCGACATTTATATAGAAATATACATTAAATAGAAAAACAGCTGCACAAGCAAAAACTATTCGAGTCAATCATGCAATGAGCATTTTCCCCAAATCATTTTAAAAATATTAATATTTGCACATATGACTGGGACATGTGTGAGTTGTGTCCAGGGATCCTGGGTTCTTTAAATCCAGGGTAAAGTGGTTTACTAAAGACTTCAAGAATGTTACTTACATCTTGTTTCTTGCTTACATTACAAGAAGAGTATGCATACAGTATCACTACTGAACACCTCAACTGACCTTAATGCTGAGCATGCAGTGATATGCATGTTCTTAAATGGTTTGACACTTCACATTCCAGGCATGCATGTAGGAGCGGCTTTTACACTAGGCAACTGGTTAGTGCCCCTAGGATCCAAGGGCCCTGTGATAATATATTTAACAGTTATTCCACGAAATCAAGTCGTACATGAGCTGATAGCTGATGAGATGATTTTGAGAAATGGAGCATTTTTATTTTTAGCAAATTCGATAAATAAAAACTTTATACAAAACGTCTGACAAAATCATTCCCGCTTAGAATGTAAACAAACCGGCGAAATGACAGTAGCAATTTGTGAAAAATGCTATAATAATCATTCTTGAAAAATAAAAAAAGATATGTTCTTACCAGCAAATACTTTTATTCCATTTTTTTTTGTATTTTTTGGGGTTTTGTTTTCGAGTAGATGTCGTGCATTGTCTTGAGTCTGCAGCGGGTATGACATTCCACAACCAAAGGTTGCTGGCCTCGGGCTGTGAGTAAGTAGGTTGCCCTCTTCCGTACTTACGTCCCCCACTGGCAAATGGTGCAGCGTGGACTCCTAAGAGACGCAAATCATCCACACCCCATGCTGAAGGGGCGGTCAAATGTAAGGTCAGTGGGCTGACCCAAGCAGGGACTGACCTAGGCAGGCGGTCATTGGGGTGTCTCTCCGAGGAGTTGGGGGACCCTCATCCGTCCTATATATGGTAGCCTGCCCATCACCTTTTCCTAGCTGACCGTTGGATTAGGCATAGGGGTTGTAGCCTTTGTGTGCTGAAGCTCCTCCACCCAGGTGCTAGGTACCCCCATATTTTAATGTCAACCAGGCTGGCATGCTCAGAACACTGGTGATACAAGGGACATGGGACCCCTCCGTTGTCCTTCCTACCTTGCTATATGGAAGTGAAACCTGGCCTACACTAGCACAACACCTGCATATGCTGGAAATGTTCCACCAACGCTCTCTATGCCATCTACTCAACATCAAGTGGTGGCATCATGTAACAAATAATGAGGTTCTCAGGAGAGCCAACTGTACCACCATTGAGACAATTATAAGAACCAATCATCTCCAATGGTTAGGTCACATTTGCAGAATGGACAATGAACGTATTCCCAAGAAACTGCTGCTTGGGGAACTTAGCCTGGGCCCGCCCATCCTAAGTGTGATGCAACACGGGGGGCTGTTGCAGAGCTTTGAAGTTGCGTTAGCCAGACTATGGGGAACTAGCCCATGGGAAAAGATCAAGGGGCTAAGAAAAGATGGAAGGACTGCACAAAGGAAGACTTGAAGATGTGTGGTTTTGACAACGGGCACCATCTAACAGCTGACCATGATACATGGCACTCCAAGACAAGACATGGCAAGGTTCTGATTGAAGCTGACCTGGCACAGCGAGCTGAGACGCGATGCCAACGACGTCACAACCGGGTCCCCACTCATCAGACATAATGTGGACCACAGTGAGTGGAGTTTTCGAGTAGAGTTTTTATTTCGTCCTCGGTTGGTTCAGCAACACGCTCCGCCATTTTGTTTTTTTCTACTTATGGTATATGAGCTGATAGCCTAGTAGTAGAGTAGCCAATTAGAGTGCATGCTTGCTCATATCCAGTAAATGTGGATAGAATAATACCAATTAGACATATAATTGTTTGGGGAAAAAAAGGCACCCCTGGTCATATCACATATATTGTCAATATTTGAAGTGACAAGATGTAAACACAACCCCTGGAGCTAACATAAAAAAGAAAGGAATAGTAAATGTGGCATGTGCAAAAGTTTGGACACCCTACCAAGTCAGTACTTCATAACACATCCTTTGGTAGATATCACAGCTTGCAAATGCATTTTGTAGCCAGTGCTTTTTTTTCAATCACTTTTCCTTGTAGAACATTTCTAGTTCTGAAATATTCTTGGGCCATCTTGCATGCACAGTATATGTAAGACCTACATACCTACAGTACCAGTCAGCAGTTTGGACACACCTAATAATTCATAGGCAGAACAACACTAAAGACATCGAAACTATGCAATAACATATGCAACATATATGGAATTATGTCTCATCCCATTATCTCATTATCTCTAGCTGCTTTATCCTTCTACAGGGTCGCAGGCAAGCTGGAGCCTATCCCAGCTGACTACAGGCGAAAGGTGGGGTACACCCTGGACAAGTCGCCAGGTCATCACAGGGCTGACACATAGACACAGACAACCATTCACACTCACACCTACGGTCAATTTAGAGTCACCAGTTAACCTAACCTGCATGTCTTTGGACTGTGGGGGAAACCGGAGCACCGGAGGAAACCCACACGGACACGGGGAGAACATGCAAACTCCACACAGAAAGGCCCTTGCCGGCCACGGGGCTCGAACCCAGGACCTTCTTGCTGTGAGGCGACAGCGCTAACCACTACACCACCGTGCCGCCAAAAAGACAAAATATGTTTCATATTTTAGATTATTCAAAGTATCCAGCGTTTACCTTGATGACGCTTTGCACACTATTGGCATTATCTTAACTGGCTTCATGAGGTAGTCACCTGGAATGCTTTTCAATTAATAAGTGTGTCTCATCAAAAGTTAATTAGTGCAATTTCTTGCCTTCTTAATGCATTTTAGATCAAACAGTAAATAATAAAAATACAGGAAACAGCACTGTTCCACAACTGTAGTAATCTATATTATGTCAAGAAACTGCTCAACTAAGTAAAGAGAAACAATATCCATCATTACTTTAAGACATGAAGTGACTTTTAATTAATACAAATAAAGAATTAGAAAGTGTGTCCAAACTTTTTACTGGTACTGTACATATTTCCAGTTCTGTAATTTTACTGCAGCCCTACCCCTGTCTCACAGCAAGTCAAATTCTAGCTGATGATAAATATTGTTTATTTACATGATATTTTACTTCTGGTGAATTCATTAGCAATGTGTATGCTGTGTATGCAGTGTTAGTTTTGCATGTAATCAGCAGACTTGCGGAGATTGAATGTAGTTCCTTATAACAGTTTTATATAAGTAATAAAAGACTGTTTTCACATGAAAACATGATTTAGTTACTAATTGATTACTAATTCATCAAGGAAATAAAAAAAAACCTTAAGTGCATTAAGTGCAACTCTAACCTTTACTGGAGTACATTTTGTCTGGACACTTCCATTTTTAATTGATTAAGATTTTGACACATTATCTATTCTTCCACTTAGTATAATATTTGAGTACATTTTCTCCCCGGGGCGGCACGGTGGTGTAGTGGTTAGCGCTGTCGCCTCACAGCAAGAAGGTCCTGGGTTCGAGCCCCGTGGCCGGCGAGGGCCTTTCTGTGTGGAGTTTGCATGTTCTCCCCGTGTCCGCGTGGGTTTCCTCCGGGTGCTCCGGTTTCCCCCACAGTCCAAAGACATGCAGGTTAGGTTAACTGGTGACTCTAAATTGACCGTAGGTGTGAATGTGAGTGTGAATGGTTGTCTGTGTCTATGTGTCAGCCCTGTGATGACCTGGCGACTTGTCCAGGGTGTACCCCGCCTTTCACCTGTAGTCAGCTGGGATAGGCTCCAGCTTGCCTGCGACCCTGTAGAAGGATAAAGCGGCTAGAGATAATGAGATGAGAAGACATTTTCTCCCCCTGCTGAGAAGTTTCTCTGTGTTCTACAATCTGATACCAAGGATCTTGATGTCCTGTTCTGTACCTACTGTACCTTCACATAATTTTTAACACACTAAACATAGAGTAAAATCGACATAGAACTACATATCACAGCACTAGCAATGTTAATAATGCCACAGGCATTATTTCTGTATGTAGTAACCATATTTGAATACAGCATGTAATCATTCTAAACTGATGTTTTCACATTTTCTTCAAATAATTTTCATTCCTCACATTTTTGCTTGAGGTAGATCACTGTTCGACAATCTTTGCTTTGCATACTTTAACTTTGCATGCACTGCATGCTTTCTCTGCAGAGACAGCCATTTACCAGAAAAAAAAGAAAAAGATAGCACACACTGCAGTACTACAATATCTCTCAGAACACTTAGTTCTACCCTCCCTATCTGTGACTGCATTCATGCACATGATGTGTGTTACACTGTGTGCTACACAAAAATAAGCCACTCAGTTGTCCTAATACATGCATAGTTACATTCTCACACACCTTGTGCTGTATGCACTGGAAATTAGCCAGTAATAGGTTTGGAATCCAGCAGATTCCTCCCAGAGAACCGGAGTGGTGACACTGTAAGATCCAAGAAGTATTTATGGAAAGAATTACTGGAACTTGATTAGACAACACGTTGGTGACATTTTTTTGTTAGGGTGTGAAGAAACACATAAGAATGAAAAGAATGCGCTCTGAAGTACATGCAGAATAAAGGCAGAGATTCTTCATCAGATGTCTTCTTGGTGAACTTTCAGACTCTGTCCCCATGTATGGACAGTAGACCTGCACATGCAGACAGGACGTGCATCATTCCCTCCAGCCGTCTAGTCTGGGTTTCTATCTGAGGAATGTGAACGCCATTACAGTTTAACCTGCCCTGCTATTGTTCTGAATGCAATCTTTTCTTCAACTGTTTTTTTTTTTTTCCACAAAGGAATGAAATTTGAGATAAGGATATGTGTAAGGAAAATACATACCGGTAAAACGAAATCTTAGTAACAAATGTAGTTTTTGAGGCTGATCTCATGACCATTGTCTGTTTATCCTGGTGTCTTCTCAGCCTCCAAGCAATTTTATCTTAATCATGTCTTAATCTTGACCATAAACCTTGATTAACTCTGATTCCTTTTATTTGGTGCCACGTCTGTTGTCTTAAAGTGACACCGGTCGATGTATTAAAAAGATGAATAGTACCCTGTGGAGCTAGAATAACCCCTAGGTACTTGAACCACACGCTGTATTGCCCACTGCCTCATGCCTGTGAAGGAGAATGAGCTGGAAAAACACAGCGCGCTAATGTTTACACTTGGGTACGGAAACAGCTGAAATTTATCCTCATTATGGTATTATAATGAGCGAGGTCGCAACAAAAATGATGGAACTGGTGGCATCTGACACAAAAGCGAGTGCTCGAGATCCTTTGAGCTCATAGGTGCGTTTAGATTTGGAATATTTCAATTCTTGATTTTTATTTTTATAAAAATATTTCTCTAAATATTTCAATTTGTCTTGATTTAGGAGTCTTCGTTCGATTTGGGCGATCCGCCATGTTTCCTGTCGTGACCCCTGACCCACGCATGACCTCACGTGACTTTTCCGAACTGGCTGCCGAGCCGTTTATAAACAGACTAACATGCGGTTAGGACGCCCCGCATTAGGAAATAAAATGTATTGAAACAAGATGATGCATACCAGTTATGGGGACGGGTATCAGCTCAAACAATTCAGAAAGGGGAGCGGGCTAAGTGATTCCTGAATGAGCACATTGACCTGTGTTACTTTAATTGCATGGCTATTCTTAGTTGTCCTTGATTTGTTATGATATGAACTTGAGTTTCACAAAATTTGCACTAATTTTGTGTGTGCAATTGAAATAAATAAGCTATACAATCCTGACAGTATAGTCCGTATATAGTACAAATTTGCAGTAGCTCATGTCAATTATATTATAAATCAAGGTTCACATGACTGACTGTGATAAAAAACATGCTTCCAAGCTAACTTTTTCATGAATACCAGATTTCTTATCGAAATGCTCCTGCAAACAATTGAAGAATATGCTCTTTCGTATCTAGCTTGATAACTGAGGCCTGGTGTCAGAATCTGTCCTGGGAATGTCTTGTCCTTTGCAGAATCTCCTTGAGGTGAGCCTGCAGTCATGCTTGTGCAACTGTCAGACAGAAGGTGCTGCAGACTTCTACGCACACAATCTACAGTCCAAGGACAATCTATTAGGCTGGACCACCATCTTTTGTTTGTACTCCAATCCTGATAAGGCAGTATGTGTGGTCCTCAGCCAGAATATGCCATTTTAAGCCACAGTATATACCGCAGCTATCAAACACACATGCTTTCTATTTGTCATATACTACAGTATAATCAGCTGTTGTGCTATCTGTGATCTGTCCAGGGAACACACTGTACCATCATTGATCTGTGATTCAATCATTCTCTCCACGATGCTGACTGTGATGTGGCTTAATCAACTCCTTGTTCTCATCAAGGTTTCATGCGTCTTTATAGCACAAAGAAACAGTTTGTGATTGTGTGCCTTAAATCACAGCATTCATATCGATATCTGACAGTTGACGTCATGTTTGTTGCATGTTTGTTCGGCAGGGTAACAGGACGATGTTCAGAACTAGATATTTGTGTTTCTCATCAAGAGTTTAATATATCGTTATAGTGTATAAACAGTGTTGTGTAGAACTCTTAGGTGCTGGACGGTTTTATTAAATATTTTGTCTAAGATACTGATTTATCCCTGTCTATGCAGAATTCTGAAATTTCTGATTTTGTTTAATTGTTAATTGCTTTTTATCCCCCCGGCATATAATACGGGGGGGAGGGGGGATATAGCTATCGCTCTGTCCATCTGTCTGTCCATCTGTCTGTCTGTCCGTCCGTCTGTAGACATTTTAGTTTCCAGAGCATAACTCAAAAACTATTCGGAATTTTTTTCCTGAAACCTGACAGTTATGTTAAGTGAATAGGGGACAGACGTGGACAAAGTACCCAACTTCATTACTTAAGTACAGGTCCCGCTGGTCAAATGTTACTCAAATACAAGTGAAGGTTGTACAGTCAAATTTTTACTTAAGTCAAAGTACTGAAATACTTGCTTTTAAATATACTTAAGTATTAAAAGTACATTTTCTGTCAACACATTGTAATATTATTGCCACAATGCTTACAAAACCTAATGCCTCTGAAGCAACTGACTGGATTTACTGACTAACTTGTAGAACCTGTAGAATAAACACCTAGTAGAATGTTACAAAATGAAACACAACTGAACTGAAAAAGAACCATCCATCCATTATCTGTAGCTGCTTATCCTGTCCTACAGGGTTGCAGGCAAGCTGGAGCCTATCCCAGCTGACTACGGGCGAAAGGCGGGGTACACCCTGGACAAGCTGCCAGGTCATCACAGGGCTGACACATAGACACAGACAACCATTCACACTCACATTCACACCTACGGTCAATTTAGAGTCACCAGTTAACCTAACCTGCATGTCTTTGGACTGTGGGGGAAACCGGAGCACCCGGAGGAAACCCACGCGGACACGGGGAGAACATGCAAACTCCACACAGAAAGGCCCTCGCCGGCCCCGGGGCTCGAACCCGGACCTTCTTGCTGTGAGGCGACAGCGCTAACCACTACACCACCGTGCCGCCCTACTTAAGTATAGTCTCATCTCATCTCATTATCTCTAGCCGCTTTATCCTTCTACAGGGTAGCAGGCAAGCTGGAGCCTATCCCAGCTGACTACGGGCGAAAGGCGGGGTACACCCTGGACAAGTTGCCAGGTCATCACAGGGCTGACACATAGACACAGACAACCATTCACACTCACATTCACACCTACGCTCAATTTAGAGTCACCAGTTAACCTAACCTGCATATCTTTGGACTGTGGGGGAAACCGGAGCACCCAGAGGAAACCCATGCGGACATGGGGAGAACATGCAAACTCCGCACAGAAAGGCCCTCGCCGGCCACGGGGCTCGAACCCCCCGTGCTGTGAGGCAACAGCACTAACCACTACACCACCCTGCTGCCCTACTTAAGTATAGTACTCAAGTAAATGTACTTCGTTACTGTCCACCTCTGCTAGAGGAGTTGTGCTTTTTGACATTTTGCGATTTTTTTTATGATTTTTATTTTTTTCCATATTTCCATGGCAACCAAGACAACTTAGGAAAATTTGGAGTGGGGTTTCATGTAGGGGCCAGGGGGATATGTCATCTCCTAATGACTCTTGTTTTTTTAGTCATTATTGGATATTTTACACAAACTTTTTATGCATGCTTGAGAGTTTGCACAATGCTGTGTATGTATATGTATGTATATGTGTGCTATACCATACACACCTACTGGGAAGATATGCTTGCATTGCATTATATAAATACATTACATAGTGACAGCAACCTTATCTTGCACGCTAACATTTGTTCTACTAAATAGTTCTAAGCATGTATGGAAAGATGTTAACCCTGCCTTGCTGTTCTTGCGAGAAGTGTAGCTGGCTGTGACCCCGGTATGGCCCCAATGAGCAGTAGTGAGACAGTAATCAGCCACCATAAACCTGTACACGCCTCTATCAGTTAAACCAACGAGGAGTTGTGTCTATTCTCAGGCTGGCGTGTTACTTTCTAGCACTTTCAGGAGTGTGTGTTCCCACACTCTGCTGTGCTTCCCCCATACGCCTTCACTCACACTTCTATCTTTCATCGCTCCTGTCCTATCACATTTCTATAGTTGTATGATTTCAGTTTTGTTTAAATCATGCTTCAAGTGTTTAGTCTTGCCATTATGTGGTGTCTTTCCTGCAACATGTTTGTAAGCGGTATAACTGATACATGTATCATGCTTTTATTAAAGTAGCTATGATTGCACATAATAAGTTACCTCATCACCGTCATCACCATTTACAGGCAAAAAAAAAAAAGGATGCAACAAATACATATCCTTTGATAGGTTTCTGAGTTCTATATACTGTATCATGAATCATTATGAGTTTTAGCTTCACAAAGGCCTGCATACTGATGCTGCCTCTCCCATGACCTGCAGTTGAAGTGTTAACCCTGAGGGGTCAGGACTCCCCTGGTAGCTAGAGTTGCCTTCTCAAACAGACTGCTAGATTTGACACCTCGTCTGGGGTGTGAGTTGTTTTTCCCAGCAGTTCACACCCTGTCCCGAGATTCTGAGAAGGCCGAGGGTGTACATGCTGACCAAGTTTAAAGGAACAGTCCACCGTACTTCCATAATGAAATATGCTCTTATCTGAATTGAGACAAGCTGCTCCGTACCTCTCCGAGCTTTGCGCGACCTCCCAGTCAGTCAGATGCAGTCAGACGCGCTGTCACTCCTGTTAGCAATGTAGCTAGGCTCAGTATGGCCAATGGTATTTTTTGGGGCTGTAGTTAGATGCGACCAAACTCTTCCACGTTTTTCCTGTTTACATAGGTTTATATGACCAGTGATATGAAACAAGTTCAGTTACACAAATTGAAACGTAGCGATTTTCTATGCTATGGAAAGTCCACACTATAATGACAGACGTACTAACACCTTCTGCGCGCTTCGGCAGTGCATTGATATCTGAGCTCCGTATCAATGCGCTGCTGAAGCGCGCAGAAGGTGTTAGTACGTCTGTCATTATAGTGCGGACTTTCCATAGCATAGAAAATCGCTACGTTTCAATTTGTGTAACTGAATTTGTTTCATATCACTGGTCATATAAACCTATGTAAACAGGAAAAACGTGGAAGAGTTTGGTCGCATCTAACTACAGCCCCAAAAAATACCATTGGCCATACTGAGCCTAGCTACATTGCTAGCAGGAGTGACAGCGCGTCTGACTGACTGGGAGGTCGCGCAAAGCTCGGAGAGGTACGGATCAGCTCGTCTCAATTCAGATAAGAGCATACTTCATTATGGAAGTACGGTGGACTGTTCCTTTAATATCTTTGTTCAGCCTATCATTTCACACACTTTGCTCAATTGCTTATGAAGAACCGAATTGTGTTACGCGAGCAGGCTTATCATGTCTCAGTGTTCTGTAACTGTTTGCAGTCTGCTTTGCAAGAGTGCAGCTCAACTCTAAAAATCCTTGCATGTGCACCAGATAAGCCTCATTACTGAAAGACTTCAAACAGACTTGTTCTTTATGCCATGCTTCAAGTTCAAAATAGTCTTGCTTTGCAAGTTCACTGCTTCTTAATGCACATTATATAAATAGAAAGAGACAGCACTTTTGTTCTATTTGTGCAACTCCTACGGTGTAAAGCAGGTGTATGTGTTCTCTTGACTATCCATTTTCACACATGTTCATTAGTCATGCACTTCTGGTCTATTTGACCTTTTGTGGTTCAATATGTGGACATGTTCTGCTGTTTGCCTCTTTATAAGGCACCCTGCCAACCTCCTTCCCAAAACAACAGAGTGGGGATTTTTTCCTTTTGCACTAACCTGGTTCATAACTTTCAGATTCACAGTGTGTTCGCTTCATTTATTTACCTACGCTCTCTTCCTGTAAGTTTAACCAATCCATTCTCAGCACTTCTCGACAAAAGCGCCTCCCTAGTGCACTAACTTGGTGTCAGATGAAATTTTTATGACTGCGACTGATCGAAACATGACCTGGAATTCTGAGACTGAGAGAAAGGCATAACAGAATATAATACATCAGGTACTATTATCAATTATTATACAGACAGGACACTTTTTTGATGGAATAAAAACATGTATTCTATTCTCTTCGAGCGGGTTTCATTAATTTGGTTTGATAGCATGCAATATTGATAGCATATCGCTTGTCCTCCTTGTATTCCATCACTCTACCCAATGGAGAATGAGTGTTGAATATGGTTTATGATATTGCATGGTTGTCAAGACAACTTGACGTCACACGTCAGCGCTGATGCGAATATTCAACGAGAGCGTTTTCTGCTTCGCATGCGCTAAAGCATTTCTTTGTTCACTGGTGGCACCCACAGTAAACCATCGCAGTGAATTGAAAATGCCATAAGATACGTATTACACGTAAAACTTCCACGAATGACTGTGACAATTTGAAAACAAACATGGCTGCCAGGTTTGTTCCACTGAATGTGTATGTATAATAATAATAATAATAATAATAATAATAATGCTTTTTTCATGGTATATCTCATTCCATTCAGCCAGCATGATATTGAATTCATCTTCGACTCATTCAATATCATGCTACCTGAATGGAATATATCTGATATACCACTCAATGCCAGCCAATATTATTTAAATATTCACTGCACATTTTATCAAGAGCACCTGTACACTTGCTCATTCATGCAATTATCTATTCATTTAGCAGCAGTGTGTACAATGCATACAATTTAGATCTTCTGTTAATGTCCAGAGTGGAAAAAAAAGTGATCTCAGTGACTTTGATACGGTAGTTGGTGCCAAATGGGCTGGTTTGAGTATTTCAGAAACTGCTGATCTCTTGGCATTTTCTTACACAAGAAAAGCTATGGCCTAATGGTTAGAGAAGCAACTTTGGGACCAAAAGGTTACTGGTTCAATTCCCTGGACCAGCAAGAATGACTAAAGTGCCCTTGAGTAAAGCATCTAACCCCCAACAACTGCTCCCCAGGCTGCTCTGGGTATGTTGTACGTTGCTCTGGATAAGAGTGTCTGTTAAATGCCATTAATGTAATGTAACACAAGAGTTTCTGGAGTTTATACAGAGTGGTGCAAAGAACAAAAAACATCCAGTAAGTGGCAATGAAAGAAGTCAGAGGAAAATGGCCAGACAGGTTCAAGCTGACAGGAAGTCTCTCATCTCATCTCATATCTCATCTCATCATCTGTAGCCGCTTTATCCTTCTACAGGGTCGCAGGCAAGCTGGAGCCTATCCCAGCTGACTATGGGCGAAAGGCGGGGTACACCCTGGACAAGTCGCCAGGTCATCACAGGGCTGACACATAGACACAGACAACCATTCACACTCACATTCACACCTACGGTCAATTTAGAGTCACCAGTTACCCTAACCTGCATGTCTTTGGACTGTGGGGGAAACCGGAGCACCCGGAGGAAACCCACACGGACACGGGGAGAACATGCAAACTCCGCACAGAAAGGCCCTCGTCGGCCACAGGGCTCGAACCCGGACCTTCTTGCTGTGAGGCGACAGCGCTAACCACTACACCACCGTGCCGCCCCTGACAGGAAGTCTATAGTAACTCAAATAATCACTCATTATAACTGTGGTGAGCAGAAAAGCATCTCAGAACGCACAACACTTCGAAGCTCGATGTGGACAGGCTACAGCAGAGGAGCACATCCATCAGGTTGCATTCCTGTCAATCAGAAACACAGGAAAATCCCAAGAAATCAACAGCTTCTGAAATATTCACACCCACAAACATAGCAATCACAATTCCAACCTTTTTTTTTTTTTACTTAATATTATGCATTGAATTCTTCTTGAATTGAATTTATTTATAATGTCCTCAAAAAATAAATGTAAATGTTATATAATTTTAGATTTTTGAAGTGAACTTTTGACTGATGCGTGTTTATCACTGCTTTATTCACCACAGAATGTTCCCCACAAAATTTAGGAAATGTGAAAAATTTTCTGGAAAAAATAAAGTGCCTGCCCAACACCAACTCAGTCATTCTGGTTTAAGTGAGTGTTTTTCCCCCTTTTTTTTTAAATCAGATAAATCAATACCGTGTGGTGGGATTTAAACAGAATGCTTATTTAAAGTGTTGTTTTTCCCTTTTGAATTCCGCACAGTTTAAGCATTTAGAAGGATTTCACACATTTACAAGATTCTGTCAGTACACTTAATTTAATAGCAGGACAAAATGTATGTGATTAAACTGAAGAGAGGAAGCTGTCTGAATCCGAGCCATCAGTATTATTTAACATGCTATTTTATAGATGTGCTCGAGCGTGGCTCAGAGCTGGCTCTGAGAAGGTGCGAGTGACAGAATCACTGTTTCTGAACTCCGAGGTGAGAGAATTCACAGAATAACCTTTGATTTCTCACGGCTCTCCTCTCACCTCGTATTTTGTTAATTGCTTGTCTGCTTATTCTCTTATCACCGCCCCCATTAAATGATGATGGACTCAAGGTGTTAAAGCAGTCTCTGTTTGGTCACTAACAGCAATTAGTGATTAGTAATTAATGGTATATTTCCTCCATGCAATCAACTTCTCCACTACACAGACCATGGAGGCTACAGAGTACAGACAGTAAGGACTGTAATATAAACCACGAAGAGGCCAAGCTAAGAAGCCTTTATTTGTCTCACCTACACTCAAGCACAGACTTAAAGGGGAACTGAAGGCAAATTTTTTATTATCAAAATTCTATTTCTCATTTTATTAAATACAGGAATACATTTTTGATCGCTATTTTGTCGCTGCTATAGCAAGTTATGAGTGTTTGAAATATGCTCTGTAATATATCAGTCCATATGTCAAAGCGACGGCCGTAAACGAGATTCGCTGAGACCTGTGTGAGACATTGTAGGACGGAAGTAAAACGTACAGCGGAAATCAAAGTGACCAACATCTGCCAACGTTGTCAAAAGATGCACGCGCCCTCTTTCGAATGCTGATGTAATCAAGCCGGAAGTTTTGTTTGTTTTGATAGCAAACAGGAAAGTTTGAAAAAAGTAGGCAGTAATTGTCATTTAAACTCGTTTTTGTGCAATATTACATTTGGAAAACAGTTTTCAAAATGGCAGCACTGACACCTGGCTGACGCTTCACGTTTTGAAGTCTCGCACAAGTCTCGTGAAGATCGCGCGGATAAGCGACGCCTGCTGTGGACCAAACGAACTAAATTCAACATGGCTAAAAACCAAATGGGCCGATAAGTGTAATATTTAATTGCAATTAGTTGCCAATACGAGTCACGGTATAAGGTTACTAAAACCAAAAACGTAATTGAATAACACGCTAATTAAGAAATAAAGCAAGTTTAAAAATGACTTCAGTTCTCCTTTAAGCACAGTGAAATTCCTCCTCTGCATTTAACCCGTCTGAAGCAGTGAACACACAAGTGAGCAATGAGCACACACACATACCCAGAGCAGTGGGCAGCGATGCTACAGCACCCGGGGAGCAGTTGGGGGTTAGGTGCCTCGGTCAAGGGCACTTCAGCCCAACCTCAGCCCAAGGCTGCTACATGATAACCTAACTGCATGTACTTGGACTGTGGAGAAAACCGGAGCACCCGGAGGAAACCCATGCAGACATGGGGAGAACAAGCAAAGTCCACACAGAAAGGCCCCATTGGCCGCTGGACTCGAACCCAGAACCTTCTTGCTGTGAGGCAACAGTGCTAATCGCTACACCACCCTACACTTGTAGAATAAGACAAATATCCCTTTGATTTGAAATGTTACAATCAGAAAAGCTAATTTTATTATTATTATGGACAGTATTGTCAATGGTGGTGCCTGATTAAAATATGTACATTTCCTTTTTTTTGTAACTTTGTCCTTTTTTGCAAATTTGATGAATAATTTGCACTTATGTTTGAAGAGTTTCTAGACGTAATGCAAATGCTGCTCTGCCCCTCGAATATGCTGATGGATCCAGACGCATATCACACCTCAGGCATTTATTTATTTATTTATTTATTCTCCATACACATTTACAAATTCCTAACACATGCACTGAAAAAAAAGTATAATCTTCAAAAGTAAAACTATCTTGAATATACAGTAGTTCAACTATATATTCACCTGACATTTCTCTTTATTGGATTCCTTTAAACAAATGTAAGATTATTAAGCCTATTTCCAGATATCGTAATCATTTCAAGCTTGAAACTGGCAGATAATTTTGCTCATCCCAAGCATTTATTTGCAGAAAGAAGCAAAATTCGCTGCCATTAGAATACGATCATTTTAAGCTTGAAATTAGTTTTCCTAGAAATAGGCATAATAATAGGCTCTTATATTATATTTGTTATATAATCTCATCAGGCGGCAGGGTGGTGTAGTGGTTAGCGCTGTTGCCTCACAGCAAGAAGGTCCGGGTTCGAGCCCCGTGGCCGGCGAGGGCCTTTCTGTGCGGAGTTTGCATGTTCTCCCCGTGTCCACATGGGTTTCCTCCGGGTGCTCCGGTTTCCCCCACAGTCCAAAGACATGCAGGTTAGGTTAACTGGTGACTCTAAATTGACCGTAGGTGTGAATGTGAGTGTGAATGGTTGTCTGTGTCGATGTGTCAGCCCTGTGATGACCTGGCGACTTGTCCAGGGTGTACCCCGCCTTTCGCCCGTAGTCAGCTGGGATAGGCTCCAGCTTGCCTGCGACCCTGTAGAACAGGATAAAGCGGCTAGAGATAATGAGATGAGATTTACATAGCTATCCTATTAGTTTCATTGTAGTTACTCTATAAATAGGAGCATTTAATGAACAATACGCTGTAAAATGAATAAATGAGTCACAAGCTGGAACGTTAAGGGATACTAATTGCATTGACAGAAATAATTAAAACTGCACAAGTTCTAAAACAACAACAACAAAACAACTCAATGACATTATTATTAAAACAACCTCTTGCAAGGATTTCTTAACAATGTGCAATGAGAAATATTTGTACATTACAATATTTGCAGCTTTTTCTGAAGCAAATAAATAAGCAGAAGTGGGTTTCCCAAAAGCCTCTTAATGCTAAGAGCATCTTAACAAGAAGAGGGAGAATGTTCATTGTGCTGCTTGCTGTATCCTTTAACAATGATCTTTGTGCTTTTGGGACACACAGACCAGATGTTGCTTTTGCCCCTGGTTTATCGGGGCTGTATGACTCATGTTGGTGGGAAGAGTGTTCGATCCTCAGACTCAGAGCTTCTGAGATGTAGGTTTCACACCTGCACATCTGAGTCACTAGCAGCGGCAAAAGGGGTTGGGGAGATAATTAAAGGCTCTTGTTTTACGGGGAGGGTATTTGCTGTTCTCTCTCTCACTCTGTGTGTGTGTGTGTGTGTGTGTGTGTGTGTGTGTGTGTGTGTGTGTGTGTGTGTGAGTGAGAGAGAGAGAGAGAGAGAACGCCTTTCTTTACTTCTCTCTGGAATGAAGGTGTGAAAAGGCCACCCTCCAGATACACAGACACGAAAGATGGTGGAATGAAATAAACGTCTGCTCTTAACTGCGGCAGACGCTTTTAGAAAGAGTGGCCTGCTGTGCCATAGTGTGTGTTTGGACCTTTGAGAGCTTGGAGCTTGCATTTTCAAGCTTTGGCTGATTCCAAATCTCAGACAGTGAAAAAGACTGCAGGGAAATAATACAGTACTATTAACAATACTCACTACATGCTAGTCTTTTTCATTCCTGATCCTAGATGCTCATTAAAAATGGCTATATAGGCTAAATATACATCCTATCGAAATAATCTGATCATTTGTCGAGCTAACAGAACAGAACACTATTACAATGTTGATGAAAAGGTTAGACGTTGAAAATTCTAACCCTGAGATTCATCTCATCTCATCTCATCTCATTATCTGTAGCCGCTTTATCCTTCTACAGGGTCGCAGGCAAGCTGGAGCCTATCCCAGCTGACTACGGGCGAAAGGCGGGGTACACCCTGGACAAGTCGCCAGGTCATCACAGGGCTGACACATAGACACAGACAACCATTCACACTCACATTCACACCTACGCTCAATTTAGAGTCACCAGTTAACCTAACCTGCATGTCTTTGGACTGTGGGGGAAACCGGAGCACCCGGAGGAAACCCACGCGGACACGGGGAGAACATGCAAACTCCACACAGAAAGGCCCTCGCCGGCCCCGGGGCTCGAACCCAGGACCTTCTTGCTGTGAGGCGACAGCGCTAACCACTACACCACCGTGCTGCCCAACCCTGAGATTATTACAAATAAAAAATGTTGCAGGAATGTTTATATAAGAAAACACTGCAAATGCTGAAAAACCTGACAGTGGTTAGTGTAATGTTGTGATGAGAACATACAGAGAACCTAACCTAGCAAATGCACAATCCTGCAATCATGTCCTCTGTTTATTTACTGAAGTGTAATAATATGGATCAACCTACAGTTTGTTCTAATGCATCTTAAAAAAGAAATCACTTTTCCAACGTGTTTTGAAACCGCTCAGTTCTAAAGCACAACAGCGAGCTATGTGAGAAAGATGTAGCTACAGATAGTGAAATTGTGACAGACAGAAAGTATCAGGGAGAAATGTGCAAAGAAGAAATCTGTACTGTACAACATTGGGGTGTAAAAGCGCTGCTCGTTCACTGAACACTCATCTGTAGGGCTGGCAGTGACTCATTTGCTCTTTCACTGAGCCAAAATGACACACACTCACACACAACCTCGGAGCCGCTCACTCAAAGCTCACAAAGCCACTGATACCCTTCTGTTCATCACCCACACGGTTGTACATGATGTCTTTGCCCTCTGCCCCTTTTTTTCCTATTGATCCTTTCATTTTGCATCATTTCACAAATTCCATTAATTTATTTACATCATTTGCCACCTAATACTTTAAACTAATACTAAGAAACAGGGGAAAGTACCAGGATTACCTTATTGAAACTTTTAATAACTGATTTTATCAAAAATATAAGGTTATAAGGTTAAACGACTGGGATTCTCTCCCTTCTCCCCCGCAAATACTATAGGATCGCTGCAAACAAATAGCAAGAGTCATTTCTTCTTTGCACCTTATTGCACTGAATAAGCAATCTTTAACTAGAAGAGCACTCGGTAGAGTGCATACCTCCACCAAGCCACATATTATTAACATCAAAATCAAATCACTTGAACCTAGGACAATATTAAAGCTGTACACCAAATTTCATCAAAATCTGTTCACTACTTTTTGAGTTATGTTAGGAACAGTAAAAAAAAAAAAAAATCCTGGATCTGCATACATATCCTGATTTGCATCAAAATCTAATAATTGTTCCTTGGCCTATGGGACACTCTTCCTCAAAATTTCATCAAAATCCGTTCATTAGTTTTTTGGGAAAAGAAAAACAAACAAACAAAAGGAGGCGAAATCATAACCTCCTCCAACAAAGCTGGCAGAAGTAATAATGGACTGCAAAATATTTTTTTGCAGTGTGCAACTAAGAAACTTTTTTTTCATGATTTTGTTCAAAGAAGGTTCAATTTGTCAGTTCATTTTATTTGTATATAACATTTGCAAACATTCCTACAATGTTGCTGCAACATGCTTAGTAACATTTCACTTTACAGTAACACTTGCTTTTGTCTAACTGGGAATATTGAGTGAGAAATGTTCTAATAATATTGTGCAGCTAATCAGTACTACAACAGATGTAATGAGAATGTTTTGGAAATGCTTCAGTCTAACCTTCTGAGAAGCTGTTGAAAACTTAATGAGTATTCTACTGTTACTATTCTCTGTTAGCTGGGTATTTTCCTTCTTTCTTGCTCATATGAGACCTACCAGTATGAACTGAGTGAAAAAGAGAAATCGAGGCCACTTGATTTGCTGTCAAAGGGGACGTCCCTTTATTTAAAGTGGGAGATCTGATTCGAAAGGACTCCTGAATAAACTCTTCTTTCTTTCTTTCTTTCTTTTTTGCGATGTATTTTCAAAGGCCCCTTCTCAGAAATGTGGCCTTTAAGACCACCTTATTCTCTCATTTACTAAGCTGACTTCTGATTAAGAAAACTATACTAAACAAGAAACCAGTACTTCCAGTAGTTACTGATTTGTGTCAGCCAAAGCCAACATGCAGCTGTGAATTGAATCTAACTTTCCTTTATATCTGTTAAATTAACTTTTATATAGTGATTCTTTTGTATGCATAGTAAAAATCATATATATATATATATATATATATATATATATATATATATATATATATATATATATATATATATATATATATATATATATATAATATACTACCGTTCAAAAGTTTGGGGTCACCCAGACAATTTTGTGTTTCCATGAAAAGTCACACTTTTATTTACCACCATAAGTTGTAAAATGAATAGAAAATATAGTCAAGACATTTTTCTGGCCATTTTGAGCATTTAATCGACCCCACAAATGTGATGCTTCAGAAACTCAATCTGCTCAAAGGAAGGTCAGTTTTATAGCTTCTCTAAAGAGCTCAACTGTTTTCAGCTGTGCTAACATGATTGTACAAGGGTTTTCTAATCATCCATTAGCCTTCTGAGGCAATGAGCAAACACATTGTACCATTAGAACACTGGAGTGAGAGTTGCTGGAAATGGGCCTCTATACACCTATGGAGATATTGCACCAAAAACCAGACATTTGCAGCTAGAATAGTCATTTACCACATTAGCAATGTATAGAGTGGATTTCTGATTAGTTTAAAGTGATCTTCATTGAAAAGAACAGTGCTTTTCTTTCAAAAATAAGCACATTTCAAAGTGACCCCAAACTTTTGAACGGTAGTGTGTGTGTATATATATATATAAAACCCCACACACCTGTGCACATAGAGTATATGAGGATGTGTGTTCTGTGCTTGAATAAAACTGTTGATAGAATTGGTATAGTTTTAACAGTGTTTATTATCCGTTGCTAAGCATTATGAAAGGAGGCCAGCTTTCAATGTTTAAAGTCCTCGATGAGCCATTGTTGTGAACATGAGTGTACCTGTTAATTTGGCACGTTCCCACTCGTTTGTAATTTTCCCTCTCTTTTTCCCTCTTCCTGCTCACTCAGAGTAGCCTGAGCCTGTGTGCACAGCCCTCCCTTCATCCAAATCTCTCTCTCTCCCTCTCTCTCTTTGTTATTTTCCCTCCTTTAACTTAAAATTGGATTGCAAACACAATTGATGTGTCTTCCTTACAATATGTCAGAGTGCTTGTTTTTCCCGGGTGCTAAATTGGACTTCAGGGAGCAGGTGCATGAAAGAGAGCATTATACTTGTGATTCATATGCGTAATGTTTTATAAAACCTCTCTGACCTTCTCTGACGTCTGTTTAGTTAGTGTCGTGCAGTGATTCAGCATCTGCAAGAAGTTTATCAGTGAAACTCTGCACAAGTGGTTAAAATAATAGTTTATTATTTTATAAATGGTATTATTAATTTTCTATAACTTCTGAAATATTCTTCATCGACTGGAAGCTTGGTTCCAGCTGTCACTCAGACTACAGATGGTTTGGTGAATGTGTAAGTTAAGAACAATTAAATCAGTCATTTTCATTAACTGCTTTGGTGGATCCAGAGAATATCCCAGGAGCACTGGAATTGACACAGGAATACACCCTGGATGGGATGTACACACTCCCACACACTCCTTCATGCCTAATGGCATTTCCGAGCAGCCAATCCACTACAGGTATTTTCTGGTAGGTGGGAAGAAACTGGAGAACCCAGAGGAAACCTGCAAGACATACTGTACGGTATAAAACCATCAAACCAGGTATCAAAACCTGGAGTTGAGAGGTGGCACTGGGACCTGCTACACCTCCGTGCTAACATTTAAGCAAAACTGAAATATCTCAAAACAGAACAGAAACTACCTTTCAGAAGTACAAAATGTCAGGTTGTAAATTAGTTGTTACAAGCTGCTGAACAAAATTGTCCAACTCTTTTGTAGATGTTTTTTTTTAATGAAAAACCCTTATGCTTGCTTTATTTAAAGGTGCAATAGTTGAAATTTTTATCCCTTACTTGTATAAATAACCTGGAAGAGATGTAGAAAATGAATGAAATAAAATGGAAAAAAAATGCACTAAGCTGTGACCTTAGTAAAAGTGTTGTGAAAACCTGTTTGGAAAGCTGACTTCTGGTCTAGAATGCTTGTTTGTGTTTGGATGCACCTCCCGTCAGTCATTTTTTTAGACTTTTTTAGACTTTTTGTAGACCAATGTAGATCCTGGGGTGGAGCTTCATGAACATGGATGGGAATCAATAAATATGGGAATCTAAAAAAAATTTACTCAACATATACTCTATTTTCACAGATGATCCACAAGCTTTTTTCTTGAAAAAGGTATGTAGTGTGTTTTTGAAAGAAATACATCTATGAAACTAGAAGGGTAGAGTCCATACCTCCACCAAGCCACATACCGTACTATCAACATGAAAATCGAATCACTTGAACCTAGGATAATATTAAATCTGTATGCCAAATTTCATCATAATCCGTTCACTACTTTTTGAGTTACTTTCGGAACAGCCAAAAAAATAAAAATAAAAATTCAGAATCCACATCTGGATTTGCATCAAAATCTAATCAATTGTTCCTTAGCCCATGGTTCATCTTTTCTCAAAATTTCATCAAAATCTGTGCACTACTTTTTGAGTTACTTTGGAAATAGACAAACAAACAAACAAATAAACATAACCTCCTCCAACAAAGTTGGCAGAGTTAAATATAACACGCTGAATGGCTGGATTTTAGAAAAGTTGATATTCCACAGAATATAAGCTGATATTCCACAGATTGCTATTGTTTTGTAATAATTTTGCAATATTTTTGTAAATTGATATACTGAATCATTTTTTAGTGAAAAAGTGAATGCATTCATATGCTTATGAGATTAAAAAGTGAATATGGTTTGAATTAATTTGTTTGTAAGTTTGTTAGTTTTTTGTTAGTGTTCATCTTGTCACATTGAGGGCTTGGAATAATCAGGTCCTATCTGATGCTTCTGTAACTTTCTGTATCAAAGCAGATACAACGTTTCAAATATGTATATTGACTTTTATTCTATCCACACTCACTGGATATGAGCAATCGTGCAGTCTGATTGGCTACTCTACTACTAGGATATCAGCTCGTATACTGTGAGTAGAGAAAAAAAAAGTGGTGGAGCGCATCAAGTCAGACATATCACTTTGTTATCAAATATTTAAAAGAAAAAGAAATGCCCACTCCCCAGCTCCTGTTCCACACTCCAGCCCAGTCAGTGGCGGTAATGCACCTTTAAGTTGGTTTGCTGACCGCCAAAAAAACCCTAAAGAAGAAGAAATGGTGGCGTGTGTTGCTGAACAAACCAAGGACAAAGTAAAAACTCTACTTGAACCCCCCCCCCCAAAAAAAAATACAAAAAAAAAAGCAACAAAATATGGAATACAAGTATTTGATGGTAAGTATGTATCTTTTATTTTTCAAGAATCATTATTACAGCATTTTTTCACAAATTGCTACTGTCATTTCACTAGTTTGTTTACATTCTAAACGGAAATGATTTTGTCAGAATTTGCAAAAAAATAAAAATGTTCTGTTTCTCAAAATCCAGTGAATGTGGATAGAATAAAAATTCTACTCAACCTTGTCGTACCTCGGGGCTATGCGCCTCGTCGTACCTCGGGGCTATGCGCCTCGTCAGCTATCAGCGCATGTATGACTTGAATTTATGGAATAATTGTTAAATATATTGTCTGTAAACAAGGTTTTGGGTGTACGACTTTAACTCATAAAAAAACCCTGAAAAGAATAAACAACAACCGTATAATTCCAAGGTCTCCACATGCTGGCTGTTGGTCAGTATAATGATAACTGACATGAGTCACTCTGTAGTTTGGGGCATTTATTCATTCATGTACTCATTCATTGTACTCATTCACTTCCCCACTTTCCCTTGCAATACTGATGTTTTCGAAAGTATGGGTTGCTTTGTAAGAGGTGAATCAGATCAAGCCATTGCTGCTTAGGGCCAACACACCACACACTAGCTCAGACAAGCTCACATTTTTTTTTGATGATGACATCAAATCCAGTTTGCTGACATCAACACGGTCAGCTTGACGAGGAGGACCGTGACTGTGTCATGCTCAGGGCTGAGTGAGGAGGTAGACTGAAGTATGTAAAAGCCAAGTTGATATGAGTTCAGAGGCCACAGAGGACTCAGGTAGTGGGAGTAATGGCAGCCCTGAGCACTGACTGAAAGGTTACTCAGAAAAGCTCCAGGCCCTCTATGACTGATAAAGTCTGGCAAAGAAGAGTCTGATGGGACTGGGTCGTGCACTGCCGTGCAGTATCTTTTGAAAAATTCATTATCATAAAACGTGCAGTTCAGAAAAACACCAATTAACACACCAATTTTATCCAGAAATAAATGTAACCAAGCCGAAATGTAATTTCAGCTTGGTTGGACAGAACATCACAGGATTGAGAGACATGGATTGATGAACCAGATGTAATGCAAAATGTAAGAATTCAGACAAACAGTGGTTTGATGTTATAAGATCTCATACACATTAAGGAGTAATAAACAATATGAACATTAGCATTGTCTGAATATAAATAACCAGTTGCACACTGCATTTAAGGTTTTATCTGACAATTCTATGACTTTGAGATATTATATAAGCCATGTTTTTGTATAGTCAACTAAACATTTCTATTTAAAAAAAAAGAATATTTTTATTGTGCCATTTCTGAAGTTACATTCATACTTAGAGTCACAATAACAATATCAGTTTCAGATAGTGTACAGGAATTCAAAATGGTATCATGGCATGACACAAAATAAAGTCAGACTAGAAGATGGTGCATACCTTGGCATATCTCCGCCAAGCCACATATTGGAATATCCAGATGTTCAGGATGTTTACATACAAATCCATAGTTGCATCAAAATCTAATCAAGTGTTCCTTGGCACATGGTTCACCTTTCTTCAAAATTTCATAAAAATCTGTTCACTACTTTTTGAGTTATGTTGAGAACAGTCAAACAAACAAAGAAACAGAGGTGAAAACATAACCTCCTCCAACAAAGTTGGCGGACGTAACAATAGACCCATATATGAAACTAACAAGATTGCATAATGATTAGTTCAAGTAATACAGTAAATAGTTTAACTAGTCATCGTTGTCGTCGGCTGTCCATCGCTAGCGATGATGACTGTTTCATTAGGATGTGCAGAAACATAGATAGGCCATGAGGCCCGCAACAGAGCCATCCACAGCTGCAGCACGAATGGCCTGGCTGAGCCGCCATAGAATGTCTGGCCTCGTGAGCTCTCGCATACTATTCTCCTCTCCTAACGAAGCACCTTGCACAGTAAGGTAAGACAAACGATGTCGTGCCCCTACCGTGTTGTCTCTCTGGACCTCCAGACCTGATGCCAAGTGGTGCACAAAAGTGCCACAGACCTGACGGGTATGGAAGTAGCTCCGCAGTGACAACTGATTTGCTGAGTCATGCCATCCATTGGCTATTTGAGTGGCTCTTCCGTATCCCATCTGGTGGTGTGCCATTGACCCTGTTGGGTTCATCTGCCACATTGCACCAAAAAGTGCCCTGCTGCCAGCGCCTTATTGGTGATGTACTATTTAACCCATAGCTGGAACCCAGGCAGGTGCTACCACTCCAGGACCTGGGAGCAATGGTGATTAAGGGGTAACTCCTCTTTCCCCAGTACTCAAGTCCTCCCAGACCTGAGACTCACCACCTGTTGCAGTTTAAAGTCATACCCAGGACTGCATTTTGACTATATCTGAAAACATTTTTGGAAGATAATCCCAAAAATGGTTGCCAAAATATATACATTTTTGATGTCATGTGGCAGGAATGTAATGCCTAAACATCACCTGGTCTTTTCACAATCCTCGACTAGTCAGTTTGGGTGTCCACTGTTGCCTCAGAAACATCTTGGCTGACAGAAGTGAAGCCCGATTCAGTCGTCTGCTGTTGTCGTCCATCCACCTCAGCGTGTAGCGTGTTCTGCATTTTGGGATGCTTTTCTGTTCAACATGGTTGCAAAGAGTAGTTATTTGAATTACAACCCCGATTCCAAAAAAGTTGGGACAAAGTACAAATTGTAAATAAAAACGGAATGCAATGATGTGGAAGTTTCAAAATTCCATATTTTATTCAGAATAGAACATAGATGACATATCAAATGTTTAAACTGAGAAAATGTATCATTTAAAGAGAAAAATTAGGTGATTTTAAATTTCATGACAACAACACATCTCAAAAAAGTTGGGACAAGGCCATGTTTACCACTGTGAGACATCCCCTTTTCTCTTTACAACAGTCTGTAAACGTCTGGGGACTGAGGAGACAAGTTGCTCAAGTTTAGGGATAGGAATGTTAACCCATTCTTGTCTAATGTAGGATTCTAGTTGCTCAACTGTCTTAGGTCTTTTTTGTCGTATCTTCCGTTTTATGATGCGCCAAATGTTTTCTATAGGTGAAAGATCTGGACTGCAGGCTGGCCAGTTCAGTACCCGGACCCTTCTTCTACGCAGCCATGATGCTGTAATTGATGCAGTATGTGGTTTGGCATTGTCATGTTGGAAAATGCAAGGTCTTTCCTAAAAGAGACGTCATCTGGATGGGAGCATATGTTGCTCTAGAACCTGGATATACCTTTCAGCATTGATGGTGTCTTTCCAGATGTGTAAGCTGCCCATGCCACACGCACTAATGCAACCCCATACCATCAGAGATGCAGGCTTCTGAACTGAGCGCTGATAGCAACTTGGGTCGTCCTTTTCCTCTTTAGTCCGAATGACATGGCGTCCCTGATTTCCATAAAGAACTTCACATTTTGATTCATCTGACCAGAGAACAGTTTTCCACTTTGTCACAGTCCATTTTAAATGAGCCTTGGCCCAGAGAAGACGTCTGCGCTTCTGGATCATGTTTAGATACGGCTTCTTCTTTGAACTATAGAGTTTTAGCTGGCAATGGCGGATGGCACGGTGAATTGTGTTCACAGATAATGTTCTCTGGAAATATTCCTGAGCCCATTTTGTGATTTCCAATACAGAAGCATGCCTGTATATGATGCAGTGCTGTCTAAGGGCTCAAAGATCACGGGCACCCAGTATGGTTTTCTGGCCTTGACCCTTACGCACAGAGATTCTTCCAGATTCTCTGAATCTTTTGATGATATTATGCACTGTAGATGATGATATGTTCAAACTCTTTGCAATTTTACACTGTCGAACTCCTTTCTGATATTGCTCCACTATTTGTCGGCGCAGAATTAGGGGGATTGGTGATCCTCGTCCCATCTTTACTTCTGCGAGCCGCTGCCACTCCAAGATGCTCTTTTTATACCCAGTCATGTTAATGACCTATTGCCAATTGACCTAATGAGTTGCAATTTGGTCCTCCAGCTGTTCCTTTTTTGTACCTTTAACTTTTCCAGCCTCTTATTGCCCCTGTCCCAACTTTTTTGAGATGTGTTGATGTCATGAAATTTCAAATGAGCCAATATTTGGCATGAAATTTCAAAATGTCTCACTTCCGACATTTGATATGTTGTCTATGTTCTATTGTGAATACAATATCAGTTTTTGAGATTTGTAAATTATTGCATTCCGTTTTTATTTACAATTTGTACTTTGTCCCAACTTTTTTGGAATACTTAGTCTTCTGTCAGCTTGAACCAGTCTGACCATTCTCCTCTGACCTCTCTTATTAACAAGTAGGAACTGCTGCTTATGGGATATATGAATAAAGTTTCTTAATAAAGGCCACCCCAAGCCACTAGACGAACGTCAATACACCATGGCACAAATTCAACAAATCTTTGGTGCACAGCGCTGTCTAACAGAGCAGTCCTAAGGCTCCCATAGGTTTTAGGTTGAGATCTAGTTCAGTTAGGTTGAGATGTCGTAGTTGAGCCAAAAAACTGCCTGACGAGCCATGGATTTTAATCATACGTGTATTTAGCTAGTTGCATGGCACTTGAGTGTGCACTGAGGTGCATTCATTCATGTCACAGATACCCACTGTTATGATCTAGGGTTCATAAGCAAGTACAGATGATAAAAAGTGTGTTTGCTGAATTTCAATTTTCTCTGCATGGCTTTGAATAAATGCTCAACACAACAGATGACACGGGCAGGATTTGTTGCCATGGTAACACTTCTCCTCTAGCCTCTCCCCCCAAATTCAAACAGTATGAATTAGTATAGTACAACAATTGCACAACCAAATAAGACATCAGTGTGACTGCAGCTTATGCACACACACACACACACACACACACACACACACACACACACAATTGTAGACTCAAACAGGGGATAACATCTCATCTCATCTCATTATCTGTAGCTGCTTTATCCTGTCCTACAGGGTCGCAGGCAAGCTGGAGCCTATCCCAGCTGACTACGGGCGAAAGGCGGGGTACACCCTGGACAAGTCGCCAGGTCATCACAGGGCTGAGACACAGACAACCATTCACACTCATATTCACACCTACGGTCAATTTAGAGTCACCAGTTAACCTAACCTGCATGTCTTTGGACTGTGGGGGAAACCGGAGCACCCAGAGGAAACCCACGCGGACACGGGGAGAACATGCAAACTCCACACAGAAAGGCCCTCGCCGGCCCCAGGGCTCGAACCCAGGACCTTCTTGCTGTGAGGCGACAGCGCTAACCACTACACCACCGTGCTGCCCAGGGGATAACAAGGCTGTGTAATTTAGGGTTAGGCCTTCAATATATTCTTTATGTCTAATAAAAAATTACATTTTATAGGTGACAGTATGGACATCATCCTTTAAAGAGCCCAATTGTGCATAGATAGCTTATGCATGAAAATAATTGAGCATGAATATTAGAAAATCAGAGTGAGAAATCACTAAGGTTTAAATGCTAAAATGTAAAAAAGCCGTGAACCTGAAAAAAGTGGTGCTAAAGTGATACTGATTGACCACTTGTAGGCTACATGTTAACTCTTTCTATAGATGCTTATATATATAAACATCATATTTAATGGTGAAATCATTATGACTAGGAGTTATCTGATTTTACCAATACAGCTTCTCGGTATCATTTCAAATATCTGTTGAAGTTTTCTCTTTTTTTCATTACATTTTCCAGTTTACTGTATTATATTATCAGCCAAAAATATCAAGGTCATCAACAGAGTTCTGTACTTGCCCAGACTTTCTGCATGTCTTCAACATGCATTTATGTTTATTTTTAACTGCGCACACAGAAAGCAGTGTTGTTGGTTTGCATGGCTGCAAGCATGAAAAATGTATGCAAATTGTGATAAGTATATGAAATAGATGAAATTATGTGCTTTAACTGTGCATTCTATTTTTTTTTAATTTTTTAATTTTCCATATTAGCACCTGCACTGCCCTTAGTGTGAAACCTGAACAAGAACGTGCAGCTGTGCTTGTCATATTTTTTCACAGCTGATGGTTCACACTGCCTGCGCAGAGATGCTTATGATCAAAGTGCGCTGTGGAACAAACCATTAAAGGCAGGTGGTGTTGTGGAGGAGTCTCGCTGACACTGACGTTTACGCTCTCACCGCTGAGGGGGATTGCCTTGTGAGTGGGCAGAAGAAAGAAAGCAGTATTGAGATGACAGTGAAACAGTCGTAGAGGAGAACTCTGCTGCGGTTACAGTGACGCTGCGAGTGGGTGCTAACCGCCTGGTGCCACACCACTGACCTCACAGCTGGTTTTTGTTTGAGGTAAAGGAGAGGGATTCCAGAGGTTTTTATCTTTGTTTGCTGACAGGGTAGACTCTTTTATTTACCATGAGAAAGACTGGAAATGTGAGCGTTGCTGTCAACCGCACTATAGGTTTCTCATTGAAGTATCAGCTGCACACACCATAATAAGGCCATAAAAATGACTCCAATAAAGATATCAACTGCTGTTCTGACTGCTGTGACTTAAGAATGGCCTGTTCCTTGTATCAGATGCTACTCCAGAACACAATGACTTCTTGATATGTGCTCTGGAACAGCATGTTGAGCACTTTACCCTGGCCTTGTGCCTGAGTCTGGTGTACTTCCCATCACAACATTGCGTCACAGATTGCCTTGGCAGTCTTTACTGACCCTCCCTCCATCACACTCTCTTCCTGTGTCTAGCCAGTTCTTAACTGTCACAGGAATATAACAAGAACATTTTCACTTTTGCATACCTTAGTACTGCATTTAGCATTTCTAACTAATAATAATTTCCCATACTGAGCTACTGATATGTCTCACTTGGTAAACGCTATTAGTCCATTCATTCATCCTCAGTAATCACTCTGTAAACACTCATTCACACCTAGGGGCAGTTAAAGCAGCCAATCCACCTTAAATAACCATAAATACACAGTAGGCACTTTCGGACTAGAGGAACTTTTTCATAGTTCTTAGAGCCTTTGCAGGAATTTCCATCTTTATTGTTTGTCTGCACTGCAGGAACTGAGAACGATTGTAGTTCTTAGAACGCCATTTTGAGGGACCTTTTTTCGCTCCTACTTCAGGATCGGTACTCTTCCATAACAAGGGAGACAGTAAGTAACGTTAAGAGTATGGTGATTGGTCCAGATGGAAGTATATACTCAGTGCGTTTACATGCACATCCAAATCGAGCTACTGTCGGTAATCGAGCTAAGGGCCCCAGCAGGGGTGCCAGAGAAATCCAATCCTACATGCACACAAGGAAATCGAGCTATTGTGTGAGGTACATTGTGCACCCGAGCCACAGGTGGCACTATACGCCCCGTCGTGTTGGTACACTTCCGGTTGTCGTCATGAAGAAGAGGAGTGATTTCCACTTTACATTCACACCACATGTCATTGCCACATGTTGGCTACAAACTGTCCTGCGCAGACCACTGTTTTGTAAGACAACTTATTTTGCACAATTGTATATTTTTCTAAAGTCCATTTTTTGCTTACAATTTAACTTATGTCTTAATAAACACACAAAGTTCAATTGTTTTTGTTTTTTGTCTCCTTGTTCCTCTTGACCTCTTCTGCTGCTCGCTACTACTACTGTTGTCATGCCAACCGAGGCTGTTGTGTTTCCCGCTTGTGGTCTCGTCACTTCCGGAAGGGAAGTAAGTAGCTCGACTACGTAGCTCATCAGGGTTTACATGCACTAAGTAGCTCGGCTACAATCGCATATTCTAGGTCGCGTAGCTCGATTACGAGAAATCCAATTCGTTTCGATTTCAGCCGAGCTAAGGTGTTTCCATGGCATTTAGAACTTCGATTTCAGTCGATCTACGGCAGAAATTCGATTTTCTCTATGTGCATGTAAATGCACTGACTGATTGCAGCACCAGCAACCACCATTTTTACAAATATGTGGAAAACAATAGCTGTGCAAACAAGAGCGCTCAACTTTAGCCTTAAAAATGAAAAAAAAAAAGCAAAAAAACATATGGACAAATGGATCGACAGTGAAGTCCAGGCTTTATTGAATGTATATGTGATGGAGGAGATGCAGCACGATTCTGATGTGTCTAAGCAAAATATAAAAATCTTCACAAGCATTTCCTGCTAATGTCACGCTAGCAAGCTAGCTTATGTCGGGATCAAGAAATACACAACACTGTGGTATTGGTTTGCATATACAGTGCAGTTAGATTGACTCATCTCATTATCTCTAGCTGCTTTATCCTGTTCTACAGGGTCACAGGCAAGCTGGAGCCTATCCCAGTTGACTACGGGCAAAAGGCGGGGTACACCCTGGACAAGTCGCCAGGTCATCACAGGGCTGACACATAGACACAGACAACCATTCACACTCACATTCACACTCACGGTCAATTTAGAGTCACCAGTTAACCTAACCTGCATGTCTTTGGACTGTGGGGGAAACCGGAGCACCCGGAGGAAACCCACGCGGACAACATGCAAACTCCGCACAGAAAGGCCCTCGCCGGCCACGGGGCTCGAACCCGGACCTTCTTGCTGTGAGGCGACAGCGCTAACCACTACACCACCGTGCCGCCCCCAGTTAGATTGACTAACGCAGTAAATGTTTATTAACAGACTTTCATTTAAAGCATTACGATATCAGCAGTTTGACAGGAATCGAGGCTTGATATTTCGCCCAGTTTCACCAGAAACAAATCTCACCTCTCTGACCCTCTCTGACTCAAACAACTGAGATGTTCAAGGTGATATTCAAAAGAGAATAAATCATCTTGCTAATGGAATGGTACGTCAGATAGGGTTAATGCGAGATAAATCAAATATTTTTTTTTCTCCATGTTTTGATACTTTTATACTAGTTTTGATTGACAGGTGATTTTACAGGCTGAACATAATACATTGCTGCAGTACCTCATGCTCTCACTAATGGTCAATCTGTGTGTGAGTCATTTACTGGTATTCCTAAGAGTTACAGGCTTCCACTTTATTGCATTACATTGCTTAACACTGCAGTTTGAGCTGCCAGTAACCTGATAGTCCCATATATTAATGATCTGATTGCAACGGCTTTGAAAGCTGCTTCGCTTTCTTCCACCTCTTCAACTAATCAGTAAAATGTTCTGATAGCACAGAGATGCACAAATACATTGGTATAACGTGCACTGCAAATGCACATGTCCGTGCGTGTAGGAAAGTGTATGTGATGAGCTGAAACCACAAAGCAAGGTGGGAGGGGGGCCTAGTGAGGAAGAGCTTTCCAAATTGTACTGGAAGTCACGTGATATCTCAAGTGACCCACCACTTCCTGGTTCTTCCACAAGCTCCTCCTGTGGCCTAATATGGTCATGCAGAGGGGCACATGTGCTCTGTCACGGCTAGCATCATGTGCTTCTCTCTCTCGCTCTCTCTCTCTCTGCTTGCTTTTGTGCTCTGACTCAGTTGCTTGTCCAACAACACCCTCAGTTATACAAATCTTGTTTTCCAGGGAAAACTTTAGAACTCAGATGCTGTTTTTTTCCCCTGAAACTGTTCAATCATACATTGATTAACTGATTACATTTCACTTGCTTCCTGTGCATTTCTTTACCAAAGACTCAACATGTAACCAGTCGCTGCTTGTCAGTTTCTTTTGTTGTTCATCAAAACTGGAAAACATAAGTTAACCTTAATGTCCTTTTTTTTTCTTAAATGTGCAATAAACAGCACATTTTTGAAAACAGCGTAAAAGCTTCCTGATTCAAGTGCATTTAATTTTCAAGCCCTGGCCAAAGCCCCATGCACACTCAGATTTACAGTATATATACACAGCAACATTTTTTCACCAGTCTGATCCAAATAATGAGCATAAAAATAAAAGGGAGCGGATCACGCTGGCGATGAATAAATTAATGTGGTTTCCCAATCAGCTGCAACTGAATAATCTATTTTCAGGCTTAAGTCTGTCAACACTGGGTATTTCTCAGGAAACAGTCCTGAGTTTTTGTAATCTTATCTGAACGCTAAAATAGAGTTGAAGGATTATTTGGCTACAGGCTTGCACTGAGCTGAAGGAGAAGCAGGGAGCTGGTTATACCGCACAAGACATTAGAAAGCTGTCAGGAAGTACAAGTGTGCAGCCCTGCAGAGCCACAGAGTGAGAATGAGCTGGCCTGTGCCTGCTGCTTTTTTCTTCTCCCACACACTCCATGCCACTCACACAGATACGGGCTTTAGAAAATGCCAGAAAGCTTGGGCATGACTCCTGGACATGCACTTTACACTAACAGGAAGTGTATAGATAAATGGATCAGAGATGAAAAAGCTGCTCAGTGGAATTTATGTGACATTTAAGCACACAGCAAGATATTGACAGAAAGATACTGATCTGTGGTCAGCTAATGCTGGGAAATTCTGAGCAAATTTGAAACACATTCATGGCCCACATGGTACTTTCGACAGTTTCACTAGAGTATAGAGTAAACAGAGCCTTATTAGGAGTGTGTGTGTGTGTGTGTGTGTGTGTGTGTGTGTGTTTGCGGAAATGAGTGTACAGGTGTGCATGCACTTGCATGCAAATCAGTGTCCTCAGGGATAGATTTTGTGGACAGGATTCCCCATAGTCATCCCTGAAGGAAATTATTTGTGTAACTACTCCCAGAGAAAATAACCTCTCCGCTTAAACAAATTAGGGGCCATACCTTGAACACCACTGGTTCCAGTTGAACACATATTAAAGGTCAAATGTATGTTTAGAAAAAGTTCCACTAACTTAAAATTGTTTACTGGCCTTTGTCAAGAGTTTCGATGTAAAGATTACTGCCCTGGGGATTGTTGAAAAAAAGTTCAGCAGAAGGAAGTAAAAAATTAACAAGGTAAAAGATTAGCCATTTAACATAAGAGGTTCCCTAAGCGAAAACCAGCGAAGACCTGAAATCACCCATAACTGTTGTGAACATGTGACAAAGACCAGTAAACAATTTTATGTGAAAGTTCAGAAAGTTTAGAAAGTTTGAGGGATTTTTTGGTAGGAAAAAAAGGAAATCAGATTTATGATGCAATGTTTAATAAAACTTTATACACGGTTGCTGCAACAGTTGCAGCTGTAGGAACTTTACAGTACATCAAAACATTTCCATAACATTTATTTTTTTCCAACTGGAAGCGTTGTGTGAGTCACGAATTCTAATAACATTCTGATTAGGTTAGTATTTCAGCAGGTTTAGAACATTACAAATAACTTGAGTACAACCTGTTGAATATTTTCTATAGATTCAGATACATCCTGTGTTAGCTGGGCCATAGTGTCTTCATAATGTATTACAGTTTCAGTATCTTGGGTAAAATTCATAGGACTTCCACCAAGTGGAAGCGATTTGGTTTGTTTTACTACTTTAAAGGGGAACTGAAGGCAAATTTTTTATCAAAATTCTATTTATTTCATTTTATTAAACATAGGAACACATTTTTTATCGCTATTTTGTCACTGCTATAGCAAGTTATTTGAAATATGCTCTGTAATATATCAGTCCATATGTCAAACCAATGGCCATAAACGAGATTCGTTGAGACCTGTGTGAGACATCGTAGGACGGAAGTAAAACGTACAGCGGAAATCAAAGTGACCAACATCTGCCAACATTAACTCTTTCGAATGCTGATGTAATCAAGCTGGAAGTTTTGTTTGTTTTGATAGCAATCAGGAAAGTTTGAAAAAAGTAGGCAGTAATCGTCATTTAAACTAATTTTTGTGCAATATTTCGTTTGAAAAACAGTTTTCAAAATGCTGGCACTGAAACCTGGCTGACGCTTCACGTTTTGAAGTCTCGCACAAGTCTTGTGAAGATCGCGCGGATAAGCGATGCCTGCCATGGAACAAACGAACTAAATTCAACATGGCTAAAAACCAAATAGGCCGATAAGTGTAATATTTAATTGCAATTAGTTGCCAATACGAGTCATGGTATAAGGTTACTGAAACTGAAAACGTAATTGAATAACACGCTAATTAAGAAATAAAGCAAGTTTAAAAATGACTTCAGTTCTCCTTTAAGCACAGTGAAATTCCTCCTCTGCATTTAACCCGTCTGAAGCAGTGAACACACAAGTGAGCAATGAGCACACACACATACCCAGAGCAGTGGGCAGCGATGCTACAGCACCCGGGGAGCAGTTGGGGGTTAGGTGCCTCGGTCAAGGGCACTTCAGCCCAACCTCAGCCCAAGGCTGCTACATGATAACCTAACTGCATGTACTTGGACTGTGGAGAAAACCGGAGCACCCGGAGGAAACCCATGCAGACATGGGGAGAACAAGCAAAGTCCACACAGAAAGGCCCCGTTGGCCGCTGGGCCCGAACCCAGAACCTTCTTGCTGTGAGGCAACAGTGCTAATCGCTACACCACCCTACACTTGTAGAATTAGACAAATATCCCTTTGATTTGAAATGTTACAATCAGAAAAGCTAATTTTATTATTATGAACAGTATTGTCAATGGTGGTGCTGATTTAAAATATGTACATTTCCTTTTTTTGTAATTTTGTCCTTTTTTGCAAATTTGATGAATAATTTGCACTTATGTTTGAAGAGTTTCTAGATGTAATGCAAATGCTGCTCTGCCCCTCGAATATGCTGATGGATCCAGACGCATATCACACCTCAGGCATTTATTTATTTATTCTCCATACACATTTACAAATTCCTAACACATGCACTGAAAAAAAGTATAATCTTCAAAAGTAAAACTATCTTGAATATACAGTAGTTCAACTATATATTCACCTGACATTTCTCTTTATTGGATTCCTTTAAACAAATATAAGATTATTAAGCCTATTTCCAGATATCGTAATCATTTCAAGCTTGAAACTGGCAGATAATTTTGCTCATCCCAAGCATTTATTTGTAGAAAAAAGCTAAATTTGCTGCCATTAGAATACGATCATTTTAAGCTTGAAATTAGTTTTCCTAGAAATAGGCGTAATAATAGGCTCTTATATTTGTTATATAATAATCTCATCATGAGAAATATTCTACAACTTTCCCTTTATTTAACATATTTTTGTAGTGTGTAAATTGTGCAATGATGTGAGAACACTCCTTACTTAAACTCTGATATTTACATAGCTATCCTATTAGTTTCATTGTAGTTGCCAATGCAAGCCACGATATAAGGTTACTAAAACCGAAAACGTCATTGAATAACACGTTACTTAAGAAATAAAGCAAGTGACTTCAGTTTTCCTTTATGAAATTCTCAACTGTTCTCACATATGAGCCATCCATCCATTATCCGTAACCAATTATCCTGTGCAGGGTTGTGGGCAAGCTGGAGCCTATCCCAGCTGACTATGGGCAAGAGGTGGGGTACACCCTGGACAAGTTACCAGATCATCACAGGGCTGACATGCAGAGATAAACAACTATTCACACTCACAGTCAATTTAGAGCCACCAATTAGCCTAACCTGCATGTCCTTGGACTGTGGGGGAAACCAGAGCACCCGGAGGAAACCCATGCAGACACGGGGAGAACATGCAAACTTCGCACTGAAAGGCCGTTGTCAGCCACTGGGCTTGAACCCAGAACCTTCTTGCTGTGAGGCAACAGTGCTAACCACTACGCCACCATGCTGCCGACATATAAGCCAGCTTTTTCAAATTCCTTGATGTTTAAATTGTGATACTCTCTTGTCTTATGGTCATTGTTGACCTCTGTGCATTTGAGCTACCAACTGAGGAAAAAAAATCATGGCTACTTTCATGTTCGTCTTTTGTTAGCAACAAGCTAGCCAGCTAATTGTGAAGAGTCATGTATATTACCCTCCTCAAAACAGCAAAACATTAAATGGTAAAGATTTAACAAGCTAATATGTCTCTATTTTGATTGAGCTAAAGCAAATACTTGTACATAAATACAGGATAATTAATTTAAAGGTATGAAGTGCTACTTTGGTTATTGTTCATGGTGTGAGCAACCATGCTGATTTGAAGTCACTTGTTCAACTTGGAGTTGAAGAAACCAGCTCAAGTACTTATACTTCCACATGCTCAGGTTAGCACTTGAATCCTAAACCATTCAAACACCAAACGGACTTCACAATGGAAATGTAGTGTGTTAGACACATGGCTCCTACTGCTAGGCCCTGGAGTTGGTTCAACTTTAAACTGTTGACAATTGCTACTATTGTGTGCATCCTCTTAACATGATACAGGCACAGTGTGTTTTTATTGCATGCAAAGACAATAATTTGAAGGAGCTGATCAAATTTCATTCCGTCCTATGAAAAATAAGTGTCTCAGTTCCATGCCAAACCCCAAATAGGTGGCTGCTTTATCAGACTCTTATTATATTTCAATAAAGAAAAGCTTCACTTGTGTCTGTGTGTGTGCTTTTTTCTTTTTTCCTTTGAATGTGCAGTTTCTGCCTGCAGGTGAAGGCTTTCTCTGCTGAGCCTGCTTGACTCGTCTCTCCTGCTCTTTTCCCAGAGGAACTGGTTCCCAAACTTCTTTCCATGGGAGAGTCGGCAGTCACACCCAGAGACGAGCCTCATAGTTCAACAAGAGGTGGGAGGCATCCGCATTCCTCCTGTGGTAGCAAGAAGAAAGACTACTGGGTCACAACTGTTTTTTGTTGCTGTTGTAGTGGTGGTGGTGGTTGTTTTGGGTCGTACAGTGCTTTGTACAGCTATGATAAAAGTCATTCTGTTGTGTATTTTGTTAGAACCTGGTGAAAAGTGAAATACTCATTGAATTAAGTATGCACAGTGCAGGTATTGTAGTAACTCACTATGTCTGTGTTGAGTCCTTGTAAAATATACCACATCATAAATAGCAAAGGCTCTTGTTAGATTAAAATTACTGACGCAAATGCTTTTAGTTGCACTGGTTGAGAAAGCTATGCATTTGTGCATGCAGCATATGCTGAAACTGAAGGAAACAAAGAAGGCTCAGCAGGGCATGAAGTATGTTAAACACTCTGAGAATGAAGGGCAGGAAAAGGGATGGTTGACATGCATTCATTATGAGGGAAGGGAAGTATGGGTGAAATGGCATCCTGTCTCATAGGAAGCAACTGTAGTATATAAAATGTACTGAGAAATTTTTAAGATTAAAAGGTATGGTTAATTATCTGGGTTCACGTTGGAAAAGTCTGCCTTTCCATCGGATTTTAAATTAAAATTATCCCCAAATGTACAACCCTGATTCCAAAAAAGTTGGGACAAAGTACAAATTGTAAATAAAAACGGAATGCAATAATTTACAAATCTCAAAAACTGATATTGTATTCACGATAGAACATAGACAACATATCAAATGTTGAAAGTGAGACATTTTGAAATTTCTTGCCAAATATTGGCTCATTTGAAATGTCATGACAGCAACACATCTCAAAAAAGTTGGGACAGGGGCAATAAGAGGCTGGAAAATTTAAAGGTACAAAAAAGGAACAGCTGGAGGACCAAATTGCAACTCATTAGGTCAACTGGCAATAGGTCATTAACATGACTGGGTATAAAAAGAGCATCTTGGAGTGGCAGCGGCTCTCAGAAGTAAAGCTGGGAAGAGGCTCACCAAGCCCCCTAATTCTGCGCCAACAAATAGTGGAGCAATATCAGAAAGGAGTTCGACAGTGTAAAATTGCAAAGAGTTTGAACATATCATCATCTACAGTGCATAATATCATCAAAAGATTCGGAGAATCTGGAAGAATCTCTGTGCGTAAGGGTCAAGGCCGGAAAACCATACTGGGTGCCCTTGATCTTCGGGCCCTTAGATGGCACTGCATCACATACAGGCATGCTTCTGTATTGGAAATCACAAAATGGGCTCAGGAATATTTCCAGAGAACATTATCTGTGAACACAATTCACCGTGCCATCCGCCGTTGCCAGCTAAAACTCTATAGTTCAAAGAAGAAGCCGTATCTAAACATAATCCAGAAGCGCAGACGTCTTCTCTGGGCCAAGACTCATTTAAAATGGACTGTGGCAAAGTGGAAAACTGTTCTGTGGTCAGACGAATCAAAATTTGAAGTTCTTTATGGAAATCAGGGACGCTGTGTCATTCGGACTAAAGAGGAGAAGGACGACCCAAGTTGTTATCAGCGCTCAGTTCAGAAGCCTGCATCTCTGATGGTATGGGGTTGCATTAGTGTGTGTGGCATGGGCAGCTTATACATCTGGAAAGACACCATCAATGCTAAAAGGTATATCCAAGTTCTAGAGCAACATATGCTCCCATCCAGATGACGTCTCTTTCAGGGAAGACCTTGCATTTTCCAACATGACAATGCCAAACCACATACTGCATCAATTACAGCATCATGGCTGCATAGAAGAAGGGTCCGGGTACTGAACTGGCCAGCCTGCAGTCCAGATCTTTCACCCATAGAAAACATTTGGCGCATCATAAAACGGAAGATACGACAAAAAAGACCTAAGACAGTTGAGCAACTAGAATCCTACATTAGACAAGAATGGGTTAACATTCCTATCCCTAAACTTGAGCAACTTGTCTCCTCAGTCCTCAGACGTTTACAGACTGTTGTAAAGAGAAAAGGGGATGTCTCACAGTGGTAAACATGGTTTTGTCCCAACTTTTTTGAGATGTGTTGTTGTCATGAAATTTAAAATCGCCTAATTTTTCTCTTTAAATGATACATTTTCTCAGTTTAAACATTTGATATGTCATCTATGTTCTATTCTGAATAAAATATGGAATTTTGAAACTTCCACATCATTGCATTCTGTTTTTATTTACAATTTGTACTTTGTCCCAACTTTTTTGGAATCGGGGTTGTACAATACAAATTTAAATCTAAAGGATAAAAATACTTTAGACTGAATACTTGCATACCCCAAAGTATTATCATTTAGAATAGTCAATTAATGTTATTCATTCACTTCCTGTTTGTCATTATTTCCCTTGAGGATGTACATCTGCAGCTCCTAATGGTGAGAAATCTCACTCCGATCTATTCACCACCCTCACATTTCCTGAACCACCTTCTGCGTTTTTTGAGGAAAAGCTGCGAAATGTGGGAACGTTAGCCGTTGGCTGTGGGAGAATAAAAGTTCAGAACCCTGAGTAAAACATACACCAGCTCATGGATTTCTAGGCCTTGTCTGTTTGTGTAAAAGACATGCCTCTCAGCTCTTTTCTATGTTCCTTTCCCAGATCTCCAAACAGCCTCAGGATGGTTGCGGTTGATTTGTGTGTGAAGTGTGTGGGAGCTGGCTGGACGCCCAGTATCACATGACCAGCAAGCTGAGAGACAGAGTGCTGAGAATCCAGTAAAGGGTTTTAGCGTCTTCTGTTCCCTAAGAGCTGTTCCCAGATCAGGTTTGTCATCCTCAGCTGACACCTTATAATAAGCACAGCTGGCTCCAGATCAGTAACTTTGGGCACAGGATGTTTTTCCCTCAGATTCTGAAGTTCTCTCTCTCTCTCTCTCTCTCTCTCTCTCTCTCTTTCTCTGGAGATCTGGAGAAAGGTTTCCTAAATACTGTTTTGGTATCTGTTTCCCAGCTCATGTAACAACAATGGGTCTCAAAGTTTGTGGTCAAAATAAATGCAGCTGAAAATTATAATTCTGCACCATTATGTTTTAATGCTGTTTGTATGCAGGATTTCAGACCTGTTTTACATATTTCCCCCCAGAATCTTCTTAAAACAGTGTAAGAGATCTGATCTCATGCAATGTCTGTAAGAATTCAAACATGCAATGGTAAGTAAGACAATTTAATTGACTTAGACAATGTGACAGGAATAAAATTGCTAGAAACTAATCTCTGCCCCTAACAACAACAACTGAGTTAATCAGATTCTGATGAATTTGCAAGCATGGGCACATTGGTGTCATTGTACGAGCTCATATAAATACTGCATTCAATCAATGACCCAAGATCCCAGCCCAGACTCTCTTTGATTTATTTGCTTTGCTTTATTTGATGTGCTTTATGCCAACAGTGCACTTTGAATTGAATTTGCTTAGAATTAGACAGGGAAGGATTACAGCTAAAGGACATTTTGGAATTTCGCCCTCTCTTGTAGAAAAATTTTATTGCAAGCTCCTTGTGCAAGAGCATTTCATAATGTGGTTTCTGCTGCTCTGTTCCCCCAGTGTTTGCATTAACCTCATGGCTGTGAGAGCAGAGATTTGGACAGAATTGAAGGCTGTGTTCCAAACCGCACAATGCACACAAAGCAGTATAATAATAATTGCATTACATTATAGCTAAATAATAATGACACCAAGGATGTAGTGATGTACTACTGCAGTTTGGGATACAGCTCATGTATTCATAACTTGCAATTCCTCAATATTACATAAGTGTTATGAGAATAAAATACATTATTGCACACATCAGCGTAAGTGTCCCATTTAGCCTACTGAGCACCCGATGGGAGTGTGTCTTTCACTGAGTCAGCTCTTACTCTGTCTTAGCTCATACCTCTTACTGTGACTCGCCCGATCAAGTTTCGGTGCTTGTGTATCAGCCATGCCATGGTGTAACTGTGTTCATTCTGCAATATCATAACCTTCACATATAACCTACAGAATGAGCTAGTCACCTAACATGACCTAATCTAGCTACCTACAATATAACCTGTGGTTCGGGGGGGAGGGTTTGCTGTTCCAGAGTGCAGGCTGAATGTAAAGACTTTCCCTGAGGCTCTGCACACGTTATGCTACATAAAATATGGGGATGTTGGATACAGCCTTGACACTAACTCTAGATTGTTAGCTAAAATATAGCATAGACAACAAAATTATAATGCCTAGTCATTTACTTTGTGTTTTTCTATCTGAGTTCTCAGTTTATTTTGTTATCTACAACCCCGATTCCAAAAAAGTTGGGACAAAGTACAAATTGTAAATAAAAACGGAATGCAATGATGTGGAAGTTTCAAAATTCCATATTTTATTCAGAATAGAACATAGATGACATATCAAATGTTTAAACTGAGAAAATGTATCATTTAAAGAGAAAAATTAGGTGATTTTAAATTTTATGACAACACATCTCAAAAAAGTTGGGACAAGGCCATGTTTACCACTGTGAGACATCCCCTTTTCTCTTTACAACAGTCTGTAAACGTCTGGGGACTGAGGAGACAAGTTGCTCAAGTTTAGGGATAGGAATGTTAACCCATTCTTGTCTAATGTAGGATTCTAGTTGCTCAACTGTCTTAGGTCTTTTTTGTCGTATCTTCCGTTTTATGATGCGCCAAATGTTTTCTATGGGTGAAAGATCTGGACTGCAGGCTGGCCAGTTCAGTACCCGGACCCTTCTTCTACGCAGCCATGATGCTGTAATTGATGCAGTATGTGGTTTGGCATTGTCATGTTGGAAAATGCAAGGTCTTTCCTGAAAGAGACGTCATCTGGATGGGAGCATATGTTGCTCTAGAACCTGGATATACCTTTCAGCATTGATGGTGTCTTTCCAGATGCGTAAGCTGCCCATGCCACACGCACTAATGCAACCCCATACCATCAGAGATGCAGGCTTCTGAACTGAGTGCTGATAACAACTTGGGTCGTCCTTCTCCACTTTAGTCCGAATGACATGGCGTCCCTGATTTCCATAAAGAACTTCAAATTGTGATTCGTCTGACCACAGAACAGTTTTCCACTTTGCCACAGTCCATTTTAAATGAGCCTTGGCCCAGAGAAGACGTCTGCGCTTCTGGATCATGTTTAGATACGGCTTCTTCTTTGAACTATAGAGTTTTAGCTGGCAACGGCGGATGGCACAGTGAATTGTGTTCACAGATAATGTTCTCTGGAAATATTCCTGAGCCCATTTTGTGATTTCCAATACAGAAGCATGCCTGTATGTGATGCAGTGCCGTCTAAGGGCCCGAAGATCATGGGCACCCAGTATGGTTTTCCGGCCTTGATCCTTACGCACAGAGATTCTTCCAGATTCTCTGAATCTTTTGATGATATTATGCACCGTAGATGATGATATGTTCAAACTCTTTGCAATTTTACACTGCCGAACTCCTTTCTGATATTGCTCCACTATTTGTGGGCGCAGAATTAGGGGGATTGGTGATCCTCTTCCCATCTTTACTTCTGAGAGCCGCTGCCACTCCAAGATGCTCTTTTTATACCCAGTCATGTTAATGACCTATTGCCAGTTGACCTAATGAGTTGCAAATTGGTCCTCCAGCTGTTCCTTTTTTGCACCTTTTACGTTTCCAGCCTCTTATTGCCCCTGCCCCAACTTTTTTGAGATGTGTTGCTGTCATGAAATTTCAAATGAGCCAATATTTGGCATGAAATTTCAAAATGTCTCACTTTCGACATTTGATATGTTATCTATGTTCTATTGTGAATACAATATCAGTTTTTGAGATTTGTAAATTATTGCATTCCATTTTTATTTACAATTTGTACTTTGTCCCAACTTTTTTTGGAATCGGGGTTGTAACAGATGTCTTTTGCATAGCCTGTTAACACTGGTTAACAAGCTAGCTAAACCATCACCTACCAAATTACCTGCCTTACCTGTTCAGTAAGAAAAAAATGTTCATCAAAACCTGAATCCATTGTCCTCTTATTGTCTAATATCAAACTCTTTCACCTCTCAAACCTGTTTCTCACACGCACATGCCTTTCTTTCTCACTTATAAGTTGTTTGCAGCTCCTGCCAGTCACCATGTAGTCAGACGTCTTTCATGCCTGAAGGTGGTTTGTGATGTTTTATATATCTGAGCTGTACATGATGCAGCACTGACTTTGAATTACAATTAGAGGACAACTCAGGTGAATCACAGCAGCCCAGGAATACATTATGATAAATGCCCCCCTTAATCAATAATCATATTTTTCTTGTTATATCATCTCTTGGCACAGGCTGTCTTATTCTGAAGGTTTCTTGCAACCCCAAATGAGAAAAAGTTGGGTCAGTATGTTAAAATTGAAATTAAAGCTGAAAACAATGATTTGTAAATAATCTTTGACCTATATTGCACTCAAAACAATAAAACAGCATATTATTGACGTTTTACCTCATGAATTTTCCTGTTTTTTTTCAAAATAAACGCATTACTATTTTGATTCTTGCAGCATACAGTATTTCAAAAAAAGTTGAGAAGGTAAAGCATTTACTACTTTATAATGTTGCTGTTCCTTCTCACAAGACTTAAAATATGTTTAGGGAATGAAGACACCAAGTGACAAAACATTTCAGGTGTTATTTTGTTCAATTCTTCCTGAAAACAGGTTTTAAAGTGTGCAACAGTACGGAGTTGTTGTTATCATAGTATTTGCTTCAAAATTCTCCGCACATTCTCTATTAGGGACAGAGGGGACAGGCACCCTCTTCTTCCACAACCGTGCCTTTGTAATGTGTGCAGAATGTGGTTTTGTATTGTCTTGTTGAAATATCCCTGGAAAAGGTGTCATCCTGAAGGCAGCATATGTTGCTCCAAAATCTCAATGTACTTTTATGCATTAATGCTGCCATCACAGAAGTGTAAGTTACCCTTGCCAAGGGCACTGACACAACCCCATACCATGACAGATCCTGGATTTTGGACTTCTTACTGGTAACAGTCTGGATGGTCATTTTCATCTTTGGTCCGGAGCACATGGTGTCCATTTTCTACTAAAAAGACCTGGAATACTGATTCATCTGACCACAGTACACATTCCCACTATGTGATGGTCCATCTCAGATGCATCTGAGCCCAGAGAAGTCAATGGTGCTTCTGGACACAGTTTTTATGGACACATAAAGCTTCCTTTTTTGCACAGTAAAGTTTTAACTGGCATTTGTGGATGTAACTCTATATTGGGCGGCATGGTAGTGTAGTGGTTAGCGCTGTCGCCTCACAGCAAGAAGGTCCGGGTTCGAGCCCCGTGGCCGGCGAGGGCCTTTCTGTGTGGAGTTTGCATGTTCTCCCCGTGTCCGCGTGGGTTTCCTCCGGGTGCTCCGGTTTCCCCCACAGTCCAAAGACATGCAGGTTAGGTTAACTGGTGACTCTAAATTGACCGTAGGTGTGAATGTGAGTGTGAATGGTTGCCTGTGTCTATGTGTCAGCCCTGTGATGACCTGGCGACTTGTCCAGGGTGTACCCCGCCTTTCGCCCGTAGTCAGCTGGGATAGGCTCCAGCTTGCCTGCGACCCTGTAGGACAGGATAAAGCAGCTAGAGATAATGAGATGAGAATGAGATGAGAACTCTATATTGTAGTGCTTGACAAAGGTTTTCCAAAGTAATCCCGAACCCATGTGGTTATATCAGCTATAGATGAATGGCAGTTCTTGATGCAGTGCTGTCTGAGGGTTTGGAGATCACGGGTGTTCAGCTTAGGCTTGGGCACTTTACGCACCAAAATTCCTCCAGATTCCTTGAATTGTTTCATGATCTTATGCACCATAGAGGATTAAATATCAAAATGCCTTCCTGTCTTTCTTTGCAGAATATTGTTTTTAAACATTTCAATTATTTTCTCACTATCTCATTTTCTTGTTGGCAAACTGGAGATCCACGACCCGTCTTTGCTCCTCAAAGAATAAGCCTTTCCTGGATACTGGTTTTGTACCAAATTAGGATTACAATCACCTGTTGACATCACCTGTTTCAAATCACATGATTATTTAATTATTTTACCTCATTACTAGCTCTAAACTGCCTCCGTCCCAACATTTTTGGAATGTGTTGCAGGCCTGAAATGCAGGAATGGATGTATATTATCAAATGAGATGAAGTTGTCCAGACAAAAGATGCAATATCTTGGGTTCATACTGTGTGCAATGAACTACAAGTCAAAGTAAATTTAGAAATCACTGCTTTCTTTTTTTATTTTCATTTTCCATATGTCCCCACTTTTTCTGATTTGGGGCTGTAGTTAGGTTGTTTCTGTTCAGCAAAATGTAGACCATTTCAGAAAGACTCTTTCAAAGCCATATGTAATGTTTAATTTTGCTTTTCGCTATGCCTTTTAATTATTTTCTCCTTGCCTTTGTGTGCACATACGATTCAAATAATGAAAAGTCTACCATACTTGAAAAGGAGACATCTTGAAAATAAACATAATTTACATTAAAGGCATTTAGCAGACACTCTTATCCAGAATAATGCACAACATACCCAGAGCAGCCTGAGGAGCAGTACTGGGGTGAGGTGCCTTGCTCAAGGACACTTCAGCCATTCCTGCTGAACTGGGGAATTGAGCCAGTGACCTTTTGGTCCCAAAGCTGCTTCTCTTACCATTAGGCCATGGCTTCCCCAATTCCCATAATTTCTACTATTCTTTTTTTCATACTGTATGTGCCCCCTGGAAAAGCAAACGCCATACTGATTTATTCCTTTTAACTCCTCAGGGAAGGAATATTGATTCATGATGATTAAACTCTCCTCTTGCTTTATCCCCTTGCAGAAAGGATTTAGCAAGGATCATGTCTATGTTAAGAGATCATATACACCGTTCTTACATCGCTGGAAGAAGAAGAGTGGTTATCTGGCATCACTGTGACCACTATTTATTCTTATTTTAGTAACAAGTCCCTTTAACTGATCCTGATCTCCGGCAGACCAATTTGCTTACTGTGTCTATGTTTAGTTCACTTTATTTACTGCACTTTATCTAGGCATCATGCTAAGGGAGTTAAAACATTTTGTAGTGGCATGCCCAAGATAGTTATTGCTCTCCCATACTTCTTCACTTCATAACTTCACCCCCAAATTAACCCTGAACCTTTCAGACTTCTCATTGCCAGCATCAATCCACTCTCTCTGTCCACATCTCCACTATACCAGTGTGTGTCTCTGTGTCCTGCTTTGACTTTACAAAGCTGACCACAAGCAGCCCTGCTCTTAGGCTATTAATCTCTCAATAAGCTCCACCACATAATAGACATGCCCTCTGTCAAAAATAGCCTCTGTCATTTTTTATTCATGGTCAGCCTTCATGTGGCTTAAACGTCTTAATTTTTGCCCCTAAAGTATTGCGTTGCATTTATTCATTTGGTAGATGCTTTGATCCAACTGAGAGAAGACTTTGCTTAAAGGCCAACAGTGGGTTTCAAATAGTCGTGGGATTTGGAGTTGTCTCAACCTTAGTTCAGAATTTCAGCCACTGAACTACCACTACCCACATGTAGTTGGATGTATGGAGTGGTCTTGCAAAACAATGCAATACTGTCAATCAAGAATCTTAGTTATTCAAATATAAATGCAGATGTACCCACGGAGAAAAACAGTACAGCCGCAGAACTGCAGCAGCAATATGAGCTCATCCTGTGTATTGGATTATGGTTATGATCACATGACTAATATATCCTTCATGATCATGTGAGGATCTCATGCTGGTTGTGTAGATGTAAGACATCTGATATGTGTAAATCTGTAATTATTATGGTGAAACACTAAATTAAAAACTACCTTTAATTGTTTAAAACAAGTCAATACTATCCTATCATAGTCAAGCCTTGGCGGTTATTTGCTGATACTCATAGTATTTTTTTTTTTGTATTGAAACTAAATTGGAATTGAAATATGTAGGGGAGAGCAGGGAGACTTGGGACAAGCTTTCAGCTTTTGTAGATTGTGTGAAATTCTTTGCAGGTAGCATCACATTCATATTGCATTAGAGAGTATTTACTTTACCCTCTTACCACAACATTAGTTTCTCAGCTTGTCTCAAATACTGGCCTTCAGACTTCACTTTTTTGGTCATTATTTTTTGCAGGGAGACATGAGACATTGAGGGGAGATATGGAACGTTATGCTGGGAGACTTGGGACATAGTGGGGAGGCATGGAACAAAAATAAAATACCTAGGCCTACATGTTTACATTTTTATTTATGATCAAAACTTGTAACATATGAACTGTATGAACACAGTACTGGTACAGCTATGGAAAAATGTCAGTTTACCCCAAACCTGATGAGACAAAACAGTTCTATTCTCAAGAAGGAATGAAATAAGCTTAATTTAGGTACACTCCCACATTTTTAACAAAAAATTTAAACAATTTTATACTTGTCAACCACAAGAAAAACCCTGTAACATGATGAACTGACCCAACTCTCCCCATCTGGCCATTTTGGGGAAAAAAATCCTTAAATATTTTTCCCCCCGAATTTAAGTTTAATACATACTATTTATTTTTTTTCACAGTCTGGTTTCCATCAAATCCTGTGCTCTGATTGGCTGGCGAGTGGGTCCGTTTCCTGCAATACAGACCCCAGTTACGGACCCTGGTTACGGACCTCTGGTGACTCGCTCGTTCACAGCAACAACAAACATAGTAGCATTTTTTGTCAACATTTAACTTTTTTTAATAAGATTTATTTATAAGATTATCAAAAATATTATAAATTTTTGCCAGCATTTCTCAGGAGAATAGCATTAATTTTACAGCATGGATAGCGATAACGACAGTCTTCACAGTGAAAGCGAGTTTTACTACGCTGAGGAAGAAGAAATAAAAGAAAACATTTCAGGAGAGAGCTAAAAACCTGTAACTCTCGCTAATGCCGAGCAAAAACATGGCTGAATCCTGAATGACTCAATTTTGTATAAATAGGGGACTACATAAGCGGCAAAATGTAGGGTTCTTTTTCCTACCATGGAAGTGCATTTTGTATACCGAGGAGGAAGCCATTTGCATTACAGCCGTGAATGAGGATTCAAAATGGCGGCTCGGCTCGGTTTTCCCTTTCGGGCGCTCTCGTTTTCTGTTAGAATTTGGTAAAGAAAAAAATAAATATATTATTTACCAGCTTAAGGTCGGTCCGTATGGTGAAATACCGTGACCAAGGTCTTGAAAGTACTTACCGAGGCCCTCTGGGCCGAGGTCAGTATTCAAGGCCGAGAACCTCCCAGCTGCTAAATAACATATATATATGGTAACTCTAGGTGACAAACTTTAATTCCAAACAAATCCCGAATTCACAAGCGTATATTACACCATAGTATGAACGTGGAGGCGAAGTAGAAAACACAAGTTTTGGTTGATAAAAATATTGAACTGCACAAACCTTACTGCAGTGTCCAGCTTCATGGCTCCAAAGGAAGTCGGTTACTTGAAGAGACAATATCTAACTTCTGATGTCATCTAAACCCTGATTGGTTGAAATTAATTTATGGGAATACAAACTGTCCCAAGTCTCCCCCATCCCAAATCTCCCCACTCTCCCCTAGGTTTATTTATGCAAATAAAGCTTCATCTAATTAAATATTCATCACTTTGCATAAAAACAAGAATCTAGTAAACATTACTTCACTGAATTTTTCACTATAATTTCTGTGTTGTTTAATCAAAGACGGAGACTTCCTTTGTAATATCCTTCTCATTAGGGATAGGAATGAATGTATAAAAGTTCATGAATACAAGGCATCTAGAAACTGAGATCTTTGGTTCTGACTAGGGCTGCTCGATATTGGAAAAAATCAATATCACGATTTTTTCAGTAAATATCGATATCGCGATTTTTAAAACGATATTTATACACCTTTTTTTAAAGCCCTGATCATCAACACCTGAGGCACCGGGCCACATTTTTATAGTACAGGCCTCATAGGCTACCTGTCAACCCTTCCCGTTGTACCCTGAAACGCCTTTTACTTAAACTATTTACTGTGCAAGCGCGTACTTTGCATAGGTCCTATCGCCTGCACAAGGCTCACGTTCTCCTCACTCAACATTTCCGATCACAGAGGATGGAGCCAGCGCTGGTATTACCAGTGATTACTGCGTAACGTCCACACTGGCTCGTAGCCAGCCAAGGATAAAATCTCTCTCTCACACACACACACACATACACACTACAACGTAAGCTTGTGTGTTGTTAAGACACCAACATTAAAACACGCACACACATGGACTGGCCATTGGGAGTAGCGGGAGTTTGTGGGCCGGCGGAGAAAAAAAAAAAAAAAACAGTTGCGCGCTGGCCTTTAATGTGATAAGCAATGTTAACAGTTTCTTTAAGAAACTGTTAACATTGCTTATCATATTAAAGGCCAGCGCGCAACTGTAATAAACAATGTTAACAGTTTCTTAAAGAAACTGTTAACATTGCTTATCATATTAAAGGCCAGTGCGCAACTGTTTTGTTTTTTTCTCCGCCGGCCCACACTGAACCACCGGGAAAACTCCCGCTACTCCCGATGGCCAGTCCGTGTGTGAACACGCACAATATAGAGACAAGTCCTTAAGAATTAACATACATGAAAATAGCTCAGCGGCATGTAAACATTCCCTGAAAGTGTAGGTGGCACTGCGGCTAGATGCTACGTGAAATGGCACAAGGCAAACACCATGCTTCGCTCAGTCAACAGACAAAATCCACGAACCCAGTAGTCCTCCTACTACTGTGGGTTAGTGTTCTGTGGCCAAAAACACCCTACGCACGGTCATTCCAAAACATCCCCACTAGTTGCAGGTTATGTCTCAAATACAGATATGCGTTGTGGATTAAGCGATCTATTTTCAAGCATCAGGCTTCTCTTCCTTCATCTTCCAAATGTGGACTCCGCTATCTTTTTGGCATGTCAGCATTGAAATACCATTTGCAGAGATATTTCACTCGCCATTAAGAAAAGTAAAAGCAACACATGATTAGGGCTACATGATTAGCAGGGGGACACCGTTTTAAGCGCACGGAATTTTAAAAACAATGTAATTACATCTGAGTCCGTCTACATCGCGCAATAAACCCGTCCTTAGCAGAACCTACTTCAAAGCATGATGCTAGCTGCAGATGCACAAGTCAAAATCAAATGAACCCAAGTAAACATGCCGCGGCGGGCAACATTAATAACCAAATTGCCTTACCTTAAAACGCTGCCTTGACCACAGGACGACTCGCAATTATTCCACTTAAATCCACACGGTTTAACACATCTAACACAGCTAGCAAGCTGGATATGTGCTAATATTGTTGTGCTTGTTTTCTTCCGTAGATGCCATTTTTACATTACCCAGTCCCACATCCAAAAATATGACGTAAATATATGTTAATTGTATTATTATAACTATTAGCAAGCAAATCAAACAACATATTAAGAAATCAATATATCAAATCACCCGACACGTATGAAAACAGAAGAATTGATTTTTTACTGTTGCGGAGATATCGCGGGAGTAGAATGGATGACGTATGCAAGGCTACGGTGTGCCTTAGGGGACAGAAGGGTTCGTTTTACCTTACTGTCACGTCAATGTTATTGTTGTTTTATTGCCATTGTAGAAATATTGTGCACGTCCCTTTCGACAAATGACAAAAAATCGTTTCATATCGATATTATGAATTTTGATATCGTTTGACACCAATATCGATATCGTGATAAAAATACGATATATTGCACAGCTCTAGTTCTGACTATAGAAAAAATATTTTGAGAAATGATTTAATATGTTTCCACTTTGCTATACTTGTCAGCTGGCTTTATGAAGCTTATAAAGGAATGTGAAGTGCAAGTCATAAAGACACAGACAGTATTGACATCAGGGATATACCATGACATGGCATGACATGGGCAGAGCTTATCAGGTAATGTAATAAACATTTTTATCCTGACTTTCGAAATTTTTACTACTACAGTTAAAGAGAAGACATGTTATACAGTGATACTTGAAAGTTTGTGAAACCCTTTAGAATTTTCTATATTTCTGCATAAATATGACCTAAAACAACATCAGATTTTCACACAAGTCCTAAAAGTAGATAAAGAGAACCCAGTTAAACAAATGAGACAAAAATATTATACTTGGTCATTTATTTATTGAGGAGAATGATCCAATATTACATATCTGTTAGTGGCAAAAGTATGTGAACCTTTGCTTTCAGTATCTGGTGTGACCCCCTTGTGCAGCAATAATTGCAACTAAACATTTCCAGTAACTGTTGATCAGTCCTGCACACCGGCTTGGAGGAATTTTAGCCCATTCCTCCGTACAGAACAGCTTCAACTCTGGGATGTTGGTGGGTTTCCTTACATGAACTGCTCGCTTCAGGTCCTTCCACAAAATTTCGATTGGATTAAGGTCAGGACTTTGACTTGGCCATTAATCTTATTCTTCTTTAACCATTCTTTGGTAGAACGAATTGTGTGCTTAGGGTCATTGTCTTGCTGCATGACCCACCTTCTCTTGAGATTCAGTTCATACTGTAGACAGATGCCCTGACATTTTCCTTGAGAATTCGCTGGTATAATTCAGAATTCATTGTTCCATCAATGATGGCAAGCCGTCCTGGCCCAGATGCAGCAAAACAGGCCAAAACCATGATACTACCACCACCATGTTTCACAGATGGGATAAGATTCTTATGCTGGAATGCAGGGTTTTCCTTTCTCCAAACATAACGCTTCTCATTTAAACCAAAAAGTTCTATTTTGGTCTCATCCATCCACAAAATGTTTTTCCAATAGCCTTCTGGCTTGTCCACATGATCTTTAGGAAACTGCAGACGAGCAGCAATGTTCCTTTTGGAGAGCAGTGGCTTTCTCCTTGCAACCCTGGCATGCACACCATTGTTGTTCAGTGTTCTTCTGATGGTGGACTCATGAACATTAGCCAATGTGAGAGAGGCCTTCAGTTGCTTAGAAGTTACCCTGGGGTCCTTTGTGACCTCGCCGACTATTACACGCCTTGCTCTGGGAGTGATCTTTGTTGGTTGACCACTCCTGGGGAGGGTAACAATGGTCTCGAATTTCCTCCATTTGTACACAGTCTGTCTGACTGTGGATTGGTGGAGTCCAAACTCTTTAGAGATGGTTTTGTAACCTTTTCCAGCCTGATGAGCATCAACAACGCTTTTTCTGAGGTCCTCAGAAATCTCCTTTGTTCGTGCCATGATACACTTCCACAAACATGTGTTGTGAAGATAAGACTTTGATAGATCCCTGTTCTTTAAATAAAACAGGGTGCCCACTCACACCTGATTGTCATCCCACTGATTGAAAACACCTGACTCTAATTTCACCTTCAAATTAATTGCTAATCCTAGAGGTTCAAATACTTTTGCTCCTCACAGATATGTAATATTGGATCATTTTCCTCAATAAATAAATGACCAAGTCTAATATTTTTGTCTCATTTGTTTAACTGGGTTCTCTTTATCTACTTTTACGACTTGTGAAAATCTGATGATGTTTTTGGTCATATTTATGCAGAAATATAGAAAATTCTAAAGGGTTCACAAACTTTCAAGCACCACTGTAGATGCAGTGTATCAAAAAAATCTGAAAAATAACTGACACGACCAAATTTGGTAACACCTTTAGGGCCTTGACTTAATTATTAGAATATTTCATCCATGCATGTCATGTTATATTTTAATCATGATAGATGTGCTGTTTTTTTAAAATTATGTTTATTTTTGTTTATTTTCATTCTACTTTTATGTTTTGCATTGCATATGCACTTTATGTTTTATATTTCATATTTTATATATATTTCTTTTTATATTAGTAAGCATAATTTGGTCGGGTAGTTGCAAAATAAGAATTTCATTACCCAATAATAAACCGCTGTGTCTGTTATTGTGTATATAACAAATAAACATCTTGAATCTTGAATCTTCCCATGCAGCTGTGACAAAACAAATATTGAAAATGCAACAATCCAGCCACATCTGGTCTGCAAGCATATTTCTTTCAGAAGTCCTTAAATAAGCAAACCTTAAATAGATTACACATCAGCAGTAATGTTTTGATGAAAACACCAGAATATAGATGACTCTGGTACTTTTCCTTGAGAGACTTTTATTTATCATCTCTCTCCCACAGCCGAGGGAGGTGGTTGAGATGGTTGTCTCTTTTTTGTTATTGCCCAGGACAGACATGCAATGCTGTTGTGTAAACATTAATGTGTGAAACTGGTCAAAAAAAGGGCATGTTATCTTGATCAACCTGAGCCACACACATATACGTCACGTGCACACACATCATACTCGCGCTCAGTCTATCCCTGTCCTTCCATCTGATTAGCTGATGCGACCAGTCGGCATATTGCTGTGCTCCAATCCCTGACAGAGCTTGTCTTATGGTGAGCTCATGCGCTTACTCACCAATCACATGAGCTCATCAGTCTCTTTTCCTCATATACACACTCATACATACTCACACTGCTTGTATTTTGCTTTTCTCCCTCTGCAGTCTCCATTTCCAGCAACCAGGGCTGGGCTTTTCCAGGAAGTCAGGAATTGAGCAGGAAGTGTATGAGTGTGCATTTGTGTGGAGGTGTTTGCAAGGCCATGCTCCTTCTCGGTTTCCTTAGTGATGTCAGACTGAATTTTGTGCATCTGATCTCAGTGCTGGAAAACAGCAGCGGCGACATGCCAGCTTTGGGAGGGGATTACAGTAATTAAGTGCTTTGCGTAGAGACACATGACTTCAGCCCAGCTACTAAACTGACTTCATTGTCTTCACTCGGGTGACTTTAGCTCAGTCTGCTATTGTTCATCCCTCTTCCTTATATGGCTTTTGTCTTCTCAGAGCTTTCCAGAACTATGGCCTCTTGAACCACCTCATAAAGGGGATTTCCTTTTGACTCAGAACGCCTTTGTTGTGATTCCAGCAGCCATGTGAAGGAAGAACTGTTAAAAGCTAGCTGTGTCATCATCGATAAATGTCATTAGTAAGGTCAGAGTGTCGCTGGTCATGAGAGGCTGAGTAAATGTGTGACTTAATCAAAAAGCAAGTCCCTTGATATGGTTATCTGTGCTCCTCCAACGGCCTTCAATTGCTGGACAATTGTTGGTTTTTAGACAGACTGCAATTATCTATGCCTAATTTGGTGTGTGTGTGTATATATATATATATATATATATATATATATATATATATATATATATATATATATAATTTATTTTATTTAGAAATACTTTCTCCAGAATCATGAGCAATAAGCAGTAATGAATAAACAAATTGAATAATACTTGCAATAAAATACAGTGGTGATTGAAAGTTTGTGCACCCTTTAGAATTTTCTATATTTCTGCATAAATATGACCTAAAACATCATCAGATTTTCACACAAGTCCTAAAAGTAGATAAAGAGAACCCAGTTAAACAAATGAGACAAAAATATTAGACTTGGTCATTTATTTATTGAGGAGAATGATCCAATATTACATATCTGTGAGTGATAAAAGTATGTGAACCTTTGCTTTCAGTATCTGGTGTGACCCCCTTGTGCAGCAATAACTGCAACTAAATGTTTCCAGTAACTGTTGATCAGTCCTGCACACCGGCTTGGATGAATTTTAGCCCATTCCTCCATACAGAACAGCTTCAACTCTGGGATGTTGGTGGGTTTCCTCACATGAACTGCTCGCTTCAGGTCCTTCCATAACATTTCGATTGGATTAAGGTCAGAACTTTGACTTGGCCATTCCAAAACATTAACTTTATTCTTCTTTAACCATTCTTTGGTAGAATGACTTGTGTGCTTAGGGTCATTGTCTTGCTGCATGACCCACCTTCTCTTGAGATTCAGTTCGTGGACAGATGTCCTGACATTTTCCTTGAGAATTCGCTGGTATAATTCAGAATTCATTGTTCCATCAGTGATGGCAAGCCGTCCTGGCCCAGATGCAGCAAAACAGGCCCAAACCATGATACTACCACCACCATGGTTCACAGATGGGATAAGGTTCTTATGCTGGAATGCAATGTTTGCCTTTCTCCAAACATAATGCTTCTCATTTAAACCAAAAAGTTCTATTTTGGTCTGATCCGTCCACAAAACGTTTTTCCAATAGCCTTCTGGCTTGTCCACGTGATCTTTAGCAAATTGCAAATGAGCAGCAATGTTCTTTTTGGGGAGCAGTGGCTTTCTCCTTGCAACCCTGCCATGCACAGCATTGTTGTTCAGTGTTCTCCTGATGGTGGACTCATGAACATTAACATTAGCCAATGTGAGAGAGGCCTTCAGTTGCTTAGAAGTTACCCTGGGGTCCTTTGTGACCTTGCTGATTATTACACGCCTTGCTCTTGGAGTGATCTTTGTTGGTCGACCACTCCTGGGGAGGGTAACAGTGGTCTCGAATTTCCTCCATTTGTACACAGTCTGTCTGACTGTGGATTGGTGGAGTCCAAACTCTTTAGAGATGGTTTTGTAACCTTTTCCAGCCTGATGAGCATCAACAACGCTTTTTCTGAGGTCCTCAGAAATCTCCTTTGTTCGTGCCATGATACACTTCCACAAACGTGCTGTGAAGATCAGACTTTGATAGATCCCTGTTCTTTAAATAAAACAGGGTGCCCACTCACACCTGATTGTCATCCCATTGATTGAAAACACCTGACTCTAATTTCACTTTCAAATTAACTGCTAATCCTAGAGGTTCACATACTTTTGCCACTCACAGATATGTAATATTGGATCATTTTCCTCAATAAATAAATGACCAAGTATAATATTTTTGTCTCATTTGTTTAACTGGGTTCTCTTTATCTACTTTTAGGACTTGTGTGAAAATCTGATGATGTTTTAGGTCATATTTATGCAGAAATATAGAAAATTCTAAAGGGCTCACAAACTTTCAAGCACCACTGTTGATTTAAATAATAAGAAATACTGTCTAGTTTCATTTACTTATAGTTTAGAAACACATTTTTGTGATTTCTAATAAAGTTGGGGACTATGTAAAAAAAAAAAGGACTATATTTTCAGGCAAAGCATGCAACAGCAATTGTGTTGAAAAATCCACCTACATTCAAAATTTCATCAACCAAGTTATTAATCCAACTATGCAACTTTCAAAATCTCAGAAGCATTGACCCCTTCACACGAGACAACTTTAATAGCTTGCAGACAGCTGTTTGGTGTAGGAGCGTGCACGCTAGACAATTGCTTGCAGATGAGGCTTGCACAGTGCACGACCTTTCACCTGGAGAAATCCCCACCAAAGCATACCTAATCAAGAGTGCATATGATTTTGTACAGAAACAAACAAACAAAAAAAGTAATAATAGAAAATGTTGAGGAAATTTTGATTGAAGAGAAGTTGGTATACCTGTTCTGCAAAGATAACTCATCTCATTATCTCTAGCCACTTTATCCTGTTCTACAGGGTCGCAGGCAAGCTGGAGCCTATCCCAGCTGACTACGGGCGAAAGGCGGGGTACACCCTGGACAAGTCGCCAGGTCATCACAGGGCTGACACATAGACACAGACAACCATTCACACTCACATTCACACCTACGGTCAATTTTAGAGTCACCAGTTAACCTAACCTGCATGTCTTTAGACTGTGGGGGAAACCGGAGCACCCGGAGGAAACCCACGCGGACACGGGGAGAACATGCAAACTCCGCACAGAAAGACCCTCACCGGCCACGGGGCTCGAACCCGAACCTTCTTGCTGTGAGGCGACAGCGCTAACCACTACACCACCGTGCCGCCGCCAAGATACCTGGATGTACAAAAATATAGCTATTTTTACACTGTGCACTGATAGGTATCTTGTTTTGTTTACTTTTGCTGTTCCTAGCAACCATTTGGACCACATGCCAAATAATTTGTTATAGATTATAGCATTATTATTGTGCTTGACCTGGGCCTCCTATACAAAGAAACAGACAGATGATAAACTGGATTCAGGGATCTGCTGTGCATGACAGCAGATGAATCTGATTTTCTCTCAATGGTTTTGTCTCATTGCTGTACTGGCAACTAGTTGCAGCAGGGTTCAGGGTTGAGTAAATGTAACGTGCTTGAAAATATCAGTGCCTCAGCAATCACTAGCAGAATGAGAACCAAACCATTCACACTACACGAGTGGTAATTGTGGGGAGGGGGTGAGGGGGTGAGTTGCAGAGCCCCAAAATTAGTCAGCTACTGAGAAATTGAGGCTTAAATCAGATAGGACAGTATCAGTTAAAAGTTTGTACACCCTTACTCATTGATAGGTTTTTCTGAATTTTGACTACAACCCCAATTCCAAAAAAGTTAGCATGCTGTGTAAACTGTAAAGAAAAACAGAATGCAATAATTTGCAAATCATGGAAACCCTATATTTCATTGAAAATAGTAAAAAAGATAACATAGCAAATGTTGAAGCTGAGAAATTTTATTGTTTTTTGAAAAATATATGCTCATTTTGAATTTGATGTCAGCAACACGCTTTAAAAAAGTTAGGACAGGGGCATGTTTACCACTGTGTTTCATCACCTCTACTTTTAACAACACTCTGTAAACATTTGGGAACTGAGGAGACCAATTGCTGTAGTTTTGAAAGAGAAATGTTGTCCCATTCTTGCCTGATATTCAATTTCAATTGCTCAACAGTTCAGGGTCTCCTTTGTTGTATTTTGCACTTCATAATGTGCCAAATGTTTTAAATGGGAGGCAGGTCTGGATTGCAGGCAGGCCATTTTAGCACCCTGACTCTTTTACTACGGAGCCATGCAGTTTTAATATGTGCAGAAAGCAGTTTGGCATTGTCTTGCTGAAAGAAGGAAGGCCTTCCCTGAAAAACATTTTGTCTGGATGGCAGCATATTATTCTGAAACGTGCATTTATCATTCAGCATTAATGATGCCTTCCCAGATGTACAAGCTACCCATGGCATATGCACTAATGCACCCTCATACCATCACAGATGCTGGCTTTTGAACTGTGTACTGATAACAAGCCGGATGGTCCCTCTCCTCTTTAGCCTGGAGGACGTGGTGTCCATGATTTCTAAATAGAATTTCTAATTTTGATTCATCAGACCTCGGGACAATTTTCCACTTCGCCTCAGTCCATCATAAAAGAGCTCGGGTCAAGAGAAGGTGGCAGTATTTCTGGATATTGTTTATATCTGGTTTTAACTTGCATTTGTGGATGCAGTAATAAACTGTTTTCACAGACGATGGTTTCCTCAAGCATTTCTGACCCCATGCAGTGATTTCCAATGCAGACATGTGTCTGCTTTTAATGCAGTGTCTCCTGAGGGCCTGAAGATCACAGGCATCCAATGTTAGTTTTCAGCCTTGTCTCTTGTCTACAGAGATTTCTCCAGATTCTCTGAATCTTTTCATGATATTATGTACCATAGATGATGTGATCCCCAAATTCTTTGCAATTTTACATTGAAGAATGTTATTCTTAAATTGTTGCACTGTTTGCCCATGCAGTTTTTCACTGTGGTGAACCCATCCCCATCTTTACTTCTGAGAGATTCAGCCTCTCTGGGATGTTCTTCCCCAATCATGTTACTGACCTGTTGCCAATTAACCAAATTATTATTATTTTTTATCATTACACAACTTTTTCCGTCTTTTGTTGCCCTGTCCCAATTTTTTTTAAATGTGTTGCTGACATCAATGTCAAAATGAGCATATATTTTTCAAAAAACAATGAAATTTCTCAGTTTTAACATTTGATATGTTGTCTTTGTACTATTTTCAATGAAATATATGGATGCCATGATTTGTAAATTGTCATATTCTGTATTTATGTATGTTTTACACAGTGTCCCAACTTTTTTGGAATTGGGGTTGTATTTTCTACATTGTAGAACAATACTGAAGACATCAAAATTATGAAATAACATATGCAACATATATGGAATTATGTGGTAAACAAAAACGTTTTAAAAAAGACAAAATATGTTTCATATTTTAGATTCTTCAAAGTTGCTACTGTTTACCTCGATGACGCTTTGCACACTATTGGCATTATCTTAACCAGCTTCATGAGCTAGTCACCTAGAATGCTTTTCAATTAACAGATGTGCCTTGTCAAAAGTTAATTAGTGCAATTTCTTGCCTTCTTAATGTGTTTCAGCTCAAACAGTAAATCATACCTAATAAAAATACAGTAAATGGCCCTATTCCACAACTGTATTAATCCATATTATGCCAAGAACTGCTCAACTAAGTAAAGAGAAACGACATCCATCATTACTTTAAGACATAAAGTGTCTTTTAATTAATAAAAATAAAGAAAAAAACATTGAATTCAATGGTGTATCCAAACTTTTGACTGGTATTCTATATACTAGACTTCAGGCTAAAAGATGCTAGTACTGTATTTAGTGGATTTCATGATATTATCAACTTTCACAAGAACCCCTGAACCTTCAGCTACAAAACCTAAGCCTCAGTGATCCATCACTGCATTTTACAGTGAGTATAAGGGCTTTTCCTTGTGCATGTGGTTTGCATAGTCCAAGAAGTTTGATTTTCATTTGACATTTGTTTTAATTTTATGAGTCGTTCTCAAAAATAGCTTCTTTGTTTACAACCATGTCAAAACAACTCGTCATTTTGGAAGTGGTGTGTAGACATTTTAAAACCTAGCCAAGGAGCGCCTTTGGGTACAAAGATATTAGACTGAGAACACATTGAAACACACTTTTATTTTAAAAAAATTAAAGAGTACTAATCATCCAAGCCAATTTTTTTTATGTTCTTTCTTTCTTTCCACAATGCTAAAACCATTGAATGTTCACTCGCTCTGTTCTGTCGTGGGGTTATCTCACTATATACAACCCCAATTCCAAAAAAGTTGGGACAAAGTACAAATTGTAAATAAAAATGGAATGCAATAATTTACAAATCTCAGAAACTGATATTGTATTCACAATAGAACATAGACAACATATAAAATGTCGAAAGTGAGACATTTTGAAATTTCATGCCAAATATTGGCTCATTTGAAATTTCATGACAGCAACACATCTCAAAAAAGTTGGGACAGGGGCAATAAGAGGCTGGAAAAGTTAAAGGTACAAAAAAGGAACAGCTGGAGGACCAAATTGCAACTCATTAGGTCAATTGGCAATAGGTCATTAACATGACTGGGTATAAAAAGAGCATCTTGGAGTGGCAGCGGCTCTCAGAAGTAAAGATGGGATGAGGATCACCAATCCCCCTAATTCTGCACCGACAAATAGTGGAGCAATATCAGAAAGGAGTTCGACAGTGTAAAATTGCAAAGAGTTTGAACATATCATCATCTACAGTGCATAATATCATCAAAAGATTCAGAGAATCTGGAAGAATCTCTGTGCGTAAGGGTCAAGGCCGGAAAACCATACTGGATGCCCGTGATCTTCGGGCCCTTAGACGGCACTGCATCACATACAGGCATGCTTCTGTATTGGAAATCACAAAATGGGCTCAGGAATATTTCCAGAGAACATTATCTGTGAACACAATTCACCGTGCCATCCGCCGTTGCCAGCTAAAACTCTATAGTTCAAAGAAGAAGCCGTATCTAAACATGATCCAGAAGCGCAGACATCTTCTCTGGGCCAAGGCTCATTTAAAATGGACTGTGGCAAAGTGGAAAACTGTTCTGTGGTCAGACGAATCAAAATTTGAAGTTCTTTATGGAAATCAGGGACGCCGTGTCATTCGGACTAAAGAGGAGAAGGACAACCCAAGTTGTTATCAGCGCTCAGTTCAGAAGCCTGCATCTCTGATGGTATGGGGTTGCATTAGTGTGTGTGGCATGGGCAGCTTACACATCTGGAAAGACACCATCAATGCTGAAAGGTATATCCAGGTTCTAGAGCAACATATGCTTCCATCCAGACGACGTCTCTTTCAGGGAAGACCTTGCATTTTCCAACATGACAATGCCAAACCACATACTGCATCAATTACAGCATCATGGCTGCGTAGAAGAAGGGTCCGGGTACTGAACTGGCCAGCCTGGAGTCCAGATCTTTCACTCATCGAAAACATTTGGCGCATCATAAAACGGAAGATACGACAAAAAAGACCTAAGACAGTTGAGCAACTAGAATCCTACATTAGACAAGAATGGGTTAACATTCCTATCCCTAAACTTGAGCAACTTGTCTCCTCAGTCCCCAGACGTTTACAGACTGTTGTAAAGAGAAAAAGGGATGTCTCACAGTGGTAAACATGGCCTTGTCCCAACTTTTTTGAGATGTGTTGTTGTCATGAAATTTAAAATCACCTAATTTTTCTCTTTAAATGATACATTTTCTCAGTTTAAACATTTGATATGTCATCTATGTTCTATTCTGAATTAAATATGGAATTTTGAAACATCCACATCATTGCATTCCATTTTTATTTACAATTTGTACTTTGTCCCAACTTTTTTGGCATCAGGGTTGTACCAGAAATGATGAGCCAGAGTCAGCGTCGAGGTTTGTGCATCTATTTACTGGAGCTCTTCATGGGTTCTTACATACAACGTTGTGCACACGGAATCCCCTAATGCAATGCAACGACCAACTACAGGTGTCAGTAAGGAACACAATATTAAACTACATAAACTACAATACATGGCACGTTCTGATTTGGTCCAGGAAATAATGCATAGACCCTTCGGACATAATGTGTACAATTGTACACATGAAGTTCCATAGCATGAAGTTCCATAGCATTTTCCCTCGTGTCCAAAGGGGATAGAGGAGAAAAGCTCTCAAAAAACTGTAGATACATGAGGTCTTTGTTAGTGTCACTCAATAATCTATGTAAAAGGATAAATGTGAGAATGAATTGCCATCTGGTGTTTAGTGTACTGTTCCCCTTTTTTTTTTTTTAATTTACCCTCTGCTGTAACACTTGAAATTGAGCAGATTAGGTCTCACATTGCTTCATCTGCTGGCTTTGGTGTATCGTATTACATTTATACATAAAATGATATGTCAAAATCGTCATCTTTTATTAAAAAACATTTCTATCAGAGTGTAACAACTCGCTTAACTTTGGCTCGCTCAACATCATCCTTACTTTCTATTACATTGGTGCAACCTCATATTTGGTCAAAAGCACCACTAGATTTAATCAAAGCCAATAAAAAAAAAGTATGTTTCAAATGTATGGGAGCAATTTTCACAGAAAAGAGGAACGTGTACTGCACATTCTGAGGAAAAAAGTCTGAGTGGGACTTGTTACTCATGGTGTGTACTGTTAATTATCTACAATAATTTTTGCCCCTTTTCTTGAATCTGGCTGTATATTGACGCAAAATCAGAAGGAAAAAAGATGAAAACGGACACACCTCAGTGCATTAAGAGCAAGAGTACATGAGTACTTCCCCCTGAGAGCATGACATACATTTACAAGAATTATGCTTACAGCTGATGGGGTAATCCCTCTGCAATCACATCTCCAGTCTTTCATCAGTTTGTTCTTCTCTTCAAGACACTGTGTCCACAGGTGCAACATGGACAATGAGCTTTATCAGCTTGTCTAATCAGCACAACATATTGATTTTCCCCCCACTAAACCCTTTTCTTAATCTTTTGGTATTGATTTAATTAACTAAGTAACCCTAAGAAACTTCACCTAACTTCAACAAATGTAGCTCTATTCCATGAAGCATCTGTCAATGTGTTGTTATACAGTATGTTCTTTTTGGTGTGTGTATTATATTCATGCAGACTTATCAGAATGATCAAGACAGAGACTCTCAGCAAAAAGCATGTGAAACACTTGTGCTGTTCTAAGAAAACTGCCACAAGCACGTGCTGTTTCCTGAGTGTGACAGGAAACATGAAGCACAAGTGGACTGTCACAAGAAAGGAGCCTCTCTGGTCAGAGTGACATGACAGATCAGAACACACACTCACATGCACACGCACACTCTCATTCGCTGTTGACAAGAAAAACAGATCTCTGAAATAACTCAGTCAATTTCGCATTAATTTCATTAGTGGAAATATTTTACATTTGAAATGTTCAGATGCCTTTGTTTAGTCATTTCGTTTATCTTTTCCAATCATCCAGCCTAACATGAGCAGTTCAAAAGGTTATCATTTTTCCTTGCTTGGGGCATTTTGCTGACTGACTATCAAAACATGATCTTAAAAAGTTTGCTGATTTGTCATGTTAAGTACACATCTATAATCTAAACGAAAGGGGTTTCGATTGTATCATAAAGTCGTGAAATCAGCATCTTGCTGCCATGTTTCTCTGAACATTGTGCTGAGTCTCACAGGTGCTTAAGAGGTATGAGGTTAGGCTTGTGGTTAAAGTACTTCCCCTGGGAACATTACAGAATTTTACAAGAATCACACATACAGCTGTTTTTCTAACATGTGAGCTCTCATTATTATCTCACCATGACTGTTCTCCTGTATCACCCTAGTTTCTGACTGCTGACCCTTTGAAAAGCCTTTTTCCTGTTTTCCTTTGTCTTTAATACCATGCAGTATGGAAAGGTTTTCTTTATCAGCTTTCATACTTACTCAAACATGCCTGCTATTTCCACCAACCTTTTCCATGAGTCACTTCATTTGTGTTTCCAGCTAAAAGGAATAACCCTGTTTGTGGATTATTGATGTCTGGACAAGAATTATTTCAGCCGAGAGTCCACTTTAACCTCTACCCATTTCAAACACAATCACACACATGTACCATTTACCCCACAGCTTCTGTGCACAGTGCTACCAAGAATAGGAGCCTTATCTTATCTATGTTTTCTGTGGTGGAATGCATTTTTTTTTCCTGTTTCCAGGTCCCAGGTGGCAGATTTCCCTGCCTGCAGAGAGTCTGCTGTAAGCTGGAGGCACATGCTAGGATGGGTTCCTCAAACCTTATTGACAAACAGATGGGGTTAACATCGAACTGTGAACCTGGGGTCAGTGTCTTCTCAGAAGTTGGTGGTCCTTTCTCAGACCCCAGGGTATCTCTCTTTCTCTTTCTTTTTCTCTCTCTCTCTCGCTCTCTCTCACCCCCCTCACTGCACCCCCTTCATCTTGACAAAGGTGGAGGCTTGTGCTTTGGGCCTCATTGCTAAGCTACCATGCATGCCTTTTTCCCCCACTGGCCACGTGGAGTCAGGCTGCAGCCTGCTCACATTTCTGCACACACGTGAATCTAAAGCAATGCTGGCACATGACTTAGTACATGGTTTGGTTTTACTTTTTCCCTATTCACCCTGGGTTAACCAGAACAGTATGTGTCCTTAAGTTACTTAATCAAACCTAGCCTTAAAATCAAACATACTAAAGGAGCTTAGTTTAAAAAAAAAAAAAAAAAGGACTGAAGGAAAGATCATTCTGTGAAGCACAGTTCAAGCCGAACACAATTAGAAGAGCTATATTTATTATAGGAAAATAGAAATAACATTCATGTGTCCATATATAGTATGCTAAATGCATGCACACACAAATGCACATAATGCATATAAATATATATTTGAAGACTTTAAATTTTATTCGTATTACGGCTAGAAATGAGAAATGTCTTGCTTGTGGTTTGCCTGAAAATGTTAACTCATGTAATCTGCAGAAGAATGCAGTCATGTGACTACATTGTGTATAATAAATTATGCTAAGCTACAGACATGTAAGCTTAAGAGAAATACAGCCAATTCTGAGGAACCCGTATAGTGTTCCAAGAAAGAAAACAGTGTAGATAAAGAGCAGGCAAAGACGCCTTCTAAGACTGAGCTGTTGTGCTGGGAAACAACCTGTGTGGTATAGGGTGAGGCACTCTCTCCTTCTGCACACTATAGACCTGTGTTCAGGGTTTTTGTACACCAAATAGAACTTTTTATACCTGCAAATTAGCAAATGCATCCTCATGATCCAGTCCGTGTGTGCATATACACTGCATTTATTTGTGTGCTTATGCTAGTCATGATATCCTGTAAAATACAGCAAATATACTGTATTTGCATTGGGCTCAGTGTTTTTCCCCAACAAATGGCTAATATTCCTTCTGAATCTCTACATATTTTAGATTTAATAGGTAAATTTTAATTAACAAGACAAACAAACAAGATCATGCTACTCTTAATTGCTCTTGGTTGTACTTTTTCACTAATATTGTGTGTATTAGTAATTGGTATTTGTTCATAGTATTATTATTTTGTTTCTGGGTTTGTTTTAGAAATAACAATAAAATAAAACTTAAATTATTGTTGAATAAATAGAATGAGTCATTATTTAAAAAACAAAAACCAAACCCTTCCCAGAAAATAATACAGGCATTATAATGAAGCATAGCTTAAAAGACCCCAATTTGACTAGCAGCCGTACTGCATCTTCTCTGCATATAGATTCTGATAGTGTGTCCAGTTAATATTTTTTTTATCTTTCTGGAGCCTAACAAACCCAAAAACTGAACTAAATGTGATAAAAATATTATTAAAGGGGCCGGATCACTCTTGTTGTTGTTTTTGTTTTGAAAGTACGGTATGTGACCACTACCTACTAGCTCTCTGTACAGCAAAATCTCTGTGCACAAAAACACAAAAGCCAGTTCGAATCCATTGAATAACCACATGAAAACGGAATGGATCAGTTGAAAAAAATGGAGAGAGAGAGTACCAGTGAAAAGTTTGGACACACCTACATGTTCACAGATTTTTCTGTATTTTGACTATTTTCTACATTGTAGAACAATACTAAAGACATCAACATTATGAAATAGCATCTGGAATCATGTAGTGAACAAAAACATGTTTTAGATCCTTCAAAGTAGCCAGCGTTTACCTTGACGACGCTTTGCACACTTTTGGCATTATCTTAACCAGCTTCATGAGGTCGTCACCTGGAATGCTTTTCAATTAACAGGTGTGCCTCATCAAAAGTTAATTAGTGCAATTTCTTGCTTTCTTAATGTGTTTCAGCTCAAACAGTAAATAATAACTAATAAAAATACAGTAAATGGCCCTATTCCACAACTGTAGTAATCCATATTATGTCAAGAAACGCTCAACTAAGTAAAGAGAAACAACATCCATCATTACTTTAAGACATGAAGTGACTTTTAATAATAAAAATAAAGTAAAACCACTGAATTAGAAGGTGTACACACTTTTGACTGGTTCTGTAGATACACTGACAAAATATCTTCAACTTCACATTACAATTTAAAGATTTATGGATGTCACTAAATTATTGCAGGTTGCTTTAGGAATATCACTAGCATCAAAAATGGTGACTCACTACTTGGTGCAGTGGATTCTATGAAGAGTGAGCCGACCCCTTTAACCCTTTGATGCAAAACATATGCACACCCCTTCTAATGCACAACATGGGTCAAAAATGACCCGCATTCATTTTCCAGGTTATTTCATGCTGACTGAGTTTTTCTTTGCTCTATCTTTTGAAATCAATTTATTTTATGATTGAATATTCCAAGTATTCTTTAAATATCTTATTTTTAATTACCACAAATCATTAATTTAATTTTTTTCTTTCCTACTTTATGAACAAAAATACTTTTTATATTACTACACATGGGTCATCCAAGTGTGATTTAAAATTAAATGTCTTAATACTATAATAATAATTTGTTTCAAGTAATTAGTTTAGCAGTGAATGGGGCCAGTTATTTATTTATTAACTATGTAGTTAGCTAAGCCAACTACAATAAAATTAGCTAACTAAAGTAGAATATGTCGACAGCTCGGTAGCTAATAGTAATTACTTGTAACTTTCTGACAAGTAATCTACTCACTCTCAAGGTAACCTAAACCTAATCAATTTTTTTCTGAGGTAATGTTAGAACAATTGAAAAACATTACTTCCATATATTAGATGGGCAAAGGGTGCTGTGCTGAGCTGTGAAATGTCTGACACAAGCACAATTCACAGTTCCCACCAAACGCTGGAGTAAATGCATGCGGGTTGGTTCTGACCCATGTGTGTAAACTTGATATAGAATTACAAAAGTTGTGCTTGTTCATAACTTAAGAAAGGAAAAATAAAAATGATGATTTGTGCTAAACAAAAACAAGATATTTACTGCATATTTGGAAAAGTAAATGACAAAATGAATTTATTTCAAAAGTATATCATAGAAACACTCAGCCATACATGAAATAACCTGGAAAATGAATGCAGGTCATTTTTGACCCATGTTGTGCATTAGAAGGGTAGTGATACAAAAAGGGTTTTTATTCAAAAAGTAAGAAAGGAAAAAATAAAATAAGGATGTATGATAATCAAAAACAAGTTAACTGAGGAATACCTTGAAGACTGAATGATGGAATTAATTTATTGCAAAGATATAGAAGATAAAATCTCAGCCGGGTCACTTTTGACCCGTGTTTTGCATCAAAGGGTTAAGTGGCTATTGTTGTCAACTACAAGAGATTGTTATTTTGAAAGACAGTTTCCTAAGTTACCTAGTCACATTAGATAGAAAGCCTTCCAGAAAGGTCCACAGGGTATCTAGTTGAGACCAATTACGAACTTCGTGAAGTTCTCATCTCATCTCATCTCATCTCATCTCATTATCTCTAGCCGCTTTATCCTGTCCTACAGGGTCGCAGGCAAGCTGGAGCCTATCCCAGCTGACTACGGGCGAAAGGCGGGGTGCACCCTGGACAAGTCGCCAGGTCATCACAGGGCCGACACATAGACACAGACAACCATTCACACTCACATTCACACCTACGGTCAATTTAGAGTCACCAGTTAACCTAACCTGCATGTTTTTGGACTGTGGGGGAAACCGGAGCACCCAGAGGAAACCCACGCGGACACGGGGAGAACATGCAAATGCCGCACAGAAAGGCCCTCGCCGGCCACAGGGTTCGAACCTGGACCTTCTTGCTGTGAGGCGACAGCACTAACCACTACACCACCGTGCCACCCTTTGTGAAGTTGAATAACATTATCTTGTGCAAATTACAGGTTGTTATAATCTGTGAATGAACAGTATGTCCTGTATTATTTTTTTCCTTCAGTGGTACTAGGCATAGTGGTATTATTCTCATACATACACTACCAGTCAAATTTTGGACACATAGTAATGAGTGAGTGTGTCCAAACTTTTGACTGGTACTGTATATTTTGAACACTATGGTATCATTACACTGCTAGTTTGTATATAAAATAGGCCAATCGGAAAATTGTGAAACTATGATGTTGCATTGGTCTTGACAGCTTGATCATTTTTGTTGCAGTGATTGAGGGCTAGTTGATTGTAGGCCAGCTGTCCAAGTTCTAATAAAGGTTTATCTTCATGGGTACAGTTACTCACAGCTGTCAGTGCGTTATCCCAGCAGGAGGCCTGAGTAATTAGGCCAGTCACATTAATCTCCTGATGCTACTGACTCCAGACTTTCTCAGGGAAAACCTCCAGAGGAAGGTTATCAGAGGCTGCTATCATAACTATCACTCACTGGTCTAGCCGTCTAATGATTAAAGCTGGGATTTTAGAGTGTCGTGTTAACAGGACCTACACAAAGAAAAGCACGTTGTCTCCTCAAGGTCTAGCATTACAGGGTTGTGAAAGTCTCACACTTTTGTCATGAGATTCATGTTTTTGTGTCCTGTCTTACGCTCTCACACAACAGCCTGAATGAATCCCATTCTAAATCATGAAATTGCAGAAAAACATTTCCCTGATGATTAGCTGTCTGTCTTTCACAGCAAATTCTGTTCGTGCACACAACAGCTAAATCAAGATGGCTAGAGATGCCATGTCCATTAAAGGAGAACTGAAGTCATTTTTAAACTTGCTTTATTTCTTAATTAACGTGTTATTCAATTACGTTTTCGGTTTTAGTAACCTTATATCGTGACTCATATTGGCAACTAATTGCAATTAAATATTATACTTATCGGCCTATTCGTTTTTTAGCCGTGTTGAATTTAGTTCGTTTGGTCCATGGCAGGCGTCGCTTATCCACGCGATCTTCACGAGACTTGTGCGAGACTTCGAAACGTGAAGTGTCAGCCAGGTGTCAGTGCCGCCATTTTGAAAACTGTTTTACAAACGAAATTTTGCACAAAAATGAGTTTAAATGACGATTACTGCCTACTTTTTTCAAACTTTCCTGACTGCTATCAAAACAAACAAAACTTCCGGCTCGATTACATCAGCATTCAAAAGAGGGCGCGCGTGTCTTTTGACAACGTTGGCAGATGTTGGTCACTTTGATTTCCGCTGTACGTTTTACTTCCGTCCTACGATGTCTCGCACAGGTCTCAACGCATCTCATTTATAGCCATTGCTTTGACATATGGACTGATATATTACAGAGCATATTTCAAACACTCATAACTTGCTCTAGCGGTGACAATATAGCTATCAAAAATTGTGCCAACGGGGGCGTGGCCAAGCAGCAGTTTGCGAATGGAGGGCGGAGTCAGGGAAGGTAAGTGGCTAAGTCATTACACCTGGTGTCAATTAATTTGTGTGTGTGTGTGTGTGTTGCAGGGATGGAGCATAAAAGGAGGGTGTAAGCAGAGAAGAGCTGGCTCCTGACCAGAATGCGTGTGTGTGTGGGGGGGGGGAAATGAGTGAAGTGAAGCTGAAAAAAAAAAAAAATATATATATATATATATATATATATCTCATCTCATTATCTCTAGCCGCTTTATCCTGTTCTACAGGGTCGCAGGCAAGCTGGAGCCTATCCCAGCTGACTACGGGCGAAAGGCGGGGTACACCCTGGACAAGTCGCCAGGTCATCACAGGGCCGACACATAGACACAGACAACCATTCACACTCACATTCACACCTACGGTCAATTTAGAGTCACCAGTTAACCTAACCTGCATGTCTTTGGACTGTGGGGGAAACCGGAGCACCCGGAGGAAACCCACGCGGACACGGGGAGAACATGCAAACTCCACACAGAAAGGCCCTCGCCGGCCCCGGGGCTCGAACCCAGGACCTTCTTGCTGTGAGGCGACAGCGCTAACCACTACACCACCGTGTTGCCCATATATATATATATATATATATATATATATATATATATATATATATATATATATATATATATATATATATATATATATATATATATATATATATATATATATATATATATATATATATATATATTTAAAAATAAAATTTGCACGAACTTCAGTTCCCACCTGTCGTGCTTCTGTGCTCCACCCACGTCAGGGATTCACTACAAAAATGCATTCCTATATTTAATAAAATGAGATAAATTGAATTTGAATAATAAACAATTTGCCTTCAGTTCTCCTTTAAACCATGAGATGTCAATTAAAACATTTGGTCAGTTCTTTGTTTTATTTTAAATCTTGTACATTTTTAACAGTTCTGTTACAATCACACAATGACACTGAACCACTAAACAGGCAACTCCAGTGAACATGGTAACCTACAAACCAGTTTAGATAAACTCCCAATTTTTGTTAGCATAGCACAAAAATGAATTAGCAAGTAAATAAAAAGTATTTCTGCTAGCAGGCTATGTGGAATAAGTTCTGGGAGCTAAGTTCACATTCATAGTTTATTAATTACCCATTTTTTTTTTTTAAATTCTAACTTCCCTGACAATGTTTACACTTGTGTTCGAGCTTTTGATAGGAACAAACTAGTAACTATTTAGGTGTTTTAAAGATATTCTCATGTCACTGAAGTAAAAGAATGTAATATAAAGTTGATCATCATGATCAAAAGCATCACCCTAGGTTGTAAAATGTATGCAAACTATGTTGTCAGTAACTGTTAGTTAACTAGCTACCTTTTGCACATCATAGCAAAATTACAACTTGGTTAACACATTTTGACCCTTACCCAGAGCTCAGGTTACTGACTGTATGGAGTTTTGCATTCTCCCAATGTCCATGTCAAATTCCTCTGGATTCTCCTGTTTCTTGCTACTTCCCAAAAACATGATGGTAGATGATGGGCTAGCTACTCTAAATTGTTAAGAGCAGTGAATGAGTGTGTGTGCCCATGGTGCCCTGTCACGGACTGGTGTCCTATCCTGGGTGTATTCCTGCTTTGTTCTCAGTGGAAAGGTCCCAGATCACTACGATCCTGACCTGAAGATGTATACTGAAGATGTATTTTTTTGTCAACTCAGTTGTGTATGAATTCATTCCTATATAAAACAAACTGTTTCTGAACATGATTATTACAATTAATAATAAAATTATATACAATTAACAACGGGGGCGGCATGGTGGTGTAGTGGTTAGTGCTGTCGCCTCACAGCAAGAAGGTCCGGGTTCGAGCCCCATGGCCGGCTAGGGCCTTTCTGTGCGGAGTTTGCATGTTCTCCCCGTGTCCGCGTGGGTTTCCTCCGGGTGCTCCGGTTTCCCCCACAGTCCAAAGACATGCAGGTTAAGTTAACTGGTGACTCTAAATTGAGCGTAGGTGTGAATGTGAGTGTGAATGGTTGTCTGTGTCTATGTGCAGCCCTGTGATGACCTGGCGACTTGTCCAGGGTGTACCCCGCCTTTCACCCGTAGTCAGCTGGGATAGGCTCCAGCTTGCCTGCGACCCTGTAGAACAGGATAAAGTGGGTAGAGATAATGAGATGAGATGAGACAGTTAACAACAGTTAATAACAATGTTTCCACTGACTTTAGTTGTTCTTAAATGGTGTCAGTATTTGTACTCACTAATGATACAATTTACTCCTCTTACAAGATCATGTCCAAAGCATTTTGTAATTTTTTTTTTAAATTGTCTTGTGTACATAAGTAGATTTGTTTGTCAGATGGGTGCATGTATGGGTAGTATAGAAAGTAATGATTCTCACATATTGTGCATTAATTCGAGAGTGTAATATCCAGTAAATTCTGGTGCAGTATGCCATTTACATGTACACATGTATGCCATTTTGTACACAGCCACAGCTTTTGCACCCATCATCACCATCTCCTCCCTACATCCTCATGACTCCATTGCTCTTGTCTCTCCCACAACTCCTGATTTGCTGTATACATAACAGAGAAAATAATTACTCCCTATACCACTATCAACTGAAGACATGGTTTGCGGTTGCAAATTTAAACTTAACATCATTTACCTGCGAGTTTAGAGAAATGTTTTTGCTCTCATTCACACTAGCATGAGAGAATTATTTAATCCCAGCACCAACTTTGTCCGCAGTCCTGCACAGGAAGTGATCTACAATGCATAGAAGTCAGACAATGTAGCAAGTCCTACAAATATAAAATCTAGAGGTTAAAACAGTAAAAATATGTCTCACGATTCCATGTGATCTCAGGGTTCATGTCTGCACAGAGTGTCAGACATGTTTGGAGTGTGGCATCCCGGCCACATTTCAAAAGTCCCTGCTAAGTGCCTTTGTCTGCAGACTGTAAACAAGGCCAGGCCAGCATTGGCTCAATTACACAGAGGCCATCCCAGACAGACCAAATCCCTTCAATCAGTTCAGTCAGCCTGAATGCAGACACACATATAAAACATACAAACATAGGCCATATTCATCTCTGGAACACATGCACGCACAAACAGACAGAGACATTTATGAGCCTCTACCATCTAACATTACGTTGCTCCATTTTATATATATATATATATATATATATATATATATATATATATATATATATATATATATATATATATATATATATATTCTTCACTTGCCTCTGTCGTTATCCCAGATCATGAAATTCAGTCGCAGCCACTTCCTTCCAGTGGATCCCTATCTGCTCCTCTTTCTACAAAAATACTCTCAAACAACTTTCTTTTCATGCATAATGTTTTAAACAATAAAATGACAAAGCCAAGTTCCATTCACAGTTTGGTCTTGGTCTGCACATCAGCTCCCTTTAATTTGTTCTCACACACACACTACACGGGCGGCACGGTGGTGTAGTGGTTAGTGCTGTCGCCTCACAGCAAGAAGGTCTGGGTTCGAGCCCCGTGGCCAACGAGGGCCTTTCTGTGCGGAGTTTGCATGTTCTCCCCGTGTCCGCATGGGTTTCCTCCGGGTGCTCCGGTTTCCCCCACATTCCAAAGACATGCAGGTTAGGTTAACTGGTGACTCTAAATTGACCGTAGGTGTGAATGTGAGTGTGAATGGTTGTCTGTGTCTATGTGTCAGCCCTGTGATGACCTGGCGACTTGTCCAGGGTGTACCCTGCATTTCGCCCGTAGTCAGCTGGGATAGGCTCCAGCTTGCCTGCGACCCTGTAGAACAGGATAAAGCGGCTAGAGATAATGAGATGAGATGAGACACACACTACACTGTCAATTTAATGATCAGACTCCTCTCTGATAACTTGGTAACAGTGTGTTTCACTAGCTGTCCTTTTATAATTTCTGTCCCACTATTGATCTTTTCTCTCACACAAGCACACAAAGCTGCAAAAGATCAATGTCCTTTTTTATTTTTATTTTTTATTTTGACTAGGGACTGCATGGAATGTTCTTTTGATAACATTGTGCCACACGAGAACATTATGTGAAGAACAGAGGTCCAGAGGGACCAATAGGCACTCATGCAGAAAAACTTTCATGCATTTGCACACACATGCATCTCATTTAATTCAAACATTCACCAGAGAACCATGCTCTGAAGGTCATGTCCTTTACTTCATTTTAGTTTGTCAATTTCTAACCAAATAGTGACTTTACTTAGCTCCTAGTCAACCAGGAAGAAAAAGTTCTGATTGCATAATTCAAAATGTTAACCCTTTCATTTCCAAACAAGCATTAACAATGACATGATGACATTTTGCAGATATTACATAAAAGTAAGACACTTTTCGTTCCAAGAAACGTTTAGATCTTCTCTGAAAGCCTAGAAGGCCCTAACAGTTCTCCTCTGGTAACCCATAACATGGTTGTTAAATAGGATGTTTGTTGTCTGACAATATACTGAACCTTGAAGCCAGGTTTAGAAAGGTAAATTTAAGGTTAAAGGATTATATTCTAGATAACAACATGCTCAGACAGACAGAGTTCCCATGTAAATAATGTGCTGTTATGCATACCGATGTAGAGTAAAGGCATTTGCTGAAGGTGTCATATTCAACTGCATAAGCTGTTCCCATTTTAGAGGTCAACAAAACACTTTGTAGCAGTATCACAGTACACTATTTTCGCACACACACACCATGTTCACTTGGTCTCCCACCAGACTAGAACCAGGGATTCCCTTTTCAGTGACCTACATGTACAGTAAGCACAGCTGTTTTGTAGGCATAAAGACATAGCAACACCTTTGACTCACTCCTCCCAGACTTTCTCTCCATGATCCAGATGTTAGCTCCAGTGTTACTAACTTTGCCATCATGTGTCTCTGATGAACAGGGGAAAAAGCTAAATGTGGGGTCTTGGGACTATAACTCATTTAAATACCATAACTCATTTAAACACTATACCTCATTAACGTGACCAACAACTCAGAAGGAAAATTCACATCTGCTGTATTGATTGGGCAGATGTTAAAATCCAAGCAAAGGTGAAACTAGAGAGAATGTGAAGCCCTTGTCTTAGGCACCCTATTTTTTTCATACAAACTTTGTTATAGATTTCTCTTTTATGACTGCTCCATTAGGGCAGCACGGTAGTGTAGTGGTTAGCACTGTCGCCTCACAGCAAGAAGGTTCTGGGTTTGAGCCCAGTGGCCGATGGGGGCCTTTCTGTGTGGAGTTTGCATGTTCTCCCCGTGTCTGCATGGGTTTCCTCTGGGTGCTCCGGTTTCCCCCACAGTCCAAAGACATGCAGGTTAGGCTAATTGGTGGCTCTAAATTGACCGTAGGTGTGAATGGTTGTTTGTCTCTGTGTGTCAGCCCTGCAATGACCTGGCGATTTGTCCAGGATGTACCCTGTCTCTTGCTCATAGTCAGTCAGGTTAGCTTGCCTGCGACCCTGCACAGGATAAGTGGTTATGGAGATGTATATGTCATTCATTTTCTTTGTCAGAGCATATAAAACTCAAAGACCTACTGTACCTAAACCCTTACAGTAACAGGCCTGAGTGGCTATTGGTTCTGTTCTACTATAGCAGAATTAAACATGCAACATTTTGGACTGACCTTGCAGTACAGAAACAACAGCAGGCAACAATAGTGAGTAGCATTAGTAACAGCAAATGTTAGTAATAACCCTAATATTGATTATTACCTTCTCAAAACAGTGATTAGTATGGTCAGTGTTATAGATTTAACCAAATGCCTATATGTTAATTGATCTAAAGCCAAGCGTGCTATAAACTACTTTAAAAGTCTAGAAGAGTTTCGTTAAATTGTTCACAGTGGGAGCAGCCATGCTGATCTGATATCACTCTGTAAATTGGAAGGAACTTGTTGAGAAGACTACCTCCAGGTTGTGGTGGCGATTTCTATAGCTTTTACCAGTTGTAGGTGGGGAATTACAAGTTGCCTTGAACACAGCATTAACCTGTGTGTACAGGCTTTGATATGAGTCTACTTTTAAACATATAGCCAACAAATAATAGTATACAAATTATTCTACAGGTTCTACGTAGGTTAGCAAAGGTATTAATGAACACTCCTACAAAATATGTTGCACCAATGTTGTAGGAACATTTATAAATGTTCCTCTGAATACAACAGAAAATGGACAGTTTTATATATGAAGGGTCATCAACTGGAGGGCAGCGGTCCAGATATAGACTCACCAAAGTAGTTAAGGGGAGTCAACTGGAAAAATACTTTAGCAGAGCAGATTAGTGTATGAAAAACTGGGGATAGTTCCATGGCTGTAGTTTTCTAAGCATGGACCAATGCAGTTTCTGGAGTAGTTTATTTATGGAAATGATTTAACTGAAGGCAGATCATTGATCCAGAGGCTTGCTACAGGGCTAATAATTACAGTGGTGCTTAAAAGATGGTGAACCCTTTAGAATTTTCTATATTTCTACGAAATATGACCTAAAACATCAGCAGATTTTCACACAAGTCCAAAAAGTAGATAAAGAGAACCCAGTTAAACAAATGAGACAAAAATATTATAATTGCACATTTATTTATTGAGGAAAATGATCCAATATTACATATCTGTGAGTGGCAAAAGTATGTGAACCTCTAGGATTAGCAGTTAATTTGAAGGTAAAATTAGTGTCCGGTGTTTTCAATCAATGGGATGACAATCAGGTGTGAGTGGGCACCCTGTTTTATTTAAAGAACAGGGATCTATCAAAGTCTGATCTTCACAACACATGTTTGTGGAAGTGTATCATGGCACGAACAAAAGAGATTTCTGAGGACCTCAGAAAAAGCGTTGTTGATGCTCATCAGGCTGGAAAAGGTTATAAAACCATCTATAAAGAGTTTGGACTCCACCAATCCACAGTCAGACAGATTGTGTACAAATGGAGGAAATTCAAGACCATTGTTACCCTCCCCAGGAGTGGTCGACCAACAAAGATCACTCCAAGAGCAAGGCGTGTAATAGTCGGCGAGGTCACAAAGGACCCCAGGGTGACTTCTAAGCAACTGAAGGCCTCTCTCTCACAGTGGCTAATGTTAATGTTCATGAGAACACTGAACAACAATGGTGTGCATGGCAGGGTTGCAAGGAGAAAGCCACTGCTCTCCAAAAAGAACATTGCTGCTCATCTGCAGTTTGCTAAAGATCATGTGGACAAGCCAGAAGGCTGTTGGAAAAATGTTTTCTGGATGGATGAGACCAAAATAGAACTTTTTGGTTTAAATGAGAAGCGTTATGTTTGGAGAAAGGAAAATATTGCATTCCAGCATAAGAATCTTATCCCATCTGTGAAACATGGTGGTGGTAGTATAATGGTTTTGGCCTGTTTTGCTGCATCTGGGCCAGGACGGCTTGCCATCATTGATGGAACAATGAATTCTGAATTATACCAGCAAATTCTAAAGGAAAATGTCAGGACATCTGTTCATGAACTGAATCTCAAGAGGTGGGTCATGCAGCAAGACAACGACCCTAAGCACACAAGTCGTTCCAGCAAAGAATGGTTAAAGAAGAATAAAGTTAATGTTTTGGAATGGCCAAGTCAAAGTCCTGACCTTAATCCAATCGAAATGCTGTGGAAGGACCTGAAGCGAGCAGTTCATGTGAGGAAACCCACCAACACCCCAGAGTTGAAGCTGCTCTGTACGGAGGAATGGGCTAAAATTCCTCCAAGCCGGTGTGCAGGACTGATCAACAGTTACCGGAAATGTTTAGTTGCAGTTATTGCTGCACAAGGGGCACCAATACTGAAAGCAACGGTTCACATACTTTTGCCACTCACAGATATGTAATATTGAATCATTTCTCAATAAATAAATGACCAAGTATAATATTTTTGTCTCATTTGTTTAACTGGGTTCTCTTTATCTACTTTTAGGACTTGTGCAAAAATCTGATGATGTTTTAGGTCATATTTATGCCGAAATATAGAAAATTCTAAAGGGTTCACAAACTTTCAAGCACCACTGTAAGTAAGAAGAGAAAGTTTTTGCCAAGTTTCATAATTTTTTTCATTATGTTTAATATAAAATGAATATTTAAAGACAAATGGACAGAGATGTTAACCTGTTTGTACAACCCCGATAACAAAAAAGTTGGGACAAAGTACAAATTGTAAATAAAAACGGAATGCAATGATGTGGAAGTTTCAAAATTCCATATTTTATTCAGAATAGAACATAGATGACATATCAAATGTTTAAACTGAGAAAATGTATCATTTAAAGAGAAAAATTAGGTGATTTTAAATTTCATGACAACAACACATCTCAAAAAAGTTGGGACAAGGCCATGTTTACCACTGTGAGACATCCCCTTTTCTCTTTACAACAGTCTGTAAACGTCTGGGGACTGAGGAGACAAGTTGCTCAAGTTTAGGGATAGGAATGTTAACCCATTCTTGTCTAATGTAGGATTCTAGTTGCTCAACTGTCTTAGGTCTTTTTTGTCGTATCTTCCGTTTTATGATGCGCCAAATGTTTTCTATGGGTGAAAGATCTGGACTGCAGGCTGGCCAGTTCAGTACCCGGACCCTTCTTCTACGCAGCCATGATGCTGTAATTGATGCAGTATGTGGTTTGGCATTGTCATGTTGGAAAATGCAAGGTCTTCCCTGAAAGAGACGTCATCTGGATGGGAGCATATGTTGCTCTAGAACCTGGATATACCTTTCAGCATTGATGGTGTCTTTCCAGATGTGTAAGCTGCCCATGCCACACGCACTAATGCAACCCCATACCATCAGAGATGCAGGCTTCTGAACTGAGCGCTGATAACAACTTGGGTCGTCCTTTTCCTCTTTAGTCCGAATGACATGGCGTCCCTGATTTCCATAAAGAACTTCAAATTTTGATTCGTCTGACCACAGAACAGTTTTCCACTTTGCCACAGTCCATTTTAAATGAGCCTTGGTCCAGAGAAGACGTCTGCGCTTCTGGATCATGTTTAGATACGGCTTCTTCTTTGAACTATAGAGTTTTAGCTGGCAACGGTGGATGGCACGGTGAATTGTGTTCACAGATAATGTTCTGGAAATATTCCTGAGCCCATTTTGTGATTTCCAATACAGAAGCATGCCTGTATGTGATGCAGTGCCATCTAAGGGCCCGAAGATCACAGGCACCCAGTATGGTTTTCTGGCCTTGACCCTTACGCACAGAGATTCTTCCAGATTGTCTGAATCTTTTGATGATATTATGCACTGTAGATGATGATATGTTCAAACTCTTTGCAATTTTACACTGTCGAACTCCTTTCTGACATTGCTCCACTATTTGTCGGCGCAGAATTAGGGGGATTGGTGATCCTCTTCCCATCTTTACTTCTGAGAGCCGCTGCTACTCCAAGATGCTCTTTTTATACCCAGTCATGTTAATGACCTATTGCCAATTGACCTAATGAGTTGCAATTTGGTCCTCCAGCTGTTCCTTTTTTGTACCTTTAACTTTTCCAGCCTCTTATTGCCCCTGTCCCAACTTTTTTGAGATGTGTTGCTGTCATGAAATTTCAAATGAGCCAATATTTGGCATGAAATTTCAAAATGTCTCACTTTTGACATTTGATATGTTGTCTATGTTCTATTGTGAATACAATATCAGTTTTTGAGATTTGTAAATTATTGCATTCTGTTTTTATTTACAATTTGTACTTTGTCCCAACTTTTTTGGAATCGGGGTTGTATAAGCATCAATATTAACTTTTAAACTATGCACTGCATCTTCGATGTATTTGCCCAGTTTGACCAAAGTGGTTCCTGTGAATATTTCCTTAGGATTCTGTGATGCATTGCATTTCTTTATTGAGCAAACCAACTCTGTGTTTAGTGTATCTGTGTTTATGGTGTTGTCCTTCATCCTTGGCAACTATGACATACATATCTTGTTACATATCTTTGTCCTGGCTGCTTGGCACAATGCAAATCACAGGTACTGTTATTACAGGTGCATGACAAGCACCAGATTGTGCTTGGTGTTCCATGATGGCCTTTTTGTGAGTGTGTTTCATTGTTTGGGTGAGTGTGGTCCCTATAGGAACACTTTACTGCCCCAGCATCACATGGACATTTCTTCCATGAGATATGACTTGTTGCATGTTTGTTTGCTGTTCCCTTTTTAAATTCTGCAAATAGATTTCCATTTGTTTACAGGAAATGGACATTCAAGTGGGAACCAAATGAAGCCCCTGCTTCTTTACAAACAATCTGTAAACAGTATACAGAACTGATGCAGCATGCACTGTTTTGACCAAGTAGCTTCACAGAGGTCTCTGGACATGATGTGTGGACACTATAATGGGAACAAATGGTATATTGTTTGCAAGAGCCAGTCAGACTTACTCAGGATTATGCAAGAGGCATGTGACAGTTTAATTACTTGAGCATCGCATGAGGTTTTTGGACACAAGCCCACTCTGCTAAATGAGTATTATAAGCAGCATCCCCTCACTATATTTGTCTTAGCTCCATAAATAGCTCCAAACACTGAAAAAAAAAAGAATCATGAACAAAGAGGACCAGTTGTTGCTTTTGATATATGGTCTGACCCAGGAGGCAGCCTACATTGCCCTTTGGGCATGATTAAAAAGGGCATATGTCTGATCCCATGAATATGACACGTGCCTTACTCATGCCCTTCTCAACTTATCACAGGCTGTTTGGGTAGTTCAGAGGAAAACTGGAAAACAAGAAGAAGAATCGGCTCTTAGTAAATGTCAAAAGCAGATGTCATTCTGTTTACATTGTTCATGAATGTGCCATGTGATTGTGAAAAACAGTCACATGGCACATCAGATCTTCTTTTCTAAACAACATCAGTGGGTGAAGATCACCCATCGATCCATCAGCATTCAAGTCATATGTTGTTCGTATGCATTTTTTCCTTGTCTAAAAATGATAAAATGAAAATTACAACCCAAACAAATTTAATAGGTTATAGAATCCATAGATTTTGCAACAGTTGCTAACTGTGTTTTGGTGATCTCCATAGAAATCCTGTCTATGTTGGTGCTGTTGTCACGTGACTCAATGTTGCCATGTATGGTTTCTATGGATTCTGAGCTGGTCAACAGTGACTGTGGTGGGGCGTGGCCTGCAGCACTGAGGGAAAAGCTTGTAATAATTGTGTGCACTGACTAAATTTCCCAACCTCCAGAGGCCCTTATTCAGTCTAAATGTTTCCACAAGTGCAACTGAGCTAGCAAGAATAACAGTCCAGCAGCAATCTCAAGGCACCCCATGACTGTCAAATGTCTGCTGTGGCTCACAAAACCATGATCCATAAAAGGTGTTTAAAAAGATCTCAGCTAAGATAAATTAGGTGGCCCAGTGGTGCTAAAGGAAGTCCAAGTTAATGTTGTTCTGTTGCAACCTGGTATAAAAAGAGTGATAAACTTATCGACCATAACAACACATTTGATCCCCAGTCATATGATGAGAAACTCCATTTTTGAAGAACCTAATAATTTGATTAGCTTCTTTGCCTATTTTGCAAGTATTTATGTGTAACCCCCCATAAATAAATGAACAAATAATATGATAATAAAAAAAAACAATTTTAGGTTGCTCTCCGCTTATAATTTAGGTCAGAGGACTGTTTATGAACATTACCATTCTTGGAACCTTTGATTCAAAGCATGTTCAATTTTTATGTCACATTTGTAGATGTTCTTACAATATTGTTTCAACATTTTTAGTTGGGGGAATGTTTCCATTTTACTAATTTTTGCCTACACACTCAGAAAATAAAGTGCATAATGTGCTTTAAAAGTACATTATGTACTTTTAGCAGTACCCTCTAGGGCACTTATTTGTACCCTTTATATACTGTTTGGGAATATATATGTACCTTTTTGGCCTTAAAAAGGTACACATAGTTACCTTGAGGTCCAATAATGACCCCAAGGGGTACTTTAGTATAGACTGTTCCTTGTGGGACAGAAATGGACTCCTACTGTACCCCTCTTTCTTACAGTGTAAGTGGGGACCATGATAGAGGCAAACCACTATTGCAGCTGATTTTTTTTTTAAACGTTGCAGGAATGCTATTTTTGGAATCTAACAAGTCTAAACTTCTCAGAGCCTCTTAAACAATTTCTGAGCATTCTGATAACCGAGACCGGCCAAGACCGGAAGCTTTCTTTTTTTCTCTTCCTGCATAAAGACCATAAGCGGAGGCCATCCACATTGGATCTGCTTTAATATCAACAGATCTTCAATTAAGGTACGTGAATCCTTTTATCATGGCACACCTTCAGCCTGTTCAGTGTGCTGAGTGCAGGATGTTTAGTCATTCTTCCTCTGTCACTAGCGATAGCTGTATTTGTGATAAGTGCAGATTAGTTAGCTCTCTAACAGAGAAGATTATAGTGTTAGAAGTGCATATCCAGGCTTTAGTGAAGGTCAGTGAGAATGAGAACAGTGTAGTTTCTGTAGGGGAAAGTCTGGATGCCCTAGGAGGAGTTAGTAATCCCCCAACTCCAGCATTACAGCCCTTACAGCAGGGTGAATGGGTGACGACTCGGCGGCATAAGCGTAGAGCCAAAGCTACCGCTGAGGCTCGCCCACGGGAGCACCACTCCTCTCCGTGTCACGTGTCGAATAGGTTTGCTCTCCTTAGTGATACACCCACTGAGAAACCTGAAAGAGCTCTGGTTATAGGGGACTCTATCATACGGCACGTGAAATTAGCTCAGCCTTTAGGGGCACTAGCAGCTTTAGTCAGGTGTATACCAGGAGCCAGGGTGCTGGACATAGCAGGTAATCTTAGGGTCCTAGGCAAGCACAGGTTCTCAAAGATAGTTATCCATGCAGGAGCTAATGATATACGCCTTCGTCAGACTGAGGTTACCAAGAGTAACTTTGTAGAGGTGTTTAAATTAGTGAAGGCAATGTCTGATGCTGTAGTATGCTCTGGCCCCATCCCAATGCGTCGTGGCGATGTAGCTTACAGCAGGTTATGGTCGCTGAGCTGCTGGTTGTCCAGGTGGTGCTCTGAAAACAGTGTGGGCTTTATAGATAATTGGGCTAATTTTGAGGGCACTGCTGGCCTGTTAGGGCGGGATGATATCTATCCCACTTGGGAAGGTGCTGCTCTCATTTCCCGCAGCATAGGTCATAGTCTCAGAATAGGCCTAGTTAATTTCTGACAATCCAGAGCCAAGGCCAGGGAGCAGACGAACAGGCTAAACCAACTGTCTGCTAGCTGCACAGAGTCGTCACTCAGGGCCCACTACATCGAGACTGTGTCTGTTCCCCGAGCTCAACAAAAAAGTAGAAATATTCAGAGTTTGTTTCAGTAACCTAATCAATATAAAATTAGATCATACTGACTGTACAGCTGCTGCCAGCACCTTTGATCTAAAGGTGGGGCTATTAAATATTAGATCGCTTACATCTAAGCGCTAATGGTTAATGAACTCATTACTGATCAGGAGTTTAATGTACTTTGTTTAACTGAAACATGGATTAAGCCAAATGAATATATAGCATTAAATGAAGCTAGTCCTCCTGGATACAGTTATATACACCAGCCTCGTCTAACTGGTAGAGGAGGAGGCGTTGCGGTTATTTATAATGATTATCTAGGTGTAACACAAAAATCTGGTTATAAATTTAATATATTTGAAGTTCTTCATACTAATATAATGTATGTAGCCTCAAAAAATAGGTCTACCCAGTTAATAACGTTACTTATTATTTACAGGCCCCCGGGGCCACATTCTGTGTTTCTTTCTGAATTTGCAGATTTTATCTCAGATCTGGTTATTTCCTTAGACAAAGCTTTAGTTGTCGGAGATTTTAATATTCACTTCGATAACCCAGAAGACCCTTTGAAAATAGCGTTTGTGTCCATTTTAGATTCAGGAGGGATTAATCAGAATGTCATAGGACCGACCCATAATGGTGGTCACACCTTCGATCTAATACTAACGTTCAGGTTAAACATAGAAAATATAGTCATACTTCCACAGTCTGAAGTTATCTCAGATCATTATCTCATCTCATTCAAAATATGTCTGAGTAATAATATATGCACCTCATCACGCTACTGTATTAAACGTACATTCACGTCAACTACTGCACAGAGATTTATAAATGATCTCCCAGAGTTATCAACTTTGATTGGGTCACTGTCAGCTCCCGCAGAACTTGATCAGGCAACTGAATGCTTAGAGTCAACGTTCCGTCATACCTTAGATAATGTAGCTCCTCTTAAATGGAAAATGGTCAGAGACAAAAAATTAGCACCCTGGTATAATGATGACACTCGCACATTAAAACAGACCACTCGAAAATTGGAACGTAAATGGCGTCAAAAAAAATTGGTAATGTTCAAATTAGCATGGAAGGAGAGCTTCCTGAAGTATAAAAAAGCTCTTAGTGCTGCTAGATCAACATATCTCTCCTCCCTAATAGAAAATAACAAAAATAATCCTAGATTCCTATTTAATACTGTAGCAAAATTAACCAGGAATAAGTCCACTATAGACACATGCACACCTGTAGTATGTAGTAGCAATGACTTCATGAATTTTTTTAATGACAAAATTGAGAATATCCAACAAAAAATTCAAACTGCTAATTTAAGGTCAGACAATGTAAGCGACCCTGTAGTTAACAATATAACTGTATCAGATCAGCAATTAGAATGTTTAACTCCCCTTAGAGAAACTGAATTACTTTCATTAATCTCGGCATCAAAAGCCTCAACTTGTGTACTAGATCCCTTACCTACACGTCTATTCAAACAGATAATACCTGAAGTAATTGAACCACTTCTAAAAATAAGAAATTCTTCTCTTACGATTGGCTATGTACCCAAATCCTTTAAACTAGCAGTTATCAAACCCCTGGTTAAAAAACCTGACCTTGATCCCTGTCAGCTGTCCAATTATCGGCCAATATCAAACCTCCCCTTTATCTCCAAGATCCTTGAAAAAGCTGTGGCACAGCAATTATGCTCATATTTACATAGGAATAACATCCATGAAATGTATCAGTCAGGATTTAGACCTCATCATAGCACAGAGACAGCTCTGGTTAAAGTAGTAAATGACCTACTGTTGACGTCTGATCAAGGCTGTGTCTCGCTGCTTGTGTTGCTTGACCTTAGTGCAGCATTTGGTACCATTGATCATTCCATTCTTCTGGATAGACTAGAAAATGTTGTGGGAGTTAAGGGAATGGCCCTCTCCTGGCTCAGGTCTTATTTAACTGATTGCTATCAGTATGTTGATGTAAATGGTGATTTTTCTAGACATACTGAGGTAAAGTTTGGTGTTCCACAAGGTTCTGTCTTGGGTCCACTGCTTTTTTCTTTATATATGTTACCTCTGGGTGATACTATTCATAAACATTGTATTAGTTTCCACTGTTATACTGATGACACACAGTTGTATGTTTCTGCAAAACCTGATGAGAGACACCAGCTTAATAGAATTGAGGAATGTGTGAAGGACATTAGACACTGGATGCTTATTAACTTCCTTCTGCTTAACTCTGATGAGACTGAACTACTTGTACTAGGACTACATGCAGCTAGAAGTAAGTTTTCTGATTACACAGTAACTCTGGATGGCCTTTCTGTTTCTTCACATGCAGCAGTAAAAGACCTCCGAGTGATTATTGACCCCAGTCTTTCATTCGAAACTCACATTGATAACATTACCCAGATAGCTTTCTTTCATCTCAGAAATATTACTAAGATAAGAAATTCAATGTCACTACATGACGTGGAAAAACTAGTTCATGCTTTCGTTACCTCCAGGTTAGATTATTGTAATGCCTTACTGTCTGGATGTTCCAATAAGTGCATAAACAAGCTCCAGTTAGTTCAAAATGCAGCAGCAAGAGTCCTTACTAGAACTAGAAAATATGACCACATCACCCCTGTCTTATCCACACTGCATTGGCTCCCAATCAAATTTCATATTGATTATAAAATACTACTCTTGATCTTTAAAGCAGCCTTTCTCAACTGGGGTGCTGCGGCACCCTGGGGTGCCGTCTGGCTTCATTAGGGGTGCCGTCAAAAAATTATATATTCTAACATTGAAATAAATAAAATGAATTAAAATTCCAAAAAACAATAGTTATACTAATGCAGATCATCGCCGCCTCATGCATCATCAAAATTTGTCTCACGGCCCCCTTTCCCATGTCACAATGTCACTGCCGGGGCCAGCGTATGGTCAGCGTGACTGCGTATATTTTATATGGGGATGCCTTGAGAATTTGCATACTTCTGAAGGGTGCCGTGACTGAAAAAAGGTTGAGAAATGCTGCTTTAGAGCACTGAATGGTCTCGCACCACAGTACCTGAGTGAACTTCTGGTCCTCTATGACCCGCCACGCCTACTTAGATCAAAAGGTGCAGGCTATCTGCTGGTACCTCGTATAGTGAAGGCTACATCAGGGGGCAGAGCCTTTTCTTACAAAGCCCCACAGTTATGGAATAGTTCCAAGTAATGTTCGGGAATCAGACACAGTCTCAGCGTTTAAGTCTAGGCTGAAAACATATCTGTTTAGTCAAGCCTTTTGTTAATGGTGTTTATGAGGTAAAGGCGTAGATCTGGAGGATCCTCAAACATAGTGTGTTTTGGTAAACTGGGATGTTTGGATGCTGTCAGTCCCCCATTCTCTTGCTCACTCAAGTTTGTTGATGGTGTAGTGGTTGGCTGCTTTATGTCCCAGGGCTCCCTCATGCCTGTGTTACCTTCTGGCTCTCCCCTTTTAGTTATGCTGTCATAGTTAGTTTTGCCGGAGTCCGTTTGTACTCAGTGCAATATGTATACTGTTCCTACTTATTCAAGTGGTACGGGGCATACCTAACAACCTGTGTTTTCTCCCCCCCCCCCCCCCCAATTTGTCCCTCTGAGTTACATGTTGGTCCTGGGATCGAGATGCTGACCTCTTCTGCTCCTCGGACCTGCCTGATCTATCCTGGTGTCCTATGTCTGGTTGGAGCCTCATTGCATCGCTCCTGTGGAGGACGGCCCCATGTGGACAGTTGAAAGTCACACCTGGAGGACGCTCTGGACTCTTATAGTAATGCTTTTATGGCTGAGGACTAAAGTTGACTTGCTAACTTTAGGACTGCAGTTGTCATGAACAGTTTTGCACTCAAGTTTCTATCAATGAAGAGTTTATATCATCAACGAAACTGACTTTATGTTAAAACTGTTAATGTTATAGTCATGTTGTCTGTTGTTGCCCAAATGAGGATGGGTTCCCTTTTGAGTCTGGTTCCTCTCGAGGTTTCTTCCTCATGTCATCTGAGGGAGTTTTTCCTTGCCACCGTCTCCATAGGTTTGCTCACTGGGGATAGATTAGGGATAAAATTAGCTCATGTTTTAAGTCGTTCAAATTCTGTAAAGCTGCTTTGCGACAATGTTTATTGTTCAAAGCGCTATACAAATAAACCTGACTTGACTTGATAACATTCTCTGTTACCCATGGTATAGTATAGTGCTGTTTACAAGTGTAACCCAACGCCATCTGTATCTGTTTAGTGCTCCAAATGTCCTTATCTGTATAAGTCCAAAGTGGGTGTGGCCTAAAATGGAAGTTTCATATGGCAGCTATGAACCAGAGACGTGCTTCTTCTGAGACATGTGAAGCCAGTCACCTGAATCTTTTTGCATTGCTGCATCACAGGATTGTGTAATACATTTAGAGTAAAGTGCTATCTACCCTCTTCTGCATCCATGAACTCACAGATGTCCACAACTGGCTAGTGCTGCTCTGAATGACAGGAGAGAGAGAGAGAGAGAGAGAGATGATCCCAATTCTTGCTCTTTTTGCTCCTGGTTGATGGTTGTGGCATGAACAGGTGTTGAGCTTGTGATCTCCAAATGGTTTTCTGTCGTGTCTAGAGCACTCACGTTATTTTCTAATGAATTTAGTTGGCTCTGTTTCCCAAAATGTAAGCAAACTAACAGAATACCTTAAACCATTGCAACCCTAACCAGGCAGTTACCACACTTGCATGCTAATGAATGTGGTCTTTATTTAAGCCTCATATCTGAAAGTTCACTTGCATCCACATGAAAGTGAAAACCTCTTAGTTGTCCACGAGGTTCCAGTTTCGATATACACCAGCAGTCTCAACTAGATGACATGTGAAGCTTTCTGGCAAGCTTCCTAAACAATTAAAAAAAAAATCCCATGGTGTCCCTTCTATTAATATCTGTATTTGTATCTGTGCAGAACATTTTATCTGTTCCTTCCAAATAAATTAATTGTATTTGGTTGGATCCTTAGTGCTGTAGCAGGGCTCGAGTTTTTACTGACCAAATGTGTAGTGAAACCATGCAGATATCCCGCCGTATCTCTTTACTATCTGTACATATCTGTCATACGTTTAGTATGATTAGGGTGGGTTACTTCAAGGTAACTTGTACTTGCTTAACTCCAGCTTTAAGTAACCTGGTTTTCCTTTTACAGTTCCAGGATTTCTGTTTCATTTCTCTGTGATATGTGGATTTCCGCGAAACCAGACACAACTGGAGACCTCCCTAATATGGTAGTGGTGATTGATTATTTATTAATTTAGTTATTTAGTTAGTTATTTTTCTAGAGAAATCTATCTGCACTCTCTTGCTTTTTGTGAAAGAATGAAATATTTAATGCACACAGTCTGCATGTGATGTGTACAAGAATATGAGGGTGTGTGTGTGCATGTTCTTTGCAAAGAAGTGTGGTGCTTCAGCTTCTGAGAAATAAACGTTACACAAGGCCCCTTTTACAGGAAACACACATTCATCAGAAAGACCAGCGGGAGAGGTGCTACCGAGGAAACTGAAAAAATGCCAAGATTTTCTGGAATGTGAAAAAAGGGGACATTCTCGTTTATTTATTTATTTATTTATTTATTTATAAGCAGAGCTAGCTCTCTTCACAGCACTTAGAGGAATGCTATTCTTCTGCCTTGTTAATTCCTATATAATGCATGCAATTTGTGGATCTCACGACTGAATTGCTTTGACCTAAAATTGCACTGTGGTTCTGTGAGAACAACACACCCACATTCTGTGTAAAAGCTGCAGATCACACTAGCATATTTAGTCGTGTATCTATTTAAACTAGCCTTTGTATGGGTGAAGGGTGTCGCAGACACTGACTGGAGCCAGGAGGTCTTACTGTACAGTACAATACATCTTCTAATGAAAGCCAGGAAATAGAAAGCTAAAAATATCAGAGGTTGCTAAAAAGGACAAATGCAGAAGTGGAGACGAGAAGGTCATTTCTGCAACCGCTGTTTATTTTAAGAACATTTCATTTATTTGAATGCTTAGTTACTTCTGTAGACTGTTAGTATTTTTTTTTCCGAACTTAAAAGCTGATTGCTGTTACAATGCAAAATGGTGTTGACTTCTAGTTCTTGGAAAACACAAATGTGTTTGTTCTGACCTGCCAAAGCCCTTGGCAGTGCTTAAAAAAAAAAAAAAAGATTTAAAAAAATGATAGACTCGGTCACCTCTTGCTGCATGCCTGGTAATGTTGTCCTGTAACCTAACATCATAAATAGATCTCAGCACCGTGTATTTTGATATGTTTTTACTCTATCTTTCTAGGTACATTCTTGATAGATGTTGGATTGGAGCCAGGGAGTGGAAAGACCGAGCACAAACTGACAGCTGATATCTGATAGCCAGACTCTCTCTCTCTCTCTCTCTCTCTCTCTCTCTCCCTTCCTTGTTGATATTCCGGACAACCAGTCCTTTCCGGTACTGTGTTATGTCCCGATACACCTTCCCACTCCACCTTCATACGTACACACATCCACAGAACCTCCTGAGCATGATGCATAATTTAAATGTGATGAGTCATGTATTGTTCCCCCTCTCCTCCAGAATGAAAACACCACCACAACATGTTATGCTGGCATTTCATTAACCCAGTGATGTTTACCTCTTCTTGCTCTTGCAATTTTTTTTTTTTTGGTTTTGTTTTTCTAGGCTGGAGCATGTTTTCTGCCTCCATGTCTGAAGTATTGATTCATAGTCTTGTTGTCAGCTCAGCTGTGTTATTCAAGTAGACAGTGTTGCAATGATGGCCCTGCACACCATGCAAAAACATGCCTGTCCTCTTAAAGGCAAGTTTTAATTTAATCCTTAGGATTTCTCAAGGGCTTGACCTTACACAATGATGCATATACAGACTTTATGCCTTACACAGCAAGTTTATTTGGAAGTGTTAATCATATGATAGAGACTGGAAAAAAAAGTTTTTTTTAATAGGAATAGTCTGTTTTTCTGGACATTTGGTGTGTGTGTGTGTGTGTGTGTGCGCGCGCGCTGCTGGCTTAACTGATACTCTGCCACAGGCACAAACATGCCTTTCCTTATTATTTTCCACATGCAAACATCAAAAACAAGGGAACATATGAACCATATTTTTAAAAATGAGTCCAAGAGCGAAAAATAACAGCAGTTTCCAGACCCTCCCTTCCATCTGCACTTCTCTCTCTCTCTTTCTCTTCCCTTCAACTCCCTGTCTTTCTTTGACTGCAGTCAGACTATCAGCTATGTACCTGCCACAACATTGGTATTGTCATTGTTGCTCTGCGTTTTTTTCTGCCTAATGCACATACCCTCCCCTCGGGGGGGAAATGTATTTGTGGCAGGTTTAATGAGAGCTGATAGACAAGTGCAAGCTGCTCCGTTCAGGACTTAAAATCACATCAGTTAATGTCTAGATCCAGAAGTTTCTGTTCCTGACTTTAGGGTGGAGGATGGTTAAAAATTTTTGGAAGGTACAGTCTGTGATTTTACAAGTTCAGACTGACTTCTTCCATGTAGGCCATTTAAGACCAACATTTTCAATGCCTAAATGTGCACTAAGCTGAAAAACTCAATTAAGCATTAAAGAAATGTAGTAGTAATAATAATAATAATAATAATAATAGTTGTAAAAGACACTCAGATCAGTTCCCAGTGTGCTGCTTGTTCCAGGGTCATAAACAGAGCTTTTTATGCAGCTCATGCATCTTTAACATATCAACATTAAAGCAACAGTCTTTCACTCTCAGACATGCATTTGACGTAAACATGACCAATATGTTGAGCAATAGAAAGCAACATGTGCATGGATTGGATCAGGAAAAAGACCCTCCCTTCTCTGTTGTTTTGGCACACACCTGCCCTTGTGATTGACTAACTTAGCTGAAAGTACAAATGAGGCACGATGTTCCAGGATATTCTGAACTTTCCGTCCTGCTGCAGACCTGCAGAGTGGAAAGACAAGGACAAAGCACGAATATGTGCATGAGTAGAAAGCAAAATCCAGTGCCCTTTACATTCTACAAATGATCTTAATAAATGGTGCATTAAGTAGCACATTACAATGGTATATCTATTTTCCCTTGTGCAGGAGATTTCTCTTGTGCACTGTGCTGTGTGTGCACCTAAGAATGCACTAATCTGCACATGGACTTTAATTTATACATGGTATGTGAGTACACATCAAGCTATAACAAAGATACTAATAAAATAACAGGTTGCTCATTTGTCTTCGCCTCGTTGCATGCAGACTTCAGAGGCCTTCTAAGCCCTGCAGCACTTCTGCTTCAAGGAAGCCAATTATCTCTCCACAGCAATTACAGGAAAGTGCATGAAGTACCAGAGTAAAAAATGTAGACACAGTACTGTTTGCTACTTTTCTGCTTCTCTTTTTGGAGAAATATTTTCTTCGCATGCCAGACATATTCCACTATAATCAAATTATATTGAGTCTCTAAAGGACATCTTGATGCAGGATTAGTAATACTGCATAGTCCAACTGAACCCCAGAAACATCCATCCATTATCCGTAACCATTTATCCTGTGCAGGGTCGCAGGCAAGCTGGAGCCTATCCCAGCTGACTATGGGCGCGAGGCGGGGTACACCCTGGACAAGTCGCCAAATCATCACAGTTCTGACGCATAGAGACAAACAACCATTCACACTCTCATTCACACCTACAGTCAATTTAGAGCCACCAATTAGCCTAACCTGCATGTCTTTGGACTGTGGGGGAAACCGGAGCACCCGGAGGAAACCCACACAGACACAAGGAGAACATGCAAACTCCGCACAGAAAGGCCTCCGTTGGCCGCTGGGCTCGAACCCAGAACCTTCTTGCTGTGAGGCAACAGTGCTAACCACTACACCACCATGCTGCCTACCCCAGAAACATGTATGCCATAAATAATACATGAATGCTGGGAAGATATAGGTCAACGTCTTTTTATTTGTCATTTCAACTACAGTATATACAGTTGGTACGGAACACAGTTAGAATGAAACTACGTTTCTCCAGGACCATGATGCTACATTAAACATCACAGGACTACAATCTACAATACAACACAAAGTGCAAGAATGCAACGAGTGCAACACTGCAGACAGTAAATGACACAATAAACAGACAATAAATGACACAAACAACATAAAGTGCAGATACAAGCAACATAAGGTGCAGAGTTGAGTGTGCATATGAAGAGAGGTAGTATATGAAAGGGAATAAATAAATAAATGTAAACCTTGTGTGTGGAGAGACACTGTAAACATTGTAAGGCAATAGTGCATTATTGTCCACTGTGCAAAGATTGCAGTGTGAGTGGTATGTTCAACAGTCCGTGAGAATCAGTCCAGACACCAAGTTGCATGCTGTTATGGGTAAGTGATGAACAATGACTGGAAAAAAAACAACAACAAAAAAGTATGGCATAGCTCCATGCCTTAGAGAAATGAAGCCAAAATTCCAAAATATTGTCCAATTTTGAGCCAGAGTATGCACAGTAGTCAGATACACTCATCTGGTAGACCCACCCCCTTCTCCCAATACCAAAGTCCAGCACATCACCAAGGCTGTCAATCACTTAATTCCCAAGTGTATCCACACCGTCTTACAAAATAGTAGAATAAAATTTTAAAAATAGATTTTTGCTTCAGGCGGCACGGTGGTGTAGTGGTTAGCGCTGTCGCCTCACAGCAAGAAGGTCCTGGGTTCGAGCCCCGGGGCCGGCGAGGGCCTTTCTGTGTGGAGTTTGCATGTTCTCCCCGTGTCCGCGTGGGTTTCCTCCGGGTGCTCTGGTTTCCCCCACAGTCCAAAGACATGCAGGTTAGGTTAACTGGTGACTCTAAATTGACCGTAGGTGTGAATGGTTGTCTATGTGTCAGCCCTGTGATGACCTGGCGACTTGTCCAGGGTGTACCCCGCCTCTCGCCCGTAGTCAGCTGGGATAGGCTCCAGCTTGCCTGCGACCCTGTAGAAGGATAAAGCGGCTAGAGATAATGAGATGAGATGAGATTTTTGCTTCACTTTTTAGAGACGTTACGCTGTCCATTTTTTTTTTACAGTTATTGGTGGTGAATGATGGTTAAGTGACACAAATTATAAGAAGATTGGTGTTGCACTGCCTGCTTGCAGCTCTTGACATCATGTGAGTGCTGGTCATGAGACACAGAAAAATGCCTTTGCTTCATGAAAAATTTTAAAGGTGTAGTCAGTGATTTTAGCAGAAGTTAGCTAAAGCTTGCTGTTGCAAAATTTAAAATCCATCCATCTATCCAAAACAGACCACACTCTGCACATCTACCTCCTAGATTACAACACCTGGTGCAAGAAGGGGAGCTTTCAGAATTGACTGGCAACCTGATTATCAAACAAATAGGGCTGTTCTGATTGGTTGGATATTGGTGACCCACATCATTACTGCATTTTGTTCCATCTACACAACCTAGCATGTCAGAAAAGAATGTTTTTTTTTTCTTTAGAGCATTTTTTTAGGTATGGCTACTAGAATGAGAGGAACTAAGATTAAAATGTCTTATACAAACTTGGTAATTATGTATGAAAGACAAAAATATATAGTAAAGTATTGCCATATGATGTGCATTTGACAGATTGATGTTTTTTTTTTTTTCCTAGTCACACAGAGGAAACTCAATAAACTAGCCAGGAAAGTGATCACAGTGACCTTTCTTGTGAAGAAGCGCTGGGTGCTGAGATTAGTTTACATTATGGCATCAGTCAACCTGCCAAATGTGGTCAATTTGGCTGAATACAGGAGCCAGGTTAGTACAGACTAACCCGTGCACAGTGACCAGTTGCAATGAGTTGGCTGAGCTCATACTCCCAAACAGTAGATGAGGAATGCATGCTTTCAAATTCCTATGTAGCACCGTCACTACATTTCAGACATAGCTCCCGGCAACAGGCTGGATTAACAGGCTGAATAAGGACGAGCCTTCCCCAACCCCCAACTCCTACTCCTGCAAGCCAAAGCCTCAACCTTACCACTAAAGGGAATGCAAAACAGTCAGTCTACAAGCAACATGGAATTGCTAAATGTCTCCATGGTCTGACAGATAATATTGAAAAAAATGATATAATCCTACATTAGATCTTTGCCATACATTACAGCAATCACTTGTGGAATTGCTGTGGATTTTGCTGTGCAATATTATTTTCGTTGTGCTTTTTAACAACAAGGAGTTAGACAGTCAGTTGAGGGTTTCCTTTTGTGACAAGCAAAATTCATACATCTGTCACACATAGCAAGCAATGCAGCAGCTCCATGAGTGGCACACTGCTTTCCTCTGGGATCTGTGAGTGCAAAATAAAGTATATTTAAAACTTTAGAGATGGCCCGGTGGTGCAATGAGAAACATTTTCGCCTCATTGCTTCAAGGTTACCAAGTCATATCTGCATGGGTTTCCTCAAGGTTCTCCAGTTTCCTCTCACTTCTTAAAAGCATGCATGTATGATAGATTGCCTCTGTGTGTGTGTGTGCATGCATTCATGTGTGCACTGTCACTTCACAGCAAGAATCATCAAGATGTGCGCAAAGGTCGTGGACAACCTCAGACCACCCTTTCAGCCATATTTGAGAAACAAGCCACTAGGAAAAGTAAATTAATTGCATCTGACCCCACTCACAATTTGAACAACCACTTTGTTCTCTTACCCTCTGGGAGGAGGTTTCGGTCGCTGCCCCTAAAAACTAAGTGAACCATGTCTACTTTTGTGCCAGCATCCATCAGACTATTGAACACACAAAAAGACCTCTCACACACACATCACTAGTTTTTAAGCTTTTTAGGTATTTCTGTTTCTGTTGAGTATTCATTATGGACGTTATGGTAATAGGATGTACAACCCCGATTCCAAAAAAGTTGGGACAAAGTACAAATTGTAAATAAAAACGGAATGCAATAATTTACAAATCTCAAAAACTGATATTGTATTCACAATAGAACATAGACAACATATCAAATGTCGAAAGTGAGACATTTTGAAATTTCATGCTAAATATTGGCTCATTTGAAATTTCATGACAGCAACACATCTCAAAAAAGTTGGGACAGGGGCAATAAGAGGCTGGAAAAGTTAAAGGTACAAAAAAGGAACAGCTGGAGGACCAATTTGCAACTCATTAGGTCAACTGGCAATAGGTCATTAACATGACTGGGTATAAAAAGAGCATCTTGGAGTGGCAGCGGCTCTCAGAAGTAAAGATGGGAAGAGGATCACCAATCCCCCTAATTCTGCGCCGACAAATAGTGGAGCAATATCAAGAAAGGAGTTCGACAGTGTAAAATTGCAAAGAGTTTGAACATATCATCATCTACAGTGCATAATATCATCAAAAGATTCAGACAATCTGGAAGAATCTCTGTGCGTAAGGGTCAAGGCCGGAAAACCATACTGGGTGCCCGTGATCTTCGGGCCCTTAGACGGCACTGCATCACATACAGGCATGCTTCTGTATTGGAAATCACAAAATAGGCTCAGGAATATTTCCAGAGAACATTATCTGTGAACACAATTCACCGTGCCATCCGCCGTTGCCAGCTAAAACTCTATAGTTCAAAGAAGAAGCCGTATCTAAACATGATCCAGAAGCGCAGACGTCTTCTCTGGGCCAAGGTTCATTTAAAATGGACTGTGGCAAAGTGGAAAATGTTCTGTGGTCAGACGAATCAAAATGTGAAGTTCTTTATGGAAATCAGAGACGCCGTGTCATTCGGACTAAAGAGGAGAAGGACGACCCAAGTTGTTATCAGTGCTCAGTTCAGAAGCCTACATCTCTGATGGTATGGGGTTGCATTAGTGCGTGTGGCATGGGGAGCTTACACATCTGGAAAGACACCATCAATGCTGAAAGGTATATCCAGGTTCTAGAGCAACATATGTTCCCATCCAGACGACGTCTCTTTCAGGGAAGACCTTGCATTTTCCAACATGACAATGCCAAACCACATACTGCATCAATTACAGCATCATGGCTGCATAGAAGAAGGGTCCGGATCAAGAGGCCCATGATCACTCTGGAGGAGCTGCAGAAATCCACAGCTCAGGTGGGAGAATCTGTGCACAGGACAACTATAAGTCGTACACTCCACAAATCTGGCCTTCTTGGAAGAGTGGCAAGAAGAAAGCCATTGTTGATAGACAGGCATAAGAAGTCCCGTTTGCAGTTTGCCAGAAGCCATGTAGGGGACAAAGCAACCATGTGGAAGAAGGTGCTTTGGTCAGATGAGACCAAAGTTGAACTTTTTGGCCTAAATGCAAAGCGCTATGTGTGGCGGAAAACTAACACTGCTCATCACCCTGCACACACCATCCCCACTGTGAAACATGATGGTGGCAGCATCATGCTATGGGGATGCTTTTCTTCTGCAGGGACAGGGAAGCTGGTCAGAGTTGATGGGAAGATGGATGGAGCGGACAATCCTGGAAGAAAACCTGTTGGAGGCTGCAAAAGACTTGAGACTGGGAAGGAGATTCACCTTCCAGCAAGACAATGACCCTAAACATACCGGTACAGCCAGAGCTACAGTGGAATGGTTTAGATCAAAGAATATTCATGTGTTAGAATGGCCCAGTCAAAGTCCAGACCTAAATCCCATTGAGCATCTGTGGCAAGACTTGAAAATTGCTGTTCACAGACGCTCTCCATCCAATCTGGCTGACCTTGAGCTATTTTGCAAAGAAGAATGGGCAAAAATTTCAGTGTCTAGACGTGCAAAGCTGGTAGAGACATACCACAAAAGACTTGCAGCTGTATTGCAGCAAAAGGTGGCTCTACAAAGTATTGACGCAGGGGGGCTGAATACTAATGCACACAACATTTTTCAGGTTTTTATTTGTTTAAAATTTTGAAGACCATTTTTCATTTTCATTTCACTTCACAATTATGTGCTACTCTGTGTTGGTCTATCACATAAAATCTCAATAAAAAACTTTTAAGTTTGTGGTTGTAAGGTGGAAAAATGTGAAAAAGTTCAAGGGGCATGAATACTTTTTCAAGGCACTGTAAGACAGTTGAGCAACTAGAATCCTACATTAGACAAGAATGGGTTAACATTCCTCTCCCTAAACTTGAGCAACTTGTCTCCTCAGTCCCCAGACGTTTACAGACTGTTGTAAAGAGAAAAGGGGATGTCTCACAGTGGTAAACATGGCCTTGTCCCAACTTTTTTGAGATGTGTTGTTGTCATGAAATTTAAAATCACCTAATTTTTCTCTTTAAATGATACATTTTCTCAGTTTAAACATTCGATATGTCATCTATGTTCTATTCTGAATAAAATATGGAATTTTGAAACTTCCACATCATTGCATTCCGTTTTTATTTACAATTTGTACTTTGTCCCAACTTTTTTGGAATCGGGGTTGTACAAAGTACTTTGTGTCTGCTGCATCTTCCAGTTCTTTTAAATCAAGGCTGAATACTTTCTTCTTTAACGCTGCCTTTTATTAAATCAATTTTGAGGCTTTTGATTAATTCCTTGCTCCGCACTGTAACTTTTATTCTGTCGTCTACCATTTTTCTTTCAACACGACCGCAATGCATGATGGTATATATTGCTTGGTTAGTGACCATCGGTTGTACATTACTTTTCACAGTGCATTGTGGGATACTATGAGTCCACTATATCCTCCTGGGAACCAAGAAAAAAATGTGTCTCTCAATTTCTCTTTTGTTGTGATTTCCTTACTAGGAATTTTCCAGCAACACTCCTAGTCACATGATATATCATTGGAAAGCCCAGGATGTACTCTTTACAAGACACCAGGATTCAAGTGAATAGCTTGAAAGAGTAAGAGGGTGTGCACGTAAAACAAATGTCAACTTCAGAGGACAAAAGTCAATTGGTTCTCAGGAGGACATAGGGTGCAATAATTCTCACTATACATTCAGACAGCACTACAAAATGGCAAACTCACGATATAGTCCACTATATAGTGAGTAGTGAGTGATTTCGGACACAGCGTAGGTGTACCTGACTTCGGCTCTTGTGTCTGCTGTGCAAACTCTGGCTCCAAATTTGACAAAATGATAGAGGAATTTTGGCTTCACTTCTGTAGAATGGAAGAGCATGGAGTCATGCAGCCCATGAATTTTTTTTTTAATCATGCACAGGATGAAGTGGTTATTGAAGATGAATGACTTAATGAGGAAAACTGCAGGGAGTGGGGCAAAATGGCTGGCCGTAGATTCTATCAAAAGTTCGATCTAAATTGACCAAGGTTGCAAAATATTGGCCACAAATAAGCAAACACTACGAAATATGAAAGTAAGATGAAAAAGAAACATTCTATTGCCTTATACTGCAAGACTAAAACAAAATAAAACTGTCAAAACTCACCTTTTCAGTGATAATGTCCGAACAGATCACCCGCATAACAGAAAGACCGCAAATGAAAGCATGATCAACTTCTAACTGTTGGAGTGGAAAATTCCATTCTACACATGCAAATTGTTAATGTGTGCCCTTCCCCGCACACAAATAACACGCTACAGTAAAAAAATAGACCACAACTCATTTTATAGCTCAGAAATTCATACAAGACCAGCTACCATCGTAACATATTCTGTAAGAAACATATTCTATACCTAACATTCAGCTTTCATTTTAAAAAACAAAATTGCAGATTTATAACTAAATTTTAATATGGCGTAGTGATTTTAAGTTACTACTTTTGGTGAGGTAGTGACCTTGACCCTGAGGTTTTCCGTTTAGATCAAAACACACGATCGTATTGGTTTGGGGTATGCGGAAAATGGAGTTACGACGGTGATCAAATATTTGGCATGATGTTTTATTACGGTTATGATTATTCTGGGGCGGCACGGTGGTGTAGTGGTTAGCGCTGTCGCCTCACAGCAAGAAGGTCCGGGTTCGAGCCCTGTGGCCGGCGAGGGCCTTTCTGTGTGGAGTTTGCATGTTCTCCCCGTGTCCGCGTGGGTTTCCTCCGGGTGCTCCGGTTTCCCCCACAGTCCAAAGACATGCAGGTTAGGTTAACTGGTGACTCTAAATTGACCGTAGGTGTGAATGTGAGTGTGAATGGTTGTCTGTGTCTATGTGTCAGCCCTGTGATGACCTGGCGACTTGTCCAGGGTGTACCCCGCCTTTCGCCCGTAGTCAGCTGGGATAGGCTCCAGCTTGCCTGCGACCCTGTAGAACAGGATAAAGCGGCTACAGATAATGAGATGAGATGAGATGAGATGATTATTCTGTGAGCACACCAATACTTAGGTATATAAAGTTTTACAACTTAAAATACAGTTAGTGATAATTGTAGACTTTTCAGTGGACTACAACCTTTTTAAGGGAATGCGATGTAGTCAACCATTTATCATGTCCCAGATCAAGCCGCCATTTTTCCACAAATTTGCAGAATTTTTGCCAAATTCTGAATATTCACATCAAAGATTTAGTTTGATCTGTATTATTTCTTTCATAATTTTATTTCAAATTAAAACCAACATCACCATTCAAAACCGTATAGTTTATTGACTGTGAGTATATTTAGTGGGGTACCCCCACAGTACCCAGTTTCTGAGACAGACCCGTATATATATCTCTAGCCGCTTTATCCTGTTCCACAGGGTCGCAGGCAAGCTGGAGCCTATCCCAGCTGACTACGGGCGAAAGGCGGGGTACACCCTGGACAAGTTGCCAGGTCATCACAGGGCTGACACATAGACACAGACAAGCATTCGCACTCACATTCACACCTACAGTCAATTTAGAGTCACCAGTTAACCTAACCTGCATGTCTTTGGACTGTGGGGGAAACCGGAGCACCCGGAGGAAACCCACGCGGACACGGGGAGAACATGCAAACTCCGCACAGAAAGGTCCTCGTCGGCCACAGGGCTTGAACCCGGACCTTCTTGCTGTGAGGCGACAGCGCTAACCACTACACCACCGTGCCGCATATATATATATATATATATATATATATATATAAAATCTCATCTCATTATCTCTAGCCGCTTTATCCTGTTCCACAGGGTCACAGGCAAGCTGGAGCCTATCCCAGCTGACTACGGGCGAAAGGCGGGGTACACCCTGGACAAGTCGCCAGGTCATCACAGGGCTGACACATAGACACAGACAACCATTCACACTCACATTCACACCTACGGTCAATTTAGAGTCACCAGTTAACCTAACCTGCATGTCTTTGGACTGTGGGGGAAACCGGAGCACCCGGAGGAAACCCACGCGGACACGGTGAGAACATGCAAACTCCGCACAGAAAGGCCCTCGCCGGCCACGGGGCTCGAACCCGGACCTTCTTGCTGTGAGGCGACAGCGCTAACCACTACACCACCATGCCACCTATATCTTCACTTCCATTCTATAGTAGTGAAGTCATATATATAAATCTTATCAAGCAAGTGCTATAAAATTGAAAATCTATTACATTATGAATGAATAAATCTATGAATTAAACTGATTTTTGATATACATTTACATACACAATCTGTATTTTTTGTAAAAATAGGATTAGTATTAGCTAGGCTTCACACACACACATTTATATTTATAAAGCAGGAGTGATCGCGCGCGCTGTTTGTTTTGTTTTGTCACGCTGCTAGAGGCTGATCTCAGGGATCATTTCATTGTCTCGAGCGCATCGTGACGTTTCACGCGAGTCGTGACTTCCGGTCGTCTGACTTCCTGTCGTCACAAGCCATAGCGGTAACCTGACACCGCAGAGCTCTGTGTTTGGAGCGGAGTGCTTTTCAGCGTTGTGTTTAGCACAAGCAGAGTTGCTTTGCAGCACCTTACGGCTTAAAAACATGTGATACAACATTGCTTTTGCAGTGATAAATTAATTTTGTTCAAGCAAACAAAGCCAACGGGTTTTTTTCCCTTCACTAGCTCGAATTAAATAAAACTCTTAAATATGACGTATAATCTATAACACATCTACACTGTGTAAATAGACAGATAAATAAATAAATAAATATACAGGGTTGGGTTATCAGGTACATTGTGTTCTTGCCAGTTTCAGACCGTCCTTTTCAAATATAGCATTGTGTTGATTTCTTGATGAGGGCAGAGAATGGCACTCAGTGGCCAAGTCCAATGCTGCAGACACACATGCTTCCTTATGTAAGTCCTGCCCCGTACCGTACATTCTGTCCCTGCCAGTACTCTTATCCTAATATATCTGTGCACTTAATGACTGCCGCCAGTCTGAACTGGTGGAATGACATTGCAATGAGTTATAATTGTTTTATGAGAAGAGTACTAATGCTCATAAGTGAGCTCCCTTTGTTTTATTTCTTCCTCCCTTTGTCGTGCACCTCTGAGAACAACACAATACAAAAAGCATGAGAAAGAGTCACCTTTTGGACAGGATAACCTTGGCTATCCATTTTCATATCTTTCTGTCTTTCTATTGCTCTATCCTGGCTCTGTGTGCTTTATTGTCATGCCGCTCAATGCTGGGCTCTTCTCGTGAGGTTGATTCCCAAGTCTTGCCCGCTGTTTTTGGTACACAGCCTGGACAATACCCCTTTGTCACCAGAGGTGTTGTGACTTCCGCTCACAGCTGTGTCGTGCAGCCATGCTATAGCCTGATACTGCTGATAAAAGGCTCACGAGAAAGTGATTGAAATATACTGTAAGGGAATACATTCATGCATGAGTGCATTACGAAATATAAGTGTGCGTCAGCAGAAAGGACAAGGGTTTTCACTGTCTCAGGCCTCCATTTGTAAATGAGCAAATGTCATCATTCAGAACTTTCTTCCCCCCGTTCCATCAGCTATTGTGTAAACCCACAGAGCTGACTTCGTTTTTCATGTTTAGAGGTCATAATTGTTTATGACATCCAGAACCAAGTTGTTGTAGGATGTTCAGTGCAGATTGTGCTATCACATTGACATGAACATGATGTGTTATAGTAGGTGTATTTAAAGATGCTATCAGATCCTATGATTTATGCGAGCTGGAGTTTCACACTGTTCTCGAGCAAAGGTTGCTCCTTCGCCAGCGCTGTCCTTCAAAGAAATGGCACTGCAATGATTTTCTGCTGTCTTAATCTGGTACAATAGCACACGCCTAGAGAGAGCAAGGTCCCAAGTGGGGAAGTGTTCAATGGAGGAAATCTTTGGCAGGATCTTCCAGGTTAATCAGTGGCAGTGTGGTGATTCTTCACAGTCTGTCTTCAAGTTGCTGTTTTGTTTTAGAGAGTTTCAGAATGTGGGCTGTTTGACACATATTCCATCTTTCTGTTACAGGATACAGCAGAGGTCCATGGCCAATATAAAGACGATCACTAAAAATAACAGTCATAAGTTCAGCCTGGTAGTGTGCATTCTTTCCTACTCCATTTACACATTAGTGTGCAACCATTTGAACTCAACCGAGTGACTTTTTCACATGTCATTTGAACTCTGTCCTACTAGGACTGTGCTGTCAGTCATATGCTTGGGTAAGTGGATGAAGGCATGCAAGGCTAAATGACAGAAGGCAAACTTGCAGGACCTACCTTATATGAAAGACTTGTGTGCTGAAACAAAATTTCATCATGTATTAGTGCTGTATTTCAGTTTTATTCCAGACTATGAATGATCAAATCACAGAAATTGCGTCATCCACTAAGCTGGTAATTTACTATTTGGTGAACTGAAAATGCATTTTCATATCCTTGTGTCCATGTGACTGTATATATGCTCCTTAGAAAATACATTAGCCTTGCTGATGTTTGGGTAACCACTTTTTGACTTACAAATGTTTAACAAGTGGGAGGGAAGAAAGCCAGCGCCTGTGGGATATATATATATATATATATATATAGAGCGCGGCATGGTGGTGTAGTGGTTAGAGCTGTCGCCTCATAGCAAGAAGGTCCGGGTTCGAGCCTCGTGGCCGGCGAGGGCCTTTCTGTGTGGAGTTTGCATGTTCTCCCCGTGTCCATGTGGGTGTGCTCCGGTTTCCCCCACAGTCCAAAGACATGCAGGTTAGGTTAACTGGTGACTCTAAAATTGACCGTAGGTGTGAATGGTTGTCTGTGTCTATGTGTCAGCCCTGTGATGACCTGGTGACTTGTCCAGGGTGTACCCCGCCTTTCGCCCGTAGTCAGCTGGGATAGGCTCCAGCTTGCCTGCGACCCTGTAGAACAGGATAAAGTGGCTAGAGATAATGAGATGATATATATATATATATATATATATATATATATATATATATATATAATTTTTTAACCAGTTCCATTAAGAAACCAATCTTGCATATCCTAACAGTATCCTGGTCTTTGCTTAACTCATTATAAAGGGGGCACTCACTGGTTAGTCAGTTTTGGGTGGGAAAATAAAGGGATGAGTTGCAAGATTGATGTTCCCACACCTTCAGGATCTGATGGGAAAACAACTACAAATGAAAGAGAAACAAGTTGGAGAAGGGGTGGAAAGTTCAGCAGGATGAAAGAAAAAGGCTTACTATATATACAGTCCTGTGTTTAAAACTTAGCTTGTCCAAATCTGAGGGAGAACATTACTAAATCTGAAGTTGAGTTGAATCGCTGGTTCAAGAGAGTCATAAATAAGCACAGTGTGTTCCAACCTGCTACACAATTACGAAAATACCATTAAAACATGCCTTCAGTTTTCGAACCTTAAATGACTCGGGAGCTGCATAGCTGAGTCATGCTTGTGAGTTTGTCCTCATTCGCCAACATACTAATTAGCGAGCATTCTTCATGGCAACAAGTCTTTATCATGAACTGTTTGCCTAAAGGTGACACTAATAACAGTCAATTGCCCTAAATGTGGCTGCAAGCTGTGTTAAAGTGTGTATTTAAATGTAGTTCACCAAAGCTGTAGGTGCAGATAATTCAGCCTTTCACACATATAGGGAATCCCTCTTTCTTATTTTTAGTACATGCTCATAACAACCTAATACCCTTTTGAGATAAACAGGACTTAGATTATACATAGAATATGTACAACACAAAGCTCTGGCATTGTACTACCCTTCATTTAAGGTTGAGCATTATAAATATGTGCACACAGGGTGTCCCAGAGTGCCCTCACCTCTAAGCTGAAGACTACTTTCCCACATGCTGTTTCTACAAGGCCTTGGGAAAACTGGGAGGATGATTTATTTGAATTGACCCAGGAAGAATTGCTGACATTGCTGGGAAACCTTCTCCAGAGTTCCTCTCCAGTGCTCCTGGAGAAAAGTGTGTGTGTGTTCTGGGTGTGTCTTCTTAAACAAGACATGTGCAGTGCAAAAGTAGATTCTCAGTTAAGTGCTTGTTGTTCGTACAGTATAAAAAAAAGATCCCTGTGCTCTATAATTCAAGCACAGCCACAGCAAAAAGGCCCAATTCACATGTTAGAACAGTGCTCATTGAGTTGCATGTGCATTAAGGAAACCATGAGGGTTCACTTTGGTTTCCCAGAGCAACTTCATACGGAGCATGCTCAACATGCTCAGTGTTCACTACAACAATGGTCTGGATTCATACTGTAGTGCAGGGAGTGTGCCAGTCTGTTGACCTTGGATCGCATTTCCATACATGGTATACCAATTTGAATTATATTGAGGTAAAAGGGCAAAGCAAACTAGAAACTGTCCTTTCTGCCACAGAGACACTTTATGGGCATGGCTTAGTGTACCTTTTGTCAGGAATGTTACTGTCTACTTGTGTATGTACTGTAATTCTGATAGTTATGAATAGTTGACTAGTGCTGCTCTGTGACCTCAGAGTCCTGTCTGTCTTTCTATTCTCATTAAATAATGAACATTGTTGTTTATTTGGGTGTGTTTTTAAAGAAAGAAAGCACAACTTTATTCATCATCACACACGCACACTTGTGAAATTCCTCTTTGCGTTTAACCCATCTAAAGCAGTGAACACACACATGTGAGCAATGAGCACACACACATACCCAGAACAGTGGGCAGCCATGCTAACATCACCCAGGGAGCAGTTGGGAGTTAGGTGCCTCGCTCAAGGGCACCTCAGCCCAAGGCTGTCCCATATTAACCTAACCACATGTCTTTGGACTGTACTGAATTGTCTTTCCATAAGGAGACCATGGCATAGTTAAAAAAAAGGCTAAAATGATAGCCCAATTATTGTATTCAGTACTAAATGCATTATTATTTGTCAAGCCATTATTATTATTATTATTATTATTATTATTATTATTATTATTATTATTCAGCTGGTGTAGGAGCAATGCTTTTGTTGCACTTGATCATTTTAAATCTACAAAAGCTATGTAGAAGATTCAACCCCAGAGCAAAACAAAATCACTGGAATGACCAGGGGTGGCACCGTGGTGTAGTGGTTAGCACTGTCACCTCACGGCAAGAAGGTTCTGGGTTCGAGCCCAGTGGCCGACAGGGGCATTTCTGTGTAGAGTTTGCATGTTCTCCCCGTATCTGTGTGGGTTTCCTCCGGGTGCTCCGGTTTCCCCCAAAGACATGCAGGTTAGGTTAATCGGTGGCTCTAAATTGACAGTAGGTGTGAATGTGAGTGTGAATGGTTGTTTGACTCTATGTGTCGGCCCTGCGATGACCTGGCGACTTGTCCAGGGTGTACCCCGCCTCTCGCCCATAGTCAGCTGGGATAGGCTCCAGCTTGCCCGCAACCCTGCACAGGATAAGCGGTTACGGATAATGGATGGATGGAATGACCAGGATAGAGCCAGTGGTGTTGGGGAGGGGCATGCACTGTAGGACGGCTCCCTGTGGTGGGCATACAGGAAACAAAACTGAAATGTAATTAGCATGCAGCTAGACCATAAATGTTAGCAAAAATCTATAAATGTACAAACGATTTATTAATGTCACTGATATTGTAGGCCCTGATTAATCCCATTCTTCTATCTTACTTTTAAGTTATGAAGCTTTGCACTTTAGAACATAATAGTATCAATAATACTAATTTCTTGTAAAATGGACAGACCTCAGAAGTATGTCTGCCTGCATGCTACATGCACCTCCTTTTTATGGGTTGCACAATGTCATCAACTGTGGCAAAATATACACATGCATCACCTATACACATTTTACTCAGTAAGAGAAACCAATTTTAGGACATCATTGCAACCGTTCAATTACAGTTCCTTTTGTTTTAGGGCCCGTCCACACAAGTACGTGGCCTCACCCAATACGCTGTCGTTTTGAAAAAAATCTCCGTAAACACGGCGTCATTTCCAGAAATATCTGCGTCCACACGGATTCACTGGAAACAACCCAAAACACTGTAGTACATATGCCAGGCCTGTATGTGGCGCTGTGACGCCGCCACACCAATACACTAAAACCGGAAGAGAAGCCATGGAGCATGCATATAAAGGTCATGCGCTGTTTACAAACAAGCTCATAACACGAGAAGAGGACGATCATGGCCAGCGCAACTCTGAGAGGAAGAGGAGAGTCTTTTGTGTGGCCCGACAATGAAGTGGAACTTCTACTTCGTGTCACACTGGACGTTTCTGCAGTACGAGCACAAGCCTGTAGTCCGCCATTGTTGTTGTTATGACGCCTCTAGTGGCGGTGGCTGAGGTTAAAGTTTAGAGAGGCGGGGCTTATACGTCATCGTTTCTGAAAACATCCGCATTCGCCGTCCAGACGACTCCGGGCTATCCGGCGTTTTAGGATTTTCCCACTCTGGGACCCGTTTTCAAAAAATACTGGTTTCAGACCTCGAAAAAGCCAGATCCGTCTGGACGCGAGGCCGAAACGATAAAGTATTTATGCGGATTCGACAAAAATGTACTCGTGTGGACGGGCCCTTAGCAGTAATTCTGAACAGCTCAGGAGTTTGACAATCAGTGCACTAAGAATGAAGAAACTTTGAGCCAAAATGAGCCTATAAACAGCATTCCTTTCTATGGCCGTTAGTTCCTCCTGGAAAAGTATGCTTTCAATCTCTCCTGCAATCCATGACTGCATTACAGTCATGCCATCAACTGTGGCACAGGGCTGTTGTTGGAGACTGATTATATTTCTGTGTGGTATGACTGCAATGTACTAATGAAAGTGAAACTCAAAGCAATGGGGAATTACATTGACTTGTGACATGAAGTCAGCATTTAATTCTTAAAAGGCAAACCCCTGCTGATTGTTTTTCACTGAAGAGATCAAATGATACAAGAGCAAAGCAGTGTAGAAAGTTTTCTGCATGTTACAAATAAAAAGCTATTCTTTATTGTGTAGGGGGTGGATTGGTGGGTGGGTTGGGGATGGGGTTGGGGATGGGGGGGGTCAGTTTAACGGGGGTCTCCCCTGATATCATGTCTCCCCCACACTCATCCTGTGGCTGTGGAAGTTCAGAGAGGGACAGGAAGAAACTTAATAAACTGGTCAGAAGGGCTGGCTCAGTCTTGGACTGTCCTCTGGACTCCATTGAGGTGGTGGGTGAGAGGAGAATGTTAGCCAAGCTGACCTCAATCATGGATAACCCCTCTCACCCCCTACATGAGGCTGTGGGGGCTTTAAGGAGCTCTTTTAGTAGTAGACTGCTACACCCACGGTGTAAGAAGGAGAGGTACCGCAGGTCATTCATACCTACTGCTGTCAGACTATATAACACCCACAACTTGTAACGTAGCACCAATAACCTGTTTGTCGTTTAATTTGCACTACTTCACCACTACTACCTCTGCCATCTCTCATCAATGCAATTTTTATGTGCAATAATATAGGCCCTAAACTATTTTTATGCATACTTATGTGTGTGTGTATATATACAGAGTCTACCTGTAATGTGCAATTTTTCCGAGCCTCTCAATAAGGCAATTTTTCTATACTTTTTCACGGTAGATAATGCAAATAGCCCTCTGTATTTAATCCTTCGTTTGTCTAATTTTTATTTCAGTTTTATTTGTTATCTGTTTGACATTTTCTTGCTACTGTAACACGTGAATTTCCCCGATGTGGGATGAATAAAGTGAATCTAATCTAATCTAATCTAATCTAATCTAATCTAATCTAATCTAATCTAATCTAATCTAATCTAATGGTATGCTCATACATTATCACCTGTCTGACTGCTATTAAGCCTCATATTATAACCCTTTACCCTGCAAGGAAATGAAAGGGTCACTCCAATGCCACTCATCTCATTATCTCTAGCCGCTTTATCCTTCTACAGGGTCGCAGGCAAGCTGGAGCCTATCCCAGCTGACTACGGGCGAAAGGCGGGGTACACCCTGGACAAGTCGCCAGGTCATCACAGGGCTGACACATAGACACAGACAACCATTCACACTCACACCTACGGTCAATTTAGAGTCACCAGTTAACCTAACCTGCATGTCTTTGGACTGTGAGGGAAACCGGAGCACCCGGAGGAAACCCACGCGGACACGGGGAGAACATGCAAACTCCACACAGAAAGGCCCTCGCCGGCCACGGGGCTCGAACCCGGACCTTCTTGCTGTGAGGCGACAGTGCTAACCACTACACCACCGTGCCGCCCTCCAATGCCACTTATAAGAAAAAAAATAAATGCCCTTTCTTTAGAACTAGCATGTTGTTGACTGTAGACTATAAAAAGGGGATGCCCCGACAACTGTGACTTGTTGCAGAAAGAAGTTTTTACTACACTATAGATATACAATGACTCAAAAGATATTATTAGGCAGGCAGAAGCTCAGGCTGTTTAGAGGTGGATTATTAGTCATAGTATTACTTGCAAACATGTAGTCATAGCAAGTCTGTAGAATTATTTAATTGCAAGCAAGGATTAGACCATTAGATAAAGTCCTTTTCAACCCAAAAAGTGAAGTTAAGTGTCTGCTATTTTTGAATAAGGTCATCCAACCAGATAATCAGCATCTGGATATTACTGTATTGGCACAGTTCTATTAGTAGTTGCACTGCAGTTCAGTAAAACTTTGCATTACCATGAAGCAAATGTTATTATAGCTGTTAAAGTTTAGCTGACAGACATATTACTCTGTATGATTAAGTTTCTGTCAGCCCTGCGATGACCTGGCGACTTGTCCAGGGTGTACCCCGCCTTTCGCCCATAGTCAGCTGGGATAGGCTCCAGCTTGCCTGCGACCCTGTAGAACAGGATAAGCGGCTAAAGATAATGGATGGATGGATGGATGGATGGATGGATGGATGATTAAGTTTCCACTCATGGATGAGAAATAATTGTAGAGAGCCACAAGGCAGTACAAGTGTAAGTACAGAGGAGTCCCTTGTCCAGTGTACAAGTGAAGAAGTCCATTTTTGATCTGGAGTGACCTCTGACTCCACCTGATCCGTCCTGATTTTTGTAGCTGACTGTACATCTATCCTTTCAACATCAGAGATTGAGTGCTGTAAGAAAGATTGCTTGCTGTTACAATAGAAGACAATTCATGCCCACACTTGAGATAAATATGTAGACAGTTCTCTTAGGTAAGCAGTACATACTTTGTACATCTGATTCATCATCTCTGGTTGTTGGATAATATAGATTTCTGCATGTGTGGGTGTGTGGTGGCACACCTCAACACACAAAGCAAACCTTGGGTTTCTGGATACAAGTGAACCACACCTGAATACTTTTAGTTCAAAATGATACCTCTGTATTTCTGATACACCTAGATTCCAAGAAGGTGTAGTAACCAGCTGCAAAGCGGAAAGTCAAAAATCAGATATAAACAGTTCTTGGAAGCAAATTAAAATAGCCTTTTGTGTGGACAAATATGAGGCAGGATAAATTTAGACATTCAGAGGGCTTGTTTGAACAAAAGGCAAGTTTGCCATCAATTGAGGTGAAACGTGAAGGTCAATAGGCATCCAGTTATTCAATCACAATTTGGCAGAACTTTGTGCACCTTTCCCGTACGGTCACAAGTCAGTCCTGGATGTTTTATGTGACTGCCACACAGCACAACACAATGATAGACTTAATTAAAAAGGGACTTTTTGAGCAGTAACATTCACTTAGCATAATAGTTTCCAAAGTGAAGACCTTGACAAGCTAATGCATGCCTCTTGTGCTGTATAATTCCTTTCCTTAGTATCTGTTTGATCTATTCTGGCATATAAGTTAAAAGCATTTTTAATCACTTTGATCCAGTTGCCTTTGAATTTGTAAAACTTCTATTTGTGTCTGATAAGCAAAAGCCTTTGGGCCTCACTATGTTCCCCATAATGAGTCAGTTCCTTTTATTAAAAAAAAAAAAAAACCCATATGACTGTTTTGTTCACTACCCCCCACCCAAACATCTGACAATTTTGCACTCCATCATAGATTACTCACACTTAGTTGCTGGCTGTATTTAATGCTATTATCTTAGCAGATGTTTGCAAATGGTGTTATCAATGAGTTTCCTTCATCTCCTCAAAGTAAATGTCACTTGAAAAGTGAACACTATCATTTAAAAGTTTTTTACTGTTGTCCTTTTTTGTTCATGCTGCACTGAAACCCTTCTTCTATACATTGGGAATGAACATCCCTGAGAAAACCCACCCTTTTTGGGGAGAAGCAGTGAGACCACAAGATTATCCTTATCTTTGATTCTACTTCAGACAAATCTCTTCAACTGAAGAGGTTTTTTTTTGAAAGTCAAGCATATGAAAGATTCCTTACCATTTTTAGTAAACAGCTTTTTTGGGGCAGTTGTTTTCCTTTCATAAATAGCTCATTTTACAAGAAAACAAATGCTGGCATTTATTTCTTTGCAAACTTGACCTTGTTTCTGAAGAATAATCTCATAATCTGTTTCTTCTAAACACTGCTTTCAAAATATGCTTTCAAATCACTGGAAATGTATTGACTCAAATGATGACCTTTGGAAAAAAAAAAGAGAGAGATAGGAGCTACAGTATGATGTTCTGGGGCCTTCACAGTTTTTATATGATTCACAACATTATTTTTCAAATAGGATAATTATGGGTCAGCATTAACACATATTTGAGCATCACGATGTGTCAGACCAGACATGTACACTACATCTATTCTGAGTGATAGTGTTCACTTTAGCTTTATTGCCTTGACGGAAATACCTATAATTAAACACATGAGTCAGTTGAGAATTACATAAGATGGTCCTCATGTCTGTGGATAGTGGATGAGATAGTCTACACGAACCTACAGTATCATGATGTTGACTAGTGTGATTCAACTCTCGTTGACAGATTCTCCTTATGCTCTGCTCTCCAGCTGCTGCTTTCATGCACATTAAGGCTTATGGCTCATAAGAGAAATGTCTCGAAACACAGAGACATCATCCTCAAATTTAATGCTCTTAAAATAGAAGTGTTGGGGAGGGGGTTGCCAGGCGTTTTTGTTCGGGACTTTTGCCTGAGCACTGAATGTTTATACCCTAACAGAAAGGAAATTTAGGGAGAACCCAGATTCCAGACACTGATCTGTTTGGAGAAAGGAATATCACATTGTCTAGAAAGCATGAGCAATCTGTCTGAGATGGTGGGACAGGAAGAAAAATGCAGACAGCCAGCATTAGTGTAAAACACAGAGTTCTTTTTAATAAGGAGGTCTAAGTCCTGTTTACTCTGTGTAGAAAGTCTTTCCCCTCTTGGCTGTCTTGCCACACATGTCTGGGTTTTTCCCTCTGAGTCAATGCTGACTGATGAACTTTCTCACTTTCTTCTCTCTCTCTTGCTCTTTTTCTTTGTGCATAGACACAGACTATGGGTGTGAATACACTGTGTATATCTTCTATATGGTATCCAGTAACGGCCCACCCCTCTATTTCTCCAGACACAAACAGACCCGGGTGTGCCTGACTGCAAAAACCGAGACAGTAACAGCCCCTGCTCAGAGTTGAGTCTCAGACTGGGAGGGAACAGAGACACAGTATAGCAGACAGGAACGAAAGCCAGGGCGGTGCTACAAGCCATCTGGCTGGAGCCATGCAAACTCATGCAAATCCATGCAAATGTTTTACCAAAAAAAATGTCTTTGTGCAGCATTTTTCCCTAAGTGGTTTCCCTTGAGCATAGAGTTATTTTTATCAAATGAGTCAAAGGTTTGACAGATTATGATCAATTTTCTTCTCTCTTATTTTTTCTTCTCATTGCGGTCACAGCGTAGTTTTTGTTACTAGTCATACATGCGTACACCACACCTGAAAATCTTTCTTACTATTTGTCACTGTTCTCTCTACATCCTGCTGTTTTCACATACACACCCATGACTTTATTAACTGTTTTAACTCGACTTTTCAGTGCACGTCCATGCATTCCCACGATTTACATAAACTCAGCACATTTTAATGCAGTCGCATGTCTGTCAAGTTAAACGGCTATATGCGGCTTTAAATTGTGACTGTCCAAAGCCACGGTTCTCAAAGTGTGGACTGGTCTGTGAAGAGGACCTTGATTATTTATTTAAATTTTTTTAACCCATTTTAAATCTTATTTTACCGCCAACTTTGTTGGAGGAGGTTATGTTTTCACATCCATTTATTTGTTTGTTTGACTTTTCCCAATGTAACTCAAAAAGTAGTGAAAAGTTTTTGATGATATTTTGAGGAAAGGTGGGCCATGGGCCAAGGAACAATTAATTAGATTTTGGTACAAATCCAGATATGTATGTGGATCCAGGATTTTTCTATCTGTTCCCAATAGAACTAAAGTAGTGAACAGATTTAGATGAAATTCTGAGGAAAGGTGGGCCATGGGCCAAGGAACAATTGATTAGATTTTCATGCAAATCCAGATAGGTGGCTTGGTGGAGGTATGCACTCTACTGAGTGCCCTACTAGTTTTTATTATTGAATTCTGTTTGCCTATTTGACTGGTCACTTGAATTTATTGGGTTTAGTCCAAACATTTTAAATGGGAGACAGGTCTAGACTGCAGGCAGGCCAATTTAGCACCCAGAATCTTTTACTACGGAGCCATGCAGTTTTAATATGTGCAGAAAGCAGTTTGGCATTGTCTTGCTGAAAGAAGGAAGGCCTTCCCTGAAAAAGATTTTGTCTGGATAGCGGCTTATTGCTCTGAAACATGCATCTATCATTCAGCATTAATGATGCCTTCCCAGATGTACAAGCTACCCATGTCATGTGCACTAATGCATCCTCATACCATCACAGATGCTGGCTTTTGAACTGATAACAAACCGGAAGGTCCTTCTCCTCTTTAGCCTGGAGGATGTGGTGTCCATGATTTCTAAAAAGAATTTCTACTTTTGATTCGTCAGACCTCAGGACAGTTTTCCACTTCGCCTCAGTCCATCGTAAAAGAGCTCGGGCCCAGAGAAGGTGGCGGTGTTTCTGGATCTTGTTTATATCTGGTTTTAACTTGCATTTGTGGATGCACTAATGAACTGTTTTCACAGACGATGGTTTTCTGAAGTGTTCCTGAGCCCATACTGTCAGTGCGTTTACATGCACATCCTAATCGAGCAAAGGGTCCCAGCAGGGGTGCCAGAGAAATCCAATCCTACATGCAACTGTGAAATCGAGCTATTGTGTGAGGTGCATTGTGCACCCGAGCCACAGGTGGCGCTACATGCCCCATCGTGTTGGTACACTTCCGGTTGTCGTCATGAAGAAGAGCTATAGTGTTGCCAGATACTGCTGACGTTTTCTAGCCCAAAACATGTTCAAATCCGCCAAAATGCACTTAAAATCTGGCAACACTGGCAGTTCCGTGTTCAAGCTGTTAGGCTTGCTCTAACAGACTGTATGGCTACAAACTGTCCTGCGCAGACCACTGTTTTGTAAGACAACTTATTTTGCACAATTGTATATTTTTCTAAAGTCCATTTTTTGCTTACAAAAAAATTTTTTTTTTCTTACAATTTAACTTGTGTCTTAATAAACACACAAAGTTCAATTGTTTTGTTTTTATTGACATTCTTCAGATGTTGGACATACACACATACACACACACACAAATACAATGACTTGTTTATGTACACAATTCACAGCTATGCAACAGCTGTACAGATGTATTTGGTGATACAGTAAGTGAGCTAAATTTTAACAGTGCAAACAATGCCACAAAAAGAAAAGATTCATGCCGTTGTCATGCCGACCGAGGCTGTTGGGTTTCCCGCTTGTGGTCTCGTCACTCATCACTTCCGGAAGGGGCAGTAAGTAGCTCGACTACTAGCTCGATAGGGTTTACATGCACTAAGTAGCTCGGCAGAAATCGCATAATCTAGGTCGTGTAGCTCAATTCCGAGAAATCAAGTTCGGTTCAATTTCAGCCGAATTAAGGTGTATACATGGCATTTTGAACTTCGATTTCAGTCGAGCAACAGCAGAAATTCGATTCTCTCTATGTGCATGTAAACGCACTGAGTGATTTCCACTACAGACACGTGTCTACTTTTAATGCAATGTCTCCTGAGGGCCTGAAGATCACAGGCATCCAATGTCAGTTTTCAGCCTTGTCTCTTGCATACAGAGATTTCTCCAGATTCTTTTAATCTTTTAATGATATTATGTACCATAGATGATGTGATCCCCAAATTCTTTGCAATTTTATGTTGAGGAACGTTATTCTTAAATTGTTGCACTGTTTGCCCATGCAGTCTTTCACAGAGCGGTGAACCCCTCCCCATCTTTACTTCTGAGAGACTCTGCCTCTCTGGGATGTTCTTTTTTTATACCCAATCATGTTACTGACTTGTTGCCAATTAACCAAATTAGTTTTTTTAGCATTACACAACATTTTCATTCTTTTGTTGCTCCGTCCCAACTTTTCTGAAATGTGTTGCTGCCATCAAAATCAAAATGAGCATATATTTTTCAACAAAAAAAACACAAAACCCAAAATAATACAATTTCTCAGTTTCAACATTTGATCTGTTGCCTTTGTACTATTTTCAATGAAAAAGTAGGGTTTCCATGATTTGCAAATCTCCACATTCTGTTTTTATTTATGTTTTACACAGTGTCCCAACTTTTTTGGAGTTGGGGTTGTAAATAATGAGTCCGATATCTGAATAGTTTATGTGCATGGAATAAATCTCTACTGAAGAAGTGCCTGGATTTTATGTGTAAATTTATTTTGAAGTTAAAGGGTTCCTTGGCTCCAAATAATTTGGCAAATATTTGTTTAGCATCAGACTGAAAAAAAGGGCAAACTGTTTGTGATTCAGTTGACAATGTTCTGTCCCTGATTTTAATCTGCAAGATTGATAGTATTTGATGTATTTGATTATTTTGGGGAGGTTTTGCCTCATATAATCATCTGCAAATGTTCTTGCTTAGATTAAATAATAATAATAATAATAATAATAATAATAATAATAATAATCTAGGGGTGGGGCGGCACGGTGGTTTAGTGGTTAGCGCTGTCGCCTCACAGCAAGAAGGTCCGGGTTCGAGCCCCGTGGCCGGCGAGAGCCTTTCTGTGTGGAGTTTGCATGTTCTCCCCGTGTCCGCGTGGGTCTCCTCCGGGTGCTCCGGTTTCCCCCACAGTCCAAAGACATGCAGGTTAGGTTAACTGGTGACTCTAAATTGACCGTAGGTGTGAATGTGAGTGTGAATGGTTGTCTGTGTCTATGTGTCAGCCCTGTGATGACCTGGCGACTTGTCCAGGGTGTACCCCGCCTTTCGCCCGTAGTCAGCTGGGATAGGCTCCAGCTTGCCTGCGACCCTGTGGGACAGGATAAAGCGGCTACAGATAACGAGATGAGATGAGATGATTCCTTGTTATGCTTCACAGATTTCCAAACCAACATGTGATGCCACAATAAATTATAGGGGACATATGATGAAAATCTCACATTTTCAGTGCTTGTGCACATACATTTGGGTATCTGGAGTGTCTACCAACTCACAAACTCTGAAATAAGACACCCAGTCAGTTTCATTTGGGGTTCTACTTCAGAAAACATGCTTCAGCAAGCCATTCAGATTTGGCTCCACTTTCTATGTCACATGGGGAGCTGATTAGCATTATGCCTCTGCCTCCTCATCTGAGTATCTCCACTCATAGCATGAGAACTGCCTTTGTGAATGAAGATTGATGAGGAAAGTGTTACCTGATTGGCTGCTGGAAGACAGGGGTGGGGGTGAGCAGTGGCTAATTATCATTTAAAGGAACAGGCACTCAAATCAGCCATGTGGAACAGGGCTGTTTAAACCAGATGAGAAGGGAGTTGTGGTGCTTTATCCTTGTGGGATTTTGACCAAAGGATGCCACAGACTTTTCATTAAGACCTCAGCGGACTATGTTAACTTGTGGACAAAGGGTATAATGTGTCACCTTAAAAAATAAAAAAATTAAAAAAAGGTACAAGAAATGTCATACAGAATCCAGACCAGAGCTAACTACCGAGCAGCTGTTGTTTTGGGGTTGTGTATGCAGGGGTGTATAGGGATGCGAAACAGAGAAGAACATTTGTTCATTCAGTGGTGAATCACCGACCAGCTGACTCTGCTCTGCCTCTGAGGCACGCACCAAGCTGACTACTCTTTTGGGTTGTTGCTACACAATTATGCCACAAGCGCTGTCGATTTCTCACAGCAGATGTTGTGGATTCATTTTCTATTACATCATGGCTCTGACAGTAGTTCTGTCTGTAAAATACATTTTTATGCAATAGGTATATACTAATGTGCACATTCTAATATATCAACAGCCCATACACAAGGACTTAGAGTATGTATATGGTGGATACCACCTACACATAACCTAAAGATGAAAAATGGATTTAACTGAGGTGCTGTTATTTAACAAAGAAATCACTGATATGGGGAATCTTTCTTTTAAGAGATATTTATGTCACATTTATTGAAAGAGTCTTGGGTTTCATGATTTGTAAACAGTAACTGAAGTTATGGAAATTGAAAAGTCTTTAGCACAGGGGACTATGCACTTTCGTAGATTTTTTTGGGTTATAAATGCTGCATTGGACTTACAGGGTTAGTCAAAATTATGTTAACACTTAAATGGTAGAAACCATTTATTCACAAAACATACATCATATGTGCAAGATGATTTACAGGGCGGTCTCAACCTGTTCGCCATCATGTTCAATACACAAAAACCAGCAAGCAACAGTATCTTTTAAAGCCAGGGCACACATTTCGCAGGGAATAGATGATACCACAGTCCTTATTCTGTCCTTGAGGTCATTGATATCATGAACTTTCCTGCTATACATGCACTCCTTCACCATACCCCATAACCAGAAATCACAGGATGTCAAATCAGGGGAGTGTGGAGGCCACAGCGATGGTCTGTTGCGACCTATCCATCGACCTGGAAATGTGTGATTAAGATAAGTACGAACAGTACGGCCAAAATGCAGCGTTACCCATCCTGTTGGAAATACCCCGCCAATCGGATCTGTAGGGGAAGTTCGTCAGTGGCATGCTGCTGCATCATCTGTAAGTAGATGTCTGACATCGCTGTTGGGGTGTCAAAAAAGTAGGGCCCAATTACGCCAGCAGCGGTCACAACGCACTACACATTCAGGAGAAAAATAATCCATTAGTGTTAACATAATTTTGACTAACCCTGTATGTCAAAAATGAAAAGTTGGAGCTCAGAATTGCATCATTTTCACCCTCTGTGCATTCAAGCTCCAAAGTGGAGGGAAAAACATCAACACCTCCATGTTCGTCTTGTGTTAGAGACAAGCTAGCCAGGTAACTGCAAATGATGAACAATGTATATTTTCCTTTTCAAAACTGTATACTAGTGCATCTCAAAAAATTAGAATACCATGAAATTTTTTTTTTTTCATAATTTAATTCAAAAAGGTAAACTTTCATATACAGTGGTGCTTGAAAGTTTGTGAACCCTTTAGAATTTTCTATATTTCTGCATAAATATAATCTAAAACATCATCAGTTTTTCACACAAGTCCTAAAAGTAGACAAAGAGAACCCAGTTAAACAAATGAGACAAAAATATTATACTTGGTCATTTATTTATTGAGGAAAATGATCCAATATTACATATCTGTGAGTGGCAAAAGTATGTGAACCTCTAGGATTAGCAGTTAATTTGAAGGTGAAATTAGAGTCAGGTGTTTTCAATCAATGGGATGACAATCAGGTGTGAGTGGGTATCCTGTTTTATTTAAAGAACAGGGATCTATCAAAGTCTGATCTTTACAACATATGTTTGTGGAAGTGTATCATGGCACAAACAAAGGAGATTTCTGAGGACCTCAGAAAAAGCGTTGTTGATGCTCATCAGGCTGGAAAAGGTTACAAAACCATCTCTAAAGACTTTGGACTCCACCAATCCACAGTCAGACAGATTGGGTACAAATGGAGGACATTCAAGACCATTGTTACCCTCTCCAGGAATGGTCGACCAACAAAGATCACTCCAAGAGCAAGGCATGTAATAGTCGGTGAGGTCACAAAGGACCCTAGGGTAACTTCTAAGCAACTGAAGGCCTCTCTCACATTGGCTAATGTTAATGTTCATGAGGCCACCATCAGGAGAACACTGAACAACAATGGTGTGCATGGCAGGGTTGCAAGGAGAAAGCCACTGCTCTCCAAAAGAACATTGCTGCTCGTCTGCAGTTTGCTAAAGATCACATGGACAAGCCAGAAGGCTATTGGAAAAATGTTTTGTGGATGGATGAGACCAAAATAGAACTTTTTGGTTTAAATGAGAAGCGTTATGTTTGGAGAAAGGAAAATACTGCATTCCAGCATAAGAACCTTATCCCATCTGTGAAACATGGTGGTGGTAGTATCATGGTTTGGGCCTGTTTTGCTGCATCTGGGCCAGGACGGCTTGCCATCATTGATAGAATAATGAATTCTGAATTATATCAGCGAATTCTGAAGGAAAATGTCAGGACATCTGTCCATGAACTGAATCTCAAGAGAAGGTGGGCCATTCAGCAAGACACCGACCCTAAGCACACAAGACGTTCTACCAAAGAATGGTTAAAGAAGTATAAAGTTAATGTTTTGGAATGGCCAATTCAAAGTCCTGACCTTAATCCAATGTAAATGTTGTGGAAGGACCTGAAGTGTAAGGAAACCCACCAACATCCCAGAGTTGAAGCTGTTCTGTACGGAGGAATGGGCTAAAATTCCTCCAATCCAGTGTGCAGGACTGATCAACAGTTACCAGAAATGTTTAGTTGCAGTTACTGCTGCACAAGGGGGTCACACCAGATACTGAAAGCAAAGGTTCACATCCTTTTGCCACTCACAGATATGTAATATTGGATCATTTTCCTCAATAAATAAATGACCAAATATAATAGTTTTTGTCTCATTTGTTTAACTGGGTTCTCTTTATCTACTTTTAGGACTTGTGTGAAAATCTGTTGATGTTTTAGGTCATATTTATGCAGAAATATAGAAAATTCTAAAGGGTTCACAAACTTTCAAGCACCACTGTATTCTACCGTATATTCATTACATGTAAAGTGAAATATTTAAAGCCTTTTTTGTTTTAATTTTGATGATTATGGCTTATAACTCATGAAAATCAGAAATCCAATATCTCAAATTATTAGAATATTCCCTAAGATCAATAAAAAAAAAGGATTTACAATACATAAATGTCCAATTTCTGAAAAGTATATTCATTTATACACTCAATACTTGGTTGGGGCTCCTTTACCATGAATTACTGTATCAATGCGGTGTGGCATGGAGGTGATCAGTCTGTGGCACTGCTGAGGTGTTATTGAAGCCCAGGTTGCTTTGATAGTGGCCTTCAGCGTATCTGTATTTTTGGATCTGGTGTTTCTCATCTTCCTCTTGACAATACCCCATAGATTCTCTATGGGGTTCAGGTCAGACAAGTTGGCTGGCCAATCAAACACAGTAATATCATGGTCAGAAAACCATTTGGTAGTAGTTTTGGCACTGTGGGTAGGTGCTAAGTCCTGCTGGAAAAGAAAATCAGCATTTCCAAAAAGCTCGTCAGCAGATGGAAGCATGAATTGCTCTAAAATCTCCTGGTAGATGGCTGTGTTGACTTTGGACTTGATAAAATACAGTGGACCAACACCAGCAGATGACATGGCACCCCAAATCATCACAGACTGTGGAAACTTCACACTGGGCTTCAAACACCTTGGGTTCTGTGCCTCTCCACTCTTCCTCCAGACTCTAGAACCGTGATTTCCAAATTAAATGCAAAATGTACTTTCATCTGAAAAGAGGACTTTGGACCACTGAGCAACAGTCCATTTCTTTCTCTCAGCCCAGATAAGACACTTCTGACATTGTCTCTGGCTCAGGAGTAGCTTGATATTAGGAATGCGAAAGTTGTATCCCCTTTCTTGAAGATGTCTGTTCGTGATGGGTCTTGATACACTGACACCAGCCTCAGTCCACTCCTTGTGAAGCTCTCCCAAGTTCTTGAATCAACTTTTCTTGACAATCCTCTCAAGACTGCGGCCATCCCTGTTGCTTGTGCACCTTTTCCAGCCACCCTTTTCAGCAAAGACCTTTTGTGGCTTACCCTCCTTGTGGAGGGCATCAGTGATCATCTTCTGGACAACAGTCAAGTCAGCAGTCTTCCCCATGATTGTGGTTGTGTGTACTGAACTAGACCGAGAGATACATTGTGTTCATACTGTTTTACTCAAACTCGAAATGAAATATTCTAATATTTTGAGATTTTTTTTATGTTTTTGTACTGTATGCCATACTGATTAAAATTAAAATAGAAAAATGCTTGAAACATTTTAGTTTATGTGTAATGAGTCTATAATATATAACATTTTCACTTTCTTAAATAACTGATGGAAAATATTGAACTTTTTCACAATATTCTAATTTTTTGAGATGCACTAGTATGTGTATCAGTAAGCTAATACAGTACGTATTTATGTTGACTGATCTAAAGCAAATACTTCTATATACAGTATAACTCATTTAAAGCTAGGAAGCCATTTTGATTTTGGTGTCACTTTTTGAACTTGGAGTTGAGGAGGCAATCCCAAGTTTCCAAGTAGGAATTCCTAGTTGAGGCCACATTTTCTTTGGTTTGGAAATTACAAGTTACGACCTCTAGATGAATGCAGTATAACTCAAGAGACAAAATAAAAAAACAGAGCCTGGTGACTGTTTATAGCTGCTAAAATGGAAGTAATAACAGGAACTAAATACAAATGCATCATTCTCTGATAAACAGAAAAACTTGACATCAATTAGCAAATCACTGTGGACTGAAAGGATTTTTGGCCTTTCTCTGATCGGAAAATAGTTCTCTGCTTCCCATCAGGCTGCATCACTTTCTTATAACAGCATGGCCCATTGTGTGTTATTCCTTACATAAAACTTGTACGTTGTGAATCTCTGGTCTTTGTACAGTATTGGTGTGAAAAATCTTTTAGCCTGTAACCTTGTTCTAGTCTGCCATAAAACACTGATCATTTATCAAACAAAGTTGTCTGAACTCTTTGATGTTATATGTGATCTTCTTATCTACAATGATCCATTTGAGACTACAACAAGCCTAATGCGAAAACAGTAATTACACGTTTGGAAATTCACAAAAGCATCAATAGATTTCTTCATCTACAAAGCCATTTGCTTAAAGACATAAACCCACCTTTGCTTCTTCCCTTCACAATAGTCAGTCTTTTGTGCTATAAAAAGCAACTATTTTGCCCGGATATGCATGAATGACTGTACCTTATGAGTTAATAAATTATACAATACACCAAAAGTAGTTGAAGCCAATGAGGCAGCATTTGTTTGAAGTGCACTAACTGCCTGCATGCTCATGTCAGGACAGGCCTACTGGTCATGAAGAGCCTCTACAATGAAGTGAGTGAGCAATATCAGTTTTCCTGCTGTTAGAAAGCAGCAGGTTTGCTTGTAGAGCGATGGTGGTAAATGACAGTAAGTGGTTGAATCCCTTCATAAGGAGAAGGCTCTAGACTGCTTCTTGACTTGGTAGCCCTGGGGTCAAACCTCTCTCTCTCTCTCTCTCTCTCTCTCTCTCAATAATTATAGATATCCCACTTGTTGATTGATTTTGTCTCGATGTCTGTTAAGGATGGAACAGTGTGAATCTACTATAATATGATGGCTATGGCATATAGCACTGTTATACTCAATGCATTTCATCATGGCATGTCGGTGCTGCTATGTTGTTTGTGACTCCCAGGAAAAAAAAAAATATTTATTGGAGCTTGTGTTCCAAGATTAACCATCACTATGTTGTGAAAATGTCTTGAAGTATGACTCTCATATTGTGCACATATTAATGGTTTTTTGTATATCACTGTAATAAATCCTGCATAAATATTTTCTTTAAAAAAAAAAGGTCTTCACAAGTTTGTCATATTGTTAGTTTGGTAAAACATGATGCGAACACGAGCCTTTTTTTATGTCGGAAAATCAGTTTTAAACATCAAATGATTTACATGGAAATACATTTTAGACAGATACAGCACTTAATACCTTAATAGTTATTTATAGCAGTGTCAGCTACCTTATCGCATTCGTATGTTCTGCATATAAAATATCTGTAAATGCTTCAGGTCAAAATGTGTCAATGCTTTGTGAAAGACTGTCACTAGAGACACAACGGCCACTTTGTTTAAGACCACACCACCAGGACACACCAGCTGCTTAAGGATCGTCTTACAGAATTTGAAGCATAAAGCATTGGTGTCACTCCTGCTTAATTGAAAACTGCATACGTTTAAAAGAAAAAGTCTGGTCATCATCAAAATAAGTCTTTCTCAATCTCACTCCATTTTCAGGCAAAACCATTTTCATTGCATTTCATTAATATGTAAATGTAACTGTTCTCTCAGAGATCCCCACGGGTTTCGCTTAGTGTATTTATATGGAATACACCCAGTTACATCAGCATCAGGCAATGGTTATGTTTGCTAAGAGAACTTTGACAGAGTTCTCAGGAACTAGGCCATTATGTATATTTAATTTCTGAGGAATTCATTTAAAATTCTCCATAAATCAAGGGGATCTACTGTTGCAAAGGGAATCAGTTAACTTAATGTCAAAAATGATTGTTTCAGTGTGCACTTTGGATGCTCTGACATTTCAATGAAACCAGAGTCTGACCAAATATGTATTTTGATATGGATAATGAAAGAGTGGCTCTCTATTCTTACCGAAACACTGGTTTTTGGCATATAAATGCATGTTTTATTTATAACCATCTACCCTTCTTTTGTTTGGAGTAGAATTTCGGGAGGGTCTGGCTTGGCTTCCGTGTGATTAAGAATGATGAGGAAAACCTTTCAGTTTAAGACCATGGCCCTCGTCTCAGAGCTGAAAGGGCTCCAAAGGCAGAAGTTGTGCTGTTGTGGTTGTTTCACTGGAATGTGAGTTTCCCCTTTTCCATCCATCTGAGATTTTGGCTGAATGTGTGGGTGTGCAGACACATGACTGATGGGTTTAAAGGGTCGACAGGCGCATGTGTGTGTGTGTGTGTGTGTGTGTGTGTGCGCGCGCTTGGGATCAGACAGTCACACTTTGGGCAGTTGGTTAGCTCCTGCAGCCTGCGCCATCAGTAGGGTTATTACTGTTATGATGGGTTTTGTGGGGATGCTTCCCCTCTGTCCAGACATTTTTTCCAGCTTCTGGGGTGTGTGAGTCACAGAGATAGTATACGCACATCTGTGGGAGTGTGGGAGTGTGTGCGCCCATCTGTAAATAAACAAATTATCATTCTCTCCAGCCAACTACTCATAGCTCTGCCCTGTCTGGGCCAACTCTTTTTTACTCCCACAGTTTTAGGCTTTTCTTGTTTTCTCCCTCTTATTTTAGTAAGGACACACAGACATAACAAGAATAGCATATAATTTTTTGCCAAGTCTCTGGGAAGCTGCTAAATGCATCTTTTAAAAAAGTGCAGAATAGCTTTTTCTCTCCTCAGCGTCACACTTCTGGTCAGCAACGACAGTTTGAGGTCAGTGCCATGTGTTGCGTTTCCAATGCCATAATCCTCCCCTTCCCTTTTTTTTCTTTGTTGGGCAGAAAATAAGGACAGCATGATGAGAAGAAGGAGGGTGTTAGCAGGCTGGCGAGAGGGACGAGTTGGGAGGAGGGAAAACACTGTGGGTGAGACTGTATTTTAGGGATACTGAAGTGAGTCAGCCATGTGGTGGGTTTCAGGGGGTGATTAAGTCAAGCTTTGCGATGCTAATAGTGGCACATGCACACTAGACTGACCGAAACACACAAGAGTTGCTGTTTGACGTCAAAGAAAACAGAATTGTGATTATATGTTTGGAAATGACACTTTTTTTTTTCCCTGCATATTATGTGTTATGTTTTGGCCTAATTTCCCCTGTTGATGTTGCTTATTAGCCCACTAGTATGTAATCGTAATGGTTGTCCTCTGGACTGAACTTTACACTTTATAAACATTACTATGTGCATTATAGAAAAATGTAAGTAAGCATGCACGTATCAAACGAAATCTTCAAGACATCTCACTAATCTATAATGACCTACTGTTATGTTATATGCACCATTGTCTGGATTTAACTGCAATTAATTGGACTAGCTGGTAGCTGGAGTGTTGGACACAAAGCCAGTAATGAGTGTGTGATTATGGAAACACGCCTTTGAATAAGATTTGAGAGCGCTTCATTCAGGGAGCATGGAGCAGTACACGTCCCGAAGGAAAAAGCAGATGTCAGTACAGCTGGGGAGGCTGGACACCAACTAAGAATAAGACAATGGGATATGGCTGTGTTTTTTGTCAGGTTGACAGTGAAGGGTTGATTCGCAGGGAATAAGTGGAGTAGAAAGAAAAAAAACCTGAAGACCAGAATGACGTGTGTAGGAGTAGAAGACGTGGATATTTCTTGTTGACTGCAGCCCACTGATGTGAAGATTTTTCAATGCTTTTATAAATCACTTTATGATTTTGAGGTTTTACATCTGTTTTTTTTATGGGGGAAATAAAAATAGTTATCTTTCAGTTTTCTGATGGGAAGAATGCATTTATGAATAATATTCACCCACTCACTTTCAATAATCTTTTCTTCTTCATCATGATTGGGGTGACTATAATTCATAAACAACAGCGTTATCACTTTCTTCATTTGTGATGAGTAAATAATGAAGGCAAATATTTGTACATTTCCAAAAGTCGAGAAGGTCTGAAATAGAAACGCAGGCTTCAAAGATATCTTTTCGAATTCGAAGACATTGTGACCTGTTAATCATTTACCTGCAAAAGATAATGAGCCAATAACTTATGGTATTTATGTCTTTTGAACTGGAAGTTGTAAAGAATACACAGAAGTTTATCTCCTATATACTGGGTCTTGTGTATGGGCAATGTGTCTTGCCTGTATACTTTGCAACCTAAATAAGCTTTCGAGGAAAGTTCCAGCTTTCAAAGTATTGTTTACTTACTGGTCTTTTATGCTCCAGCCAGAGATTTTTAACTAAGTACCATAACGTCCCCCGCACTAGACCTCAGTTTACTAACACTGAACATAGAGCTCGTTTTGAATGCTTTTGTACTTACCAGTTGCCTACTGCAGGAATTCTTTGACTGAAGCTTTCATTTAATCCTAAAATCCAAAGTAATTTAGTTACAGACTGAAGCAACATATTCCCAGTATCTTTTTTTTAAATTAATTGATCTATAAATTTTTAGAAATATACCCTTTTGACAATAAGCTTTCAGTATATACGTTACTGGTTTGTGTTATTGAAAATAATTAATTTCACACTTGGGCGGCATGGTGGTGTAGTGGTTAACACTGTCGCCTCACAGCAAGAAGGTCCTGGGTTTGAGCTCAGCGGCCGGCGACGGCTTTCTGTGTGGAGTTTGCATGCTGTCCCCATGTCCACGTGGGTTTCCTCCGGGTGCTACGGTTTCCCCCAAAGGCATGCAGGTTAGGCTAATTGGTGGCTCTAAATTGACCGCAGGTGTGAATGCTTGTCTCTGTGTCAGCCCTGCGATGACCTGGCGACTTGTTCAGGGTGTACCCCGCCTCTTGCCCAGAGTCAGCTGGGATAGGCTCCAGCTTGCCTGCGACCCTGTAGAACAGGATAAGCAGCTACAGATAATGGATGGATGGATAATTTCACACTTATTCAAACCTGACATGGCACCCAACATGCACTCTGGTTGCAAGCATCAATACAACAGTGTCTCTTTGTTGCTCAGTTATAATCACAGAGTATCACCACACCCTGTAAAGCCCACTGCCTCACTTTGACCCTCGTAATGCTGCCATGGTTTAGTTCATTGCCTCTTGATTGTGGCTGGGCGTGGGGATGGTTAAGGTTTAAGATTGGCTGCACTTGAGGTTTCCTTTCAACTCTGGGTTTGTCAAGCAGGCTGGAGTTAATGCAAACCCCCTGCCTCTTACTGAAACCAGTCCTAAGCAAGCACTCACACTGGTTTTACACATGCCTTTTAATTACACGTGGCCCCAAACAAAGGCAAAAATGCACAGAAGGCCAAACAATAGTCTTGGCCACAAGTTCAGCAAAGTTCACTAGGCTTCATCAGAAACGGTTGTTCCTTGCATTTGTATTATACAATAAAGATGTCTGCAATGTGTTTTTGAGTTTAGTTCAAGGGTCTATCTATCTATTTAGCATATAACTGCAGTGACGTGGCTGCTCTGAGGGCTCCAGCCATCAAAGTCTCAAGGGAAGAACAGTAGTGGTTTCTTGTTGCCTTCTACTGGATTATTATAGAGGTTTTCTCCTCTCAACCATTCACACCTATGGGCAATTTAGAGTAGTCAGTTAACAAATGTCTTCAAATGGTGGGGGAAACTGGAGCACCTGGATGAAACCCATGCAGACATGGGGAAAACGTACAAACTCCACACAGAAAGGCTCCCATCGGCTGTGAGGTTTGAATCCAGAACCTTCTTGCTGTGAGGCAACGCTGCTAACCACTGCACCACTGTGCCGCCCTAGTTCAAGGGTCAGACAATGAAAAAAAAAACCCAGACAAACATGATTTGTTCTAGTTGTTGTCAAGGTGCATACCCTACCACATGTACACAAGATACAAGTAATCGCTTTGGATATGTAAATCACATACACCTGGAATTTAAATAAAACTATAAGAATAAAAAATGTTTTATCATTTTTATCATATGCTGTGCTTGCTACTTTTGAGATCCAAAGGTCTGTTCAAGCCCGTCCCACTGTAGCCAAAAGAGAGCTTTTGCCCTTGATCTCTCTGCTATAAATGATGTTTGAAGGCTGAGTTCAAATGTAGCACAATCATTTTTCCAGGGTGGTAATTGCTTTTAACACTTAATGAGACCACCCAGGATTTGTGCTAAGTTTAATTGCTACCATTCTCTTCTCTGTTCTTTCTCCCTTCCCCTCTTTATGTATCTACATGTGTGTACAGTAAATTTTACTCTCATTATTCTCATGCAGCTCTTGTGTATCATAGTTATAGACAAATAGTAACAGCTATTTAGCTATGTGGTTTCAAACCACCAATTTCCCATTAAACAAAAGGCACCACCTCATTTTACTTCACAGAAGACGTGACCTACAGGCTACAAGACACAACGTCAAAAAAAAAAAAAACAACTCACAAGTCCAGAAGAACATGTTGTTGGAATGGGAGTGTTTCTGGTCAAAATTGCACAGTGATGAGCCACTGTGCATGAATCATATCTGTTAATATCTGTATCTGTGGATATGAAAAACACACATGATGCTCTGTGGTTGCATATCTGATCTCCAAAATGAGCAGTCGTTTATAGTATGGCTGTTCCACCATTAAAAGTGCATTGAGTGTCTCATGCAATATTGTTTTCCAGTTGACTAATCAATGTGTGACGTTCAGAGAACTTGAAATGCCACTAACAGCTCAATCTAATTAGACGTAATGGATTTTATGAGCAGATAGGAGAAGCACCAGTGGTCTGCCTAGTGATCAAGCAGCTACTACAGGCATATAATATAAGCAAGAGAGAAACTCCCAGTTATCTACAAAGTAATAATCGAAAGCCAGTTATGAAAGCATAAAGAGTGTATCAGTAATTGTTCTTGGCACAAACGAGCCACTATTTTAGCAAACTGTCCAGAATGTAGTTGGCTGTCCAGAGTGTAGACTGTCCAGACTGTATACACATCCAGTCAAAGGCTTTCGAGCAGCCTGTGTTAACATTTTTGGTTAAACATCAGGAAATTGATTTAAGTTAAATTTTCTAGAATTGGAAAATCCAAGTAAGAAATGGGTACAAGTGAACTGAGACATGTTGATGATATTTATTTTAATTGGGGAAAAAATCTAGATCTAATTAGAAAAGTTCTGTCTACATCACTCTCATTAGGCAGATAACATATTACAGTCTTAGTGATACTGTCTGGATTCAGCTGAAAACAAATCTAGTCTTGCAGTCATTTACGGTAACTGGTTCACCAAGTAAGCTCATTTGTCTTTAATAAAGCATGAATTTAGAGTCCCACTGGAATCTGGGAGTGAACAATGAATCAAGATTTAGGTATTTGATGAAAGACCTTTTTTCTTTATTCCCCCACGTGTATTTCCATGTCTATTTTCTCTATTTTTTCCATATCTTTTTCCCATGTGTATAAAAACTAGGTACTAGAGTACCACTGTTAACCCTCCACTGATGTACGGTAAGTCATTTTTAGATAACCGTCTTCCAAACGAATAATTGTAAATAAGATGGTCTCATTTCAATAGTCCTTGAAATTATAGTCAAGTTACACCTTTAAAAGAGAGTATAAAATGAAGCAAAGTATCCTAGGCTACATATAACTTAATGATACCACATATTGGCTATTTAAATGCAGGGTCATAGGCCTACAGTTCACTTTCACAATGGTGCAAGCAGAGATCACAAAATGAAATATCCCATAATGATGAGGCCCAGCCTGTATCACATCACAGATATTGACATCATATCACACTGCAGATCTCAGCAAGATATTACTAATACATTCACGTTACAGTATAATAAAATTAGTAAATGGCACAAATTGGGAACATTGTAGCATTTCAGGGTTGTCAACTTAGTCAAAAAATAATCGAAAAACTTTGGTTTTCTTTTTGAAGTGTTCTACTGAAATTACATGTATGTGTGCAGTGATGGCTTTAGCATAACCATGTTATGTAGTTATTACTGTATGCTTCTGAGAAATTCAAAACAAATTCAATTGTGGGCAATAAAACAGGAAAACAATCTTTTGGGTTTGTTTGTTTGTTTGTTTTTTTACATTTCTTTCCAGTTTGGTTACCTGCCAATTCCCATCCATGACCTAGCTCTTCCCTACTATACTACAGCTACCAGTTGGGAAGGGTGAAGGCTAATGCATGACTCCTCAGAAACACGTGAAGCCAGCCAACATCATCTTTTCAAAATGCTGCTCATGCTGCATTACTGGGCAGCATAACACACTCCAAGAATAGCACTATCTGCCCTCTTTCACATACATCTACAGTATATACAGTAAACTCCAACCCATATATAACTGCGTGCCTCTAAACACATTGTTCTTTGTTCAGTTCTAGTTTTCACACTATGCTCAAAATTAGTCTGAGTGAAATCACTGTTGCCTTAACAGCATTTTGAAGACGTCATTATCCTGAGCGATTTACAGAAGTGCTTTGTTGTGTCCATCAAAAACATTCTTTTGCTAGTGAAAATAGTTAAAGGTTTAAAAATACTATCAAGCTAAACAAACAGTACAATTCAAGTGTCTTTTCACTGCATTTCACTGCAAGTCCAGTCAGATTTGTGGAGATGCTTCTTTAGATTCTGCAGCTTGGCATATATCAAGCAGAATGGTCTATATTTAGCATAAGTAGTGGAGGAGACATAAAAAAAGAAGGCCAAGGCTTTGGGATGAGAGGGGTGGGGGCCAAAGCAGCCTGTAATTTAGGCTACTTCTGCACATTTTACATTCTGCCTTCTTCCCAACCAATGCACTACCAGCCTAGCATAGCACACTTGCCACTAAAGTGCCTGTGTGCAATGATGATTTGAGGAATAGAGATGCAGGCTGATTTTGGGAAACCACTTGAGGGGAAAGAAAATCAGTTGAGGACATTGGTAAGCCTCTTACTGACTTGAGCGCTCCTATATTTATTCCACAAGGCCACCACTCCCTTAAGTATAAATATAGCCAGCCTGGACTAAAAATAGCTACTTGTACAATGCTATTAATAGCTCCTAAGTCCTCCAAACCTTAGACTGTCAGAAGATTTCAGGCACGAGGTATGAGTAATCGTTACTGGGGAAAGAAAAGTCCCACTGTTTCCTCTCTCTCTCTCTCTCTCTCTCTCTCTCTCTCTCTCTCTCTCTCTCCCCCCCCAGTTCAGTGTGAGAGAGTCCAGTATGCAGTCTTTCAGTTCAGTTTCATTCTGTGAAATTAGTTGCTCATGAAGACTTCTATTGTGCTTCAGTGTGACGCCTTGGGGCAAAGTCTGCATACACTCGCTTTCCACCACTTTGGAAAGACTGATGGAAAACACTGCAAGCTATTGTCTACCTTTAAAACACGATAGGTTTGGTGTACAAGGGCACTTATTATTATCAAACTTTGCCCACTCCCTATAGGTCATATAATCCACTCCAGTGTCAAAGTGAACGTCACACCTTAATATAAACACAACTTAAGCTCATATCCTCCAGTGATTGCTCCTTTTTTTTTGTCATGGGTGCATATGTTCTAAGGCCTTATATTGGAGCACAACAGGCTTGTAGTATTTGCGTCTGACTCATGCCCTAATTTTAAGGACTCGTGACTTGACTTGGACTTGAGCACTGATGACTCGGACTTGGACTCGGACTCATGTATTAACTGCATTTGTTCTCGTAAATTGGAGACGAGGACTCTGATTTTTTTCTCTGTTTTTTTGTAACATGCCATAATAATTTGGCATAAGATATTTATATCTACATTAATTTGTATACTAATTCCGTGCAAGAGAATGCACAGTCACCTGTTCATACATCATGTTCAGGAACAAACTAACGTTAACGGCACTAAAATGCCTGGAGAGAACGCCCCTAGGATTGTCCGCTTTGCTTCTACAGACTTCTTGTGCAGTGGGAAAAAATGCACTGCTATGTGTTACATATGTAGAAGACCTATCGAGGAGACGATGGGGACAACCTCGAACTTCAATTGTCATTAAGGCAAGACTCCACCCAGAGAAGGAAGTGACACGCTATGTTCATTTCTCTGTTGATAGCGTTGCTTGCTTGCTGGCCGATGAACTAGCCAGTGTTAACTCTCTCATGTTATTTGCCCTGTTGATAGAGGGCGGGGCTTGCTGAGCGATGAACAAGCTTTTTATCTGTAGCCTATTAACTAAAATGGGGCAGTCAAGCAGTAACGTTAGTCCAACACAGTAGGAGAGACAGTTTCACATAAAGGCAGCAACAACCACCGTCAAATGGTGCATTTGGAGTCTTGTTCTCAGACTTGACTTGGACTCGACTCAGATCAATAGTGGACTCGACTCGGACTTGACTAGAAATTTTCTTTAATGACTTGGACTTGAGGGCGGCATGGTGGCGTAGTGGTTAGCACTGTCGCCTCACAGCAAGAAGGTCCTGGGTTCGAGCCCAGCGGCCAACAGGGGCCTTTCTGTGTGGAGTTTGCATGCTCTCCCCGTGTCTGCGTGGGTTTCCTCCAGGTGCTCCGGTTTCCCCCACAGTCCAAAGGCATGCAGGTTAGGCTAATTGGTGGCTCTATGTGAATGTGAGTGTGAATGGTTGTCTGTCTATGTGTCAGCCCTGTGATGACCTGGCGACTTGTCCAGGGTGTACCCTGCCTCTCGCCCATAGTCAGCTAGCGTCACTCAGATTTGAACACTGGGGACTCAAGACTAGACTCAGACTCGAGGTTTAGTGACTCGACTACAACACTGGAGCACAATAAGCACAATGATCAAAAGGATCACTATGTTGATTATATTGTGGCATAAACCAAAGCATTTGAAGATCAGAGTAGGTGGGAAAAAAAAACAAATGTTTATCTCGAGTCAATAAAATCTTAGAAATGTGTGTATATTGTGTTTCCTGAGAAATTCCAAAAATAGCTTTGAACTGCTTAGAATTCTTTAAAATGCTTCCTTAACTGTTGCTATAACAAGTTAATATTTGTATGGCTGCCAATAATAAAAAAAAACAATCCATGACCATTATCTCATCTTCCAAGTAATCGTGCAATATCCAGATGCATTATTCAAAAGGAATTGATAACACACACTAAGTATTCATTTTCTGATGTGTTTTTCAGTCATGCCCTTGTTCTGGCTTCAACATCTGCTGAAAACTAATAATTGTGTATGTTTAATTTGGCATGAGCTACTGGTTTATGGAGGTGAGATAAAGCTCCAAAGATGCCTTGATTAAAAGCATCACATGGTGTACTGAAAGTGGAAGCGTTCTTTACAGCCTGTTCAGTTTGGTTAAGTGTGCAGAAGTTTGGCACCAGTTCTATTAAAGCAGCCCAAACTGTGCACTCGTGCCTCCAGCACAACCTCAAAATTTGTAAGAGAGCCTGGGCTGTAAAAGAGTCTGTTCTGTGGGTGGGAACCAGGAACCGGGCTTTGTGCATATGAGCCAGACTTCTCATACCTGCTGACCTCAGGGTGGGAGTCAGACTGGAGCACAGAAATAGAAGCAGGCTGGGTGGCACACGCTCATTACAGATCACCCACAGATCAAGGCTTTATGAGCAGGAAAGAGGTGGAAAAAAAATCATCTGGAGCCAGGCAGAATGTCTCTATGTCTGTGCCTCTTTGTAAAGAAAGCATAAGCTGGTTGGTTTTTCTGGGAAGGGCCAGTGCTCCCTCCCATCCTCCACCCTTCTCTCTGTGCCTGCTTACCTAGGCCATGTCTGAAACGACACCCTATCCTGAAAACAGAGCACAGTTTTGAGAATCATGCCTGAGAGCATCGTGGAGAATATCCATGATGTCCACAGATACAACCCCGATTCCAAAACAGTTGGGACAAAGTACAAATTGTAAATAAAAACAGAATGCAATAATTTACAAATCTCAAAAACTGATATTGTATTCACAATAGAACATAGACAACATATCAAATGTCGAAAGTGAGACATTTTGAAATTTCATGCCAAATATTGGCTCATTTGAAATTTCATGACAGTAACACATCTCAAAAAAGTTGTGACAGGGGCAATAAGAGGCTGGAAAAGTTAAAGGTACAAAAAAAGGAACAGCTGGAGGACCAAATTGCAACTCATTAGGTCAATTGGCAATAGGTCATTAACATGACTGGGTATAAAAAGAGCATCTTGGAGTGGCAGCGGCTCTCAGAAGTAAAGATGGGAAGAGGATCACCAATCCCCCTAATTCTGCGCCCACAAATAGTGGAGCAATATCAGAAAGGAGTTCGACAGTGTAAAATTGCAAAGAGTTTGAACATATCATCATCTACAGTGCATAATATCATCAAAAGATTCAGAGAATCTGGAAGAATCTCTGTGCGTAAGGGTCAAGGCCGGAAAACCATACTGGGTGCCCGTGATCTTCGGGCCTTTAGATGGCACTGCATCACATATAGGCATGCTTCTGTATTGGAAATCACAAAATGGGCTCAGGAATATTTCCAGAGAACATTATCCGTGAACACAATTCACCGTGCCATCTGCCGTTGCCAGCTAAAACTCTATAGTTCAAAGAAGAAGCCGTATCTAAACATGATCCAGAAGCGCAGACGTCTTCTCTGGGCCAAGGCTCATTTAAAATGGACTGTGGCAAAGTGGAAAACTGTTCTGTGGTCAGACGAATCAAAATTTGAAGTTCTTTATGGAAATCAGGGACGCCGTGTCATTCGGACTAAAGAGGAGAAGGATGACCCAAGTTATCAGTGCTCAGTTCAGAAGCCTGCATCTCTGATGGTATGGGGTTGCATTAGTGCATGTGGCATGGGCAGCTTACACATCTGGAAAGACACCATCAATGCTAAAAGGTATATCCAGGTTCTAGAGCAACATACGCTCCCGTCCAGACGACGTCTCTTTCATGGAAGACCTTGCATTTTCTAACATGACAATGCCAAACCACATACTGCATCAATTCCAGCATCATGGCTGCGTAGAAGAAGGGTCCGGGTACTGAACTGGCCAGCCTGCAGTTCAGATCTTTCACCCATAGAAAACATTTGGTGCATCATAAAACGGAAAATATGACAAAAAAGACCTAAGACAGTTGAGCAACTAGAATCCTACATTAGACAAGAATGGGTTAACATTCCTATCCCTAAACTTGAGCAACTTGTCTCCTCAGTCCCCAGACATTTACAGACTGTTGTAAAGAGAAAAGGGGATGTCTCACAATGGTAAACATGGCCTTGTCCCAACTTTTTTGAGATGTGTCATTGTCATGAAATTTAAAATCACCTAATTTTTCTCTTTAAATGATACATTTTCTCAGTTTAAACATTTGATATGTCATCTATGTTCTATTCTGTATAAAATATGGAATTTTGAAACTTCCACATCATTGCATTCTGTTTTTATTTACAATTTGTACTTTGTCCCAACTTTTTTGGAATAGGGGTTGTATAGTGGTGTCCATGCAGGTAATGAACTTAATGATGTTTGCTGTTTGAATATAAATAATGGCTTATGTACACTCTTACATTTTTCCCTCTTAAACCCTTAAGGATTCTGCACAGGTCCCTACATCAGAGGGTTGCCGAAAAATCCAGTTTGCTGACAAGCGAGCTCAGTAAAGCATAGGCCGAGCTGCTAGACCATTTTTTGCCAGCAGGTAATTATGTTCCAGCTTCCTTATCACTTGGTTTATTTGACTGATAAACATGTGAAAGTTTCTAATTGCCTTACTGTTTTTTAAAAGTAATTGTTTCCTTTCTGCCATTACCAGCTGGCAAACATGGTCTACCATCTTGATCACCTTGACCTATGTTTTGGCAGCTAGTAGCTGGATTTTTATAACATGGATCCCCTTACATCCCCTAAAATCCTTGGGAACTCCATTTTTATAAGCGCAGTGAGTATGTTGGAATGTCAGATTGGTGGAAAATATCTGCAATTCTCTTATTCATTCATTCATTCATTCATTCATTCATGCATTTTCTATACCGATTCTCCATTGCGAATCACAGGTGGGCTGGAGTCAATCCCAGCTGACATTGGGCAAAAGGTAGGGTACACTCTGAACAGGTCACCAACCTGTCTAACCCTGAGAGACAGTGAGCCATTCACGTTCAAGACCTATGGGCAATTTAAAGTAGCCTGTTAACCATAGGCGTAGAATTGGGTATGGACGGTATGAACGTGTCCCGACCAATATCAAACGACGGCTGATATGTCCCTACCAATATTTCTGATTGAAGAAAAAAAAATCACGCTCCGTGTGCAGTACACAAATGGTTACTGTAGGTTTCCACTGGGCGAAACACCACACAAAATTCGCTCATGAATATTCACTCTGGGGGCGTGGTCGCGAAAACAGCAAGCAGTTTGGCTACCATGTCAATTAGCAAGTGCAGTTGCAGTGCAGTGACCGGCTGCTAGCTAGCAAGCTAGCAAACTGTCCTTGAGGGATGTAATGTTAGATTAGCTTGTAAAATTAATCAGTTAACAACAGTTCGTATTCAGTGTGTAAAAACGACAACATACGAATATGACTGTTTTCTAAGTTTGTGTGGCATATAAATAACAATCCGACTTGATACTGACAAGAACTGGTGTTCATTATGGTCACAAAGACATTATTAAATCATATCAAATTGTGCTAATGTTGGCTAATATTCCACCTAGTCTTGCTTGTGAAGTGCCTGCAAACTTTAGCAGCCTGCTAACCCTTAATTTGAAGTGCTTCAGTTAAGACCTGCAGAGCCCTGACCAAGTTCGTGTAACATGACACATGTAAACAACCCGATGGTGATGTGGACATTGTTCGTGGCCCAGACACCTTTTAATCAAATAAATCATTTTCACGTAATAATGAAGTTACGTGAAGAGTTAAGCCTCCGCCTTCTTGATCAGAAATTTTTGGTTCCTCCCGCCTCTCTTTTGAAAACGTCACATACCAAGTACATACATATGCTGAACTGATTCGTTTTCGAGGGGGTTTCATTTGAAAGTGGCAGGCCAAAAACTTTTCTCGTGTGAACGTTGTAGAGTGAACGTGGGAACGGCGAAGAGATCTTCGAGCAAGATGTCAGGAAAGAAAAGAAAGCTGGACATTTGCAGCTGTTTTTCAAAACAAAGTGTAAGTCTGGATGGACTTGGGTTGAAAATGTGAATATTGTGAATATAGCAGTAGTTTAGATATAGGCTTGAATGAATAATGTAGTATAAAAGTATAGGTATAATGGAAAGGAAAGTATAATGCACTATAACTAAAGTAAAGTTCATACATCTTTATTATCCAGTCTCCTTGTCTGTCATTCGTTTCATTTAACATTACAGAAGTCATTAAGTGTGTTCTGAATTGAAGAAATACATTTTACACAATTGTCCTCGACCAGAACACTATCTGCGCTTCAGCAGAACCCTGTCACTACCTCCTCTCCCTCTCCTCTGGGCTCAAGAAGACAACAAAAGGGCAATAACATAACAACAGCCAATCCAAATTCAGATACATTGTGTTGCCAAGTAAAATTGTAATCTGTCAATGTGTAAAAAAAGTTCTAGAGCCCTCGTCCTGTTTTACTGTTAGATCAATCACATATCAGCTTAAGCTAGCATTCTAAAGCTAGTTAAAGATCACACAGAAGAGAGCCGACTCCCCCTGCCAGCCTCATGGAACACAGTGTTTAAGGCTCCGGATGTGTTTTACTTCCATTTATGAGGGAAAGGAACATACTCCCTCCCGACAATCAATGCGTTATTTGCTTGTAAAACACATTTGCAAATTGGTAGAATGAGTTAATCATCACATGCAAGATTTGCAATTAATCAAATGAATTGCATATTATTATTATTATTATTATTATTATTATTATTATTATTATTCATGAATTACTACAGTTCTGAACTTCAAATTTTAAAAGTCTGGACTTTGGAGAGATGATGGATACTCTTTTGGTGGAACACAATGGAGCAAAATATTGTGACCCTCTAATGTTGACCTGAAGTTGGCGCCACTGGGGGTTGGCATTGGGTTTATGTCCCCACCAATGTTAAAGTGCATATCACGGGTAAATTCAGGAGCAAGATCAATGTAATTCTTCTATTTTATATTAAACTTTGGTCAAATATCTGTCACATTTTGCATTTTGTGCAATTTTTTTTACCTTGCGCAATACCAGAAAAATTCAGTTGAAATAAAGCCATTTGAGGTGAATTGGTTCGCCTCTGGAAAAACTTGGCTTTTGGATTTCCCGGCAAACATTGATTTTCGTGACGTCATCTGCGGGACGCCTCCCTCTGAATCCTACGTCAGCGCTGGTTTGTTTATGAGAAAACGACCTGGTGGTTTTCTGCAAATTTCTTCAACGTTATCACATAATTATTAAAATGGTTAACAGATGTATCGTAGGAGGGTGTAGCAACACCAATCTTGATGGGATTAGTACTCATCGTTTTCCAAAAGACCGCACAATGAGAGAGAAATGGGAGCGCTTGGTTTACACAGGCTGTGCACTGAAACCGTGCAAAGCTCTCGCAGCCTGCTGGCGCAAGTGACGTCACGAATCTGGCTCCAGACTCCCTTGGGATTTTTCCAGACGCATTCTGTTATTTTATTTTTTTCTGCTGTAGACAGATGGCCTTGTGCAAAATTACCCTTCTGGATGAGTGTGTAAAGGGACATACTTTCATCTCATCTCATTATCTGTAGCCGCTTTATCCTGTTCTACAAGGTCGCAGGCAAGCTGGAGCCTATCCCAGCTGACCACGGGCGAAAGGCGGGGTACACCCTGGACAAGTCGCCAGGTCATCACAGGGCTGACACATAGACACAGACAACCATTCACACTCCCATTCACACCTACAGTCAATTTAGAGTCAGTTAACCTAACCTGCATGTCTTTGGACTGTGGGGGAAACCGGAGCACCCGGAGGAAACCCACGCGGACACGGGGAGAACATGCAAACTCCGCACAGAAAGGCCCTCGCCGGCCATGGGGCTCGAACCCAGACCTTCTTGTTGTGAGGCGACAGCACTAACCACCATGCCGCCCGGGACATATTTTCATATAAAAAAAAAAAACTAAATTGGTCCAGAATATGCACTTTAATACCAAACCTACACCCTTGCTGTTAACCTAATACAGTGCACGTCTTTGGAGTGTAGGAGGAAACCAGAGCACATGGAGACCATGCAAACTCCACGCACAAAGGCCACGGTTGACTGCCAGGTTCAAACCCAGAACCTGCTAGCTGTGAGGTAACAATGCTAACCACTGCACCACCATCACCTCATGGTCTTATTCATGCACCTGAATAATAAGTAAACCATGAGGTACAGGACTGCGGTGCCTTTTTAGTGCAATAAACCCGTACTTACAAATACTTTGCAAAAGGAAAATACTCCTCTTTCCAAACTGCTTTGAAGGGTGTGTGTGTGTGTGTGTGTTGGAGGGGAATATCCTATCAGCCATAATTGCTGGTGTTTCGTTTGCATGCATGGCCTTTTACCCAGGTTTACAATCAGAAGTCTTTTGTCCAAGGTCCAGGAGCAGCAACACTCAGGCATGAGCCTCGTAGGATACATTTCTGGTGTGTTGCATTAGGCTACAAATTATTCTCCTCTTAATCACGACGACTGAATAAGGCAGTCTCATGTGTTTCGAAACATCTCTCGCTGAGGCACACAGCACTTCAGAGGAAACATTTTTTCTTTTCTTTTCCGCATTCCAGTCATAGCTGCGTAACTGACAAGGCGAGCTATTTCAGCCCTCGCGTCCTAACTGAAACCCTGTTGAACATGTGTCCATTCTTTTCATAATAACGTTTCTGCATTTTAGATGGCTTAATATGTGTAAAACCGGTGATACTTGTCAGATTATATATTTGTAGCTCTGTGTTAGCTTTATCATTGGAATGAGGAACGCACACACCCGTTCCAGGCTTACATATAGAAGAAGCTTAAGATTTAGGATTGCACTTGTTTTCTTTCTTCTCTTTGTGCGTTTTGAAACACGACCACTGGTAGTTTTTGGACTTCAGCTCGTGCCGGAGGGAATCTCCGCCAAGCACTCAAAATTGACCATATATGGTCAGTGACGTTCCCGGAGATACCGATGCGTAATCGGTAATACAGCTACGTAAGAGGCGAAACAAATACATATTTAGCTCAGGGAATGCCTAGAAATAGACCTGCTGTGACCACGTAGGGTAAAAATAATGGAATATAGTGTGAATGTTACTGATTTGGAATTTTTTTTTTGACGCCATAAATGTAAATATCTTGGATGGTGCAAATATCAAATACAAATGTCAATAACTACAAGAATCTCAGGCTACAAGCAATGTTGCAATAAGCTGATAAGATGTTTGCTTATAGTACTGCAGAAAGAGAAATCTGGTCCACCAGTTTAAAAAAAAAAAGTGATGGGGGGGGGTCACCCTGCACATTTTTTTTGTTCTACTGGACAATTCTTAATCTATAGAGGGCAACCTGAATATTGTGACTACCTGTTGTCCTTGGGTTCATCTCTACCTACACTTACACACACACACACACACACACACACACACACACACACACACACACACACACACAAGGCAGATCAGATAACCTTGAACCTTGAACCTGTCCTGTACAATGTTCAGGCCTATTATTATTATCTCATCTCATCTCATTATCTCTAGCCGCTTTATCCTTCTACAGGGTCGCAGGCAAGCTGGAGCCTATCCCAGCTGACTACGGGCGAAAGGCGGGGTACACCCTGGACAAGTCGCCAGTTCATCACAGGGCTGACACATAGACACAGACAACCATTCACACTCACATTCACACCTACGGTCAATTTAGAGTCACCAGTTAACCTAACCTGCATGTCTTTGGACTGTGGGGGAAACCGGAGCACCCGGAGGAAACCCACGCGGACACGGGGAGAACATGCAAACTCCACACAGAAAGGCCCTCGCCGGCCCCGGGGCTCGAACCCAGGACCTTCTTGCTGTGAGGCGACAGCGCTAACCACTACACCACCGTGCCGCCCTATTATTATTATTATTATTATTATTATTATTATTATTATGGCTTCTCCTGTTAGGGGTCACTACAGCAGATCATCCAATTTATGATCCATGTATTTAATTTGGCATAGGTTTTACAGCAGATTCCCTTCCTGACGCCACTCTCCCCAATATATCCAGGCTTGAGACTAAATATGTACTGGCTTGTGCAACCCCAGTGGTTGGATATTTTACCTAATCTGCATGTTTAACTGTAGGAGGAAACCAGAGCACCTGGAGAAAACCCACGCAAACTCCACACAGAAAGGCCCCATCAGCTGTGGTGTTCAAACCCAGAACCTTCTTGCTGTGAGGGGACAGTGCTACCCACTGCACCGCCATTATCAAATAAAATTTACCTTTTTAAGTCTCATCTCATCTCATTATCTCTAGCCGCTTTATCCTTCTACAGGGTCACAGGCAAGCTGGAGCCTATCCCAGCTGACTACGGGCGAAAGGCGGGGTACACCCTGGACAAGTCGCCAGGTCATCACAGGGCTGACAGATAGACACAGACAACCATTCACACTCACATTCACACCTACGGTCAATTTTAGAGTCACCAGTTAACCTAACCTGCATGTCTTTGGACTGTGGGGGAAACCGGAGCACCCGGAGGAAACCCACGCAGACACGGGGAGAACATGCAAACTCCACACAGAAAGGCCCTCGCCAGCCCCGGGGCTCGAACCCAGGACCTTCTTGCTGTGAGGTGACAGCGCTAACCACTACACCACCGTGCCGCCACCTTTGTAAGTGTACATGTTAAATATTGAGCATGACCTGCTAACCTGGAGCAGACACTAATGTGGCCTATACTGTTTATATGGTGATCTATTACCCAACCCCAGTGCAAAAATCTTCCAACAAAAGAGCAAGTTTCTAAAACTTTCAAAATGTTTGTTCCAAACTGTGATTCAAAAAACTATGGATTTATTTGAATGTATGTACACTAAATCACCTCCTAGACCAGGAAGTGTGCCAAAGTAAACAGTCTTGACTGACCTCATCAGTGTCTGTTCCCTGAAGTGTAGTGATGCAACTGCAAAGGATATGATGCTGATACCAGTAGAGGAGGATGTGAACACTCTCCTTCAGCAAACAAAATATTTGATGTCCATTTGTTCTGTTTGTGTAACCTGTCACTTTCCCCATATGAGTATTTGATTGCTTGTGCAAGGTTCCTGGTTTGGTTGTGTGATGCATCTGAACTATTAACCCCTCCTCCTCCCCCCCCCCCCCCCAGTACACCCCTACCAATTCAAAACATTAGTCAAAATCTTCATTTTCACACAATAATTTATTGAAACAGAATTGATGTTCACATGATATAAAAAAAAAACACATATATTACTCTTTTTAAGTTATGTGAAATAAGTTACAAAACAGCATTTCATAATATGCATGATGTCCACAGTGACTCAGACATCCATCCACATGTCTTAACACTGGCCTCTTTGCAGTCATTATTTGAAAGAAAGAAAAAAACAGCTGCATTCCACATGTCTATATAGTAGCATAAAAGATGTTAGTCCAACAAATGAGAAATTGCAATGTTAAGCAATGAAGTCCAGCAGCAGGTGTCCTACAGCTAGGTTTCTACAATGCCGGACAGTCTCTTTCTCTCCCCTTCTGGATTTCTGTCCATGGCTCGTGGGAAACCAAGTGCGCTCCTACGCAACGCGCATGCGGGCACTTAGTCCCCTTTACATGGCGTGGTCCTACGGTTCTCTGTCCTCCTCCTCCACCACCACCGCAAAACAACGCTCCCTCATAGCGGAGGACGAAACTGGGCTGCGAAGCTCAACGTCAGCCCCGAGGAACTTTCCTTTCTGGTTCCTCCAGCTGAACAGGAGCTGACGCAGAAAAGAGAAAGCCCCTCTCGCCTCTTTCTTTCCTTCCGCTCTTCACAGAACCAAACGGTTTTTGGTAGCCGATGATTTTCCGTGCGGTCGCATCCCGTGCGTGCTTTCAGCGCTCGCGGAGGGACAGACAGGGCACCCACTGGTTCCTGCAGCGGCTCTCATCGCAGTAGTTGCCCACCTCCTTCAGCGCTTGGCATTTGAGTGGCTGGCACTGAGGATTCTGCACAAAAAAAAGAAAGAAAAAAGTTAACAAACCATATGACCTGCAGGTTCTAGATCGATAGATAATGCACGCACTTGCGCGGATACTTACAGTGACCAGGATGCAGTGGAAATCTCTAGGCTCTCCGTTATTGTTGCTGTCATCAGAGCTTGGCTCGCCGATGACCTGCGCCAGGCGCCTCAACCCGGACACACGCAGGATATTGATGTCGTTCTCGCAGCAGAAAGCTTGCAGAAGAGTGAAATGAATCTGAAGAGCGATGTCGTCCTCGTCCTCCTCGTCCGTAGCCAGAACACACAGCACCACACTGTCTGGATCTCTGTGATCAGAGGAGATAAGTTCATTGTCACTTTCAGGAAAAAAAAAAAGGCAGTCTTGGCAAACAGGAGAACTAGTGATTGATTGCTCATAGAAGGCAAAATACTTACACATTCATGAGCTTTGCAGATTCGTAAACGCCGACAGTAAGGCAGTCTTGTCTCTGGGCTGCGACCAGCAGCTCCTCTAAGGCTTGACTCACAGCATCCATCCTGGAAAGAACAAAAATAACACTTTGCTAAGCAACTTGACCAAACGTTTGAAGCTTCATGCATGCACGTTGCCTTCAGCTTCATCGGTATAACGGTCTATGCATGCAGGTTTTGCAAAGTTAAAGCCAAACACTTACTTTTTATCAGTGATATTGCATCCAACGACTTCTTCCAGAGTCATGATGTTATCAAATAATCAATAGGCAAATCCAAACGCCTCAAGTGAAACTGAAAATGATAGATTCCGGTAAGAAAGCGTCGTCGAAACAGTGTAAGAATAATCCACATGCGTCTCTGAGAGCTCTTTTAGTCCTGAGTCTTGCCTTGCGTGTGTAGAAGAGTATCGTCTACCGGTTGAGAGCGAAACTCAAGGATTATATTCGCTCTGATATGGGCGTGGTTTCCAACCAACGCTCGTTCTTCCTATTGGTCAGGAAGCAACTGAGAGCCTTCTAGGACCATCTCATCATTGGTGGTTTGCGGATCGTCATGCTAAAGCCCACGTGGGCAGACTGAATCCCCCCCACCACCACCTCTCTCTCTTCTTTTACCTATTGCAGTTATGCAGTTGTTTATGTCACGACTGAGTGTGTTGGAATTTCCTAAGTTTCCCTTGTGCTTTCGCACTGCTGCCCAGTATTTAATTAGAAATTAATTTATAGGCTTAAGCAGGTGTAGAAACATAACGTTATATCTTAGTATATTTAACTTTATTTATGCATGTTATATTTCAGCCAATTCATAGCAAGCAGGTCAGAGAGATCCTATTTCAGTGGCCTATCAAGTTTTTTTTTTTACGTAACGCACTGTTTTCATTGCCAGCCTGCGCCAGCTTTCGAGAAGGTGGTCGGGTTTATCCACGTTACCTGGAACTTTCCTTACGCACTGTTCCCGTTCTAGTCGGTCTAATTATAGGGGGCTGCTGCAGTCACGAGCACGCTGATGTTACTGCTCCTTCATGTGCCCTTGCTATTGCAGGACTGGCCTCCCAAAAGCCTTTTTTATAAGGTCAATTAATTAGGGCATTTGTTTGTTTGTTTGTTTGTTTTTAAAACAAGATTATTATATATGCAAAAAGATACTTTTTGTTAGTACCAGTGACTGGCTGTTTTCTGTACTACTACTACTACTACTACTACTACTACTACTACTACTAATAATAATAATAATAATAATAAAAGAGGGGAAATAATTCATGCATAGCCTATGCTTTACCACTGTGGTGAAACAAATGCCATTAGCCTTAAGCCATGGCTTGGACACGCGCACTGAAAGAACACCTTACTGAAGTGGCGTTAGATAAATCAAATGACTAGCCCATGACGCCCCTTAGTGGATGAGTACATGGGGTTTATGTAGCTCAGGCCTATTCATATCATAACCATGCACAACTAGTGCGGTCCATGATCAGCTACTGCCACCTGGCGGTTAACAAACGTAACTGCATGCTTCCATACGCTTACACTGTCAGAAGTGCATTGTAGGAGCCCATTTCTGTTCACCAAGCTACAATCTACACTAATTTACTACCTAGAGCTCATTATTGGACCTCAAGGTTTAGGGCCAAAAAGGTACATATATGTTCCCAAACAGTATATAAAGGGTGCAAATAAGTCTCTTTAGGTGTACTGCCCCAGTGACAAGCCTTACCCCTAAAGGTACTTTATTTTCTGAGAGTGTAACCGTTTGTATTTGATATAGAATATAATGTAATATAATATTTGTTATAATAAAGGCATGCATTACATTTGCATTTTTAAAGGGATTGATATTTGTCAGCTAGCGCCATCTGGCGGGGAAGAAATGTTATCAAGAGAAGAATGAATCAGAATCATTCAGGTAATCGTTTTGGATTGGAAATATGAATAATAAGCACAGAATAGGTTAATTAAACCTTTAATTGGTTATTTAGATCTTTAATTGATTATAAAGACAATTATAATCGCGAGCTGCAGACTGTTTCTTTCCTCGATGGGATGACACTAGTGAGCAACGTTTATTTGACACCCCCATAAAAACGTAATATACAGGAAGCACGTTGCATGGAAGCCGGATGGGAAATTTGGTCCGACGTCCCCCTCGTGCTTAAGACGGTGGTCGTGCTGCCACCATTGTCCTCCAGGGAACCCCTGCAGCTGTGATACGCACCATTACACACACCTAGAAAACAGCCATGGTACACGACACCTCCGATCATCACTGACAAAAACACATAGGATAAGATAGAATAAGATAAGATAGCCTTTTATTATCCCGCAAGGGGAAATTTTCATTGTTACAGCAGCAAAATATATAAAGAGAAAAAGATAAGGCAGTGAAGGAGTAGTGTAAAAGTACTAAGTATACAAAAAAGGATATATACTCACAGCAAGGAGGTTCTGGGTTCGAGTCCAACAGCCGACGGGGGCCTTTCTGTGTGGAGTTTGCATGTTCTCCCCGTGTCTGTGTGGGTTTCCTCCGGGTGCTCCGGTTTCCCCCACAGTACAAAAACATGCGGTTAGGTTAATATGGGGCGGCCTTGGGCTGAGGTGCCCTTGAGTGAGGCACCTAACCTCCAACTGCTCCCCAGGCGCTGTTAGCATGGCTGCCCACTGCTCTGGGTATGTGTGTGTGCTCATTGCTCACGTGTGTGTGTTCACTGCTTCAGATGGGTTAAATGCAGAGAGGAATTTCACAAGCGTGTGATGAATAAAGTTGTGCTTCTTCTTCATATATAAAAGAAATAAACTACAAGTTTAGATATAAAAAATTAACAAATTTGCATAAATTAACAGGTTGGCAGATATACAGTTAACATAAGTGTATTACGAAGGTGGAATTGCACGTGTAAGTATTGCACAGGTATTATTACCAGTATTGGTAATATTGCACAAGTAAATAGGTATATTTTAACAGTGTGTAGCTAGCAGTTCGCTGTAAAGTACTGATGCTAATAGTGCACACAGTATACATTCAGAGGGATTTCTATGGATGTAGAAGTGATCTGGACAGTATTGGACAGTACCGATATTAGGTCTGACTGATGTCTTTGGAAATATGCAAATGATAACACATTGCATTTACACTTAGCCCACATTAGCCTATTAAGCATCTGTAGTATGTTAGCTGTATGCTATGACGTTTCACTTTAGTGTTTGAGAACGAGTCGGTTCTTTGAATCGGTTCTTTGAAGCAGGAGGGAAGCGATTTGTGATCAGACTAGCTGGAAATAAAGCTTTTGTAAAGAAGCATAGATACATCACATTAATGTAAGGGTGTTTAATGTAATTTGTAACGCATTGCTGACTTAAATAAAGATAAATATTTGCCTATTGAAAATAAAGCGTAGCTATAAAATGCAAAATAAGGTTATTTTGATCATTTTAGGTTCGAATAAAATTTCCATGAATAATTTCCTAGGCCAAGATGAACAATCGCCGAACAATATTGCAAAGTTTGTTAGGTTTATTTAAAAAAAATAAAATAAATAAAATTCAGCCGTATGGGAGCCGAAAGAGTCGGCTCTTACGGTTCAGTTCAGCCAAATGATCCGACTCACTGAAAAGAGCCGAAACTTCCATCACTATTTAACGTGTCTCTGTGCATCGCCCAATCGTCGCTTTCTATCAATTGTGACGTCAGCAAATTTAAAACTCAGGGTTGTAAAGGGCTTCACCTGGGGTTATGGGTTTTCTGCTGAGAGACAGGAGAAGCAGTTTGAAAACTCAGCTGTGTTACAGTAGTTTATCAATAGTAGTTTGACTATTTCAGCCAGTCGGAACCAAACTGATGACTCTTATACAGGCTTCTTAAGTTTTTGTGTTGAAAAACGTGTATTATGTGTCTTCAGGATGTCTTCTCCCATGTTTACTGACATTGTTCATTGTAAAGAGAATATGCTTTTGAGAGGTTTATCCTGCTGCACTGACGATGGGCTAAATGACAGTTTGGATGGGTAAGACTTAAGTTTATTCATGCCATGCAATAATCTGATGCTTGTTGGCACTGGTAATAGTTACCATTTGGTTTGTATTCAAGCCACAAATGAACATTGGGTTACAGGAGCTCAGCAGAACTGACTGATGTGTTTGAAGAGGAAGGATGTGAAGGTGAGGTTTGGATTCCACCATCAAGTGAACTGAAAAGCAAAATAGCTGCCCAGCTTGAGTATTATCTCTCTGATGAGCATCTTGAGGCTGATGCTTTCCTGTTAAAGCATGTCCAGAGAAACAAGATGGGTTATGTCAGCCTGAAGTTGTTGACTTCATTCAAGAAGGTTAGTCTGAATACTTAAGGCTACTAGGAAAATAATTGCTTGTACCCTCAAAGCCTTTTTTAGGTAGAATTCCTCAACTGCAAAGCGTTTGCCTATTAGACAGGGTTCCAAGTTGAACCTCTTCAAGGAAGTTAAAAACCTCATGTGGAACTTTTTTTTTTTCCTCTGAGTGTACATGTAGTAAATCATGATGACTGGATGTTCTCTGTCACTGAACTAACCAGAATTAACAACCTTAACTGACAGCTTGATTCACCTTTTTACTTTGACTGACAGATACGGGATCTGACACGCGATTGGCGCACTACTCTGGCTGCTGCCCAAACCTCTCTGCACCTGGAGGTGAATGAGATGGGAACCAAGGTACGACGGAGAACACCGATCCCTGACCGCCTGCTCTGCATCCCCACCACAAAGCTGCTGCTGGTTTGGAACTTCCTGGCCCATGCTAATTCTACAAAGTTTGAGGACAGTCCGTCATCTAAAATGGACCAGCAAGGAATCATGGAGACTGTCACGCACATGCTTGCTTCACATGGCACAATCACTTCTCTTCGTATCCTCCGCCCAGGAAAGGAGATCCCTACTGAGCTCAAACGCTATACCAAAAAACATGCCGAGCTTGGGCGAAAACTGTGTGCTGTGGTTGAATACGAGTACTTCGATGGGGTGCGCAAGGCATATGAAATTCTTAAAACCGAGGAGGAGGCGCATGCTGGGAAAGGTATCCGTGTGGCGCTCCTTGGAGGCCAGGGACAACGGAGGCAAGGGAGTAGCCAGAGCCAAGCAGAGGAGGAATTGGAAGAGGGCATGGATACTGACTACTCTGTAAAGCAAAACCGGATGTCCAAGAAGCACTTGTACTGTCTGGAAGATTCTGTTTTGTACAGTTCCTCAGAGTCCGACTTTGCTCCAGCCTCACCACGTCCTAACCGTAGAGTCTCTCGCCCTAAGGCTCAGTATGGTAGCCCCCTGGCCATCCCACAGGCTTCTGTTTCCCATTCCGACCCTTATCGGAACCCTCTGGGCAGTCCGTTGGGCAGTCCTCTCTTGCCAAACAAGCTTTTTATTGGAGGTCATGCTACCTCACCACTAGCCACTTCTCCATTAAGCAGCACTCCTACTTTGTCCTGTAACTCATCATACAACCGAAGCAAGTGCTCAGGTGACTTCTCACAGGACAGCTCTGGAGGAAGTCCATGGGTCCAACGGCGCAAAAATGCTGCACAGGCTTTTTATCCAGAGAGAAGCTGCCCCTCGTCTCCAGATCGGATAAAAGGAGCTGTCAGTGTGATAGTTGTGCGCCAGCCATTGGGCCCTGATGGCACTAAAGGTTTCTACAACTGCATTGGAAGAGGAAAAGTGCTGCTGCCACAGTAATGCGCTGGTGGATTTTGTGGGTTGATCTGCAGTGGAAAATATTTTTAAACCAGTGTTCAATTAATGCTATTATCAGCAATTATATCCACAGTAGTGTTCCTTTATGGTGTCATTGGGTTTTTGTATTTAAATTAAATAAAGGTTGTAATCAGTACTTGGTGTGAATTAATTAGAATGCCAATTTATGTATTTTCTACTGCTTTCTTGAGACATTGTACACTCAATCTCATCATGAATAGTTTCCTGTAATGTTGATGCAAAAATATATTCACTGAATTAATGACTGGAGACTTAATGTTCAACAGCATTTGTCAAAATGGCAGTAAATGAGCCATTATAGAATAGCAAAATAGTTTAATGTAGAATAAATAATTCCATAGACCAAGTGCTAACATCTGAGGCACCAATTAACTTTGTAGAAAATAAAAGGTAACACACACATGCCCTGATAACACAAGCACTGTGCCATGATGCAATAGCACACTTCACCTTTGCATAAAACAAAGTAAGATATTCAAATTTTTTCTAGCCGTAAAGTTCCAAACAGGACAGTCGATAGCTAGAATATGTGCAACAGTTACCCACTTGAATGACTCATTTTGAGGGATAAGTGAAAAACCAACACATTGATTAAAGTGGAACCATTCATCTTAAAACTTGTCCGTGTTCAGACTAAATTCAATATGTAACTGAAAATAAAATGGATTTTTGTGACCTAGAATTAATATTACTAAGAGGATGACAAGGGGAATTACAACTGAATAAAGCATTTACAAATCATGTGAAGATTATATGGAACCAAACCAACCAACTGCTGTCTGACATCTGAATGTATGTATGAGTAACATTTGCATAAAAATGTTAGTGGCACAGATTCAAATATGATGCAATAAGGAATGTAGATCATGTACAATATGGGTGAGGCTTCTCATGTTCTTGCCTTATTGAATTATTCCCAAATGATAACTTTATCAAAAATGTACTTCAGCTTTTTTTTTTTAGTCAAGTCTTAGAAAAACAAATGGTTACATGTGGATTTATAGGGTTATTACTGTCTTAGGTTACCATATTTAAAACTGCTTTACAGAGGTGATGTCATGGGCACAGCTTGTTGAATTATACCCATAGTAATTTTTTTTTTTTAAAGGAAATTAATTGGACTGGATACACATTTGGATGAAAATCAACCAAAAGCCAACTAACGCTTCTCATAATGGACAAAGTTCCACGTCTGTTCTACTAAAGACAAAATATGGAAATAAGTCTTTTCATACTGTCGTTCCAAACATTACACCCTCGAGCTCTGGATCGTCCATGTCATCTTCACTGAGCGAAAAGTCTTTGTGATTGGACAGGCCACAGGGGCTGCAGTTAGACTCTCCATCCGTGAGTGAAGTGTCTGCTGTGGTGTTTACTAAGTCAATAACAGGCCCCATTCTCTCAGCCTCGGCCATCTGGGCCAGCATGCTGTCTAACAGAGGACGGCTTTTGCAGATGTTGTCCAACAGCTGGCAGCGGTGCTGCAACTGCCCAATCAGGGAATCTTTCTCTTTCACCATGTGCTGGAGTTTCTGAATGGATTCTTCTGACTGACAAAGCTTCTCATGGAGGTAGGAAATCTCCCTTGCAAATGGAGTGGGGGAGGGGGAAAAAAGAGAGAGAGACACTACTTGATCAAACCTGATGATGCTGGTTTAATAGATTTTAAATTTTGTCACTTTGGATGAACATGTGAAAATTCATAACATGAGTTTACACTCCGTGACCCTTTTATGAGGTATACCTAGAACATAGCTATGTTAATTAACCCTTTGATCAGATACACAGCATATCAGTGCATTTTCTTGGTATATATTGGTTTGTCAGCTCCCTCTCTACCTCATCCATCACTGGAAAGAGATCACACCTGAGTAGATAGTATCCTCGGGGTGATGTGTGTGTGGTGCTGGTACAAATGCATGACACACATTATTACCAGGATTCCCCCCTCTCAAAACAGTTGCCCAAGCAAAAACATACAACCACAGGATCAGTGTCGGTTGTATGTTCTTGACACTGATCCTGTGGTTGTACGTTAAATCAGAAACTGGCATTGATCACAGGGCTAGAGAACAAACACAAAATTGGCACGAAGGAAATGAACTACTCTTTGACTACACTTCTATAATGGATGTTTAAAAACCTCAGCAACAGTGAGATACCCGATACACTCATACCAGTGCAACAGCCTGAAAACTGAAAATAGTTCAGATAAAAACAAACATTCCCCAATAACAAAAAAGTTTTCGCTAAGCCAGTTATGGTCCATTTTCAATAACAGAAAAGGGACTGCAGAGCAACAATCAGTAACTGCAGAATGGACAATAAGTATGTCAACTTTTGTGTTCCGTTTTACTCACAGTGGAACAAATTTATATTATTTGGTGCATCTGCTACACACACACACACACACACACACACACACACACCTTACATTTATATTACACAAGTACCATGTTGACCAGAGAATAAAACAGACTACTATAATGAAACAAATCACATTACACCAACCAAATGTGAATTCAGTCTGACCTGTTCATACTTGGTTTTAAAATACGTCTTGGGCGATCTGATTGTTGACAGCACTAAATACAAGTGTAAATTACCACCAAGATGCATTCAAGACACATTTCACTCAAATCACTTGTCGAGGTGGTCTGTGACGCATTTGACCATGTATCTTTTGTAGTGTAAACACGTCCTGACGGTGTCCCCAAAAGTATGTAACGGGAAACTCCGTTATCAATGCAGGACGCTGTGCATCAACTCTTGAAAAAAAAAAAAAAAAACGGAGAGGATCACTGATGTACATGGTTGAGTGCAAGAAATTAATGAAGATATGATGCAGGTTTAACATTTTTAACATAACTGTGTACGGGGCCCTTTGACCTCCTAGCAGAAGTGATGTAAGCAGTGGTCAGCTGGACAATAGACAATGGTGATGTAGCTCGGCTGTCCACTTGTAATCCGATCACCCAAGAGGCATTTTAAAGCCAAGTGTATCCAGGATCACACATGTGCGCGCACAACCCTGGTGAAACAGGCAGGTTGGTTATTTCAGATATTACCCGGCTTGGTTAACATAACCTGGCAAGGCAAGTTTATTTATATAGCGCATTTCATACACAGTGGCAGTTCAATGTGCTTTACAGAGGTAAAGGCAAAACAGTAAGCAATAGAAAATAAAATGGCATAAAATAAAGGGGGAAGAAGAGAGAAAAATAAAAAATGAGAATAAACAATAGTAGAAATAAAGTAATAAAATGAAGTAAAAGTTCAGTAAAAACAGCAGAATAAAATGGAATAAAAGTTAAGCTTAAAACATGCAAAGACTGTAAAAGTTTAAAACATGTAAAGATGATATTTATCAGTTAGCAAAAAGCATCTGAAAACAGCTTGGTCTTTAGTCTAGATTTGAAGCTGCCAACAGCAGGAGCATTTTTGATGTCCTCTGGGAGTTGGTTCCATCGCTGGACTGCATAGTAGCTAAAAGCTGCTTCATCACACTTTGTTTTAACAACAGGTTTTACCAGTAAATTTTGCTGCTGCGATCTGGTAGATCTGATTGGGTTAGGCCACTGCAACATATCAGAGAGGTAATTGGGCCCTGTACCATTTAGAGATTTGTACACCAGCAGCAATGCTTTAAAGTCAATTCTGTAGCTTACTGGAAGCCAGTGAAGGGACCTTAGAATTGGAGTAATGTGCTCTGTTCTTTTTGTTCGTGTGAGAACCCTAGCTGCTGCATTTTGAATCACCTGAAGTCGTTTGATGGTCTTTTTTTAGCAGGCCTGTGAAAAGGCCATTGCAGTAATCAACCCTACTAGAGATGAAGGCATGTATAAGTTTTTCCAGATCATTTTTTGACACAAGTCCTCATCTCATCATCTCTAGCCGCTTTATCCTGTTCTACAGGGTCGCAGGCAAGCTGGAGCCGATCCCAGCTGACTACGGGCGAATGGCGGGGTACACCCTGGACAAGTCGCCAGGTCATCACAGGGCTGACACACAGACAACCATTCACACTCACATTCACACCTACAGTCAATTTAGAGTCACCAGTTAACCTAACCTGCATGTCTTTGGACTGTGGGGGAAACCGGAGGACCGGTTTGAAAAAAAAATTTGAAGAAAATTTTGTGACATCCAGTTGTTGATTTGGTTGATACACTGGTAGAGGCATTCAAGGGGGGCATGATCATTAGGTGATTGAGCAAAATAAATTTGGGTGTCATCTGCATAGCAGTGATACAAAATTGAGTTGTTCTCAATAACCTGTGAACAGTACATCTACTGAGAAGTAGATAAGAGAACACAGGGTTAAACAACATCTGCCTTATGATCATATGCCTTATGCCACTACCGTTCAAAAGTTTGGGGTCACCCAAACAATTTTGTGTTTTCCATGAAAAGTCACACTTTTATTTCCCACCATAAGTTGTAAAATGAATAGAAAATATAGTCAAGACGACATTTTTCTGCCCATTTTGAGCATTTAATCGACCCCACAAATGTGATGCTCCAGAAACTCAATCTGCTCAAAGGAAGGTCAGTTTTATAGCTTCTCTAAGGTGAGGTTTACATTAGACCGTACCAGCGGATCATCAGATTAACGTTTTTAAAACGATTAGCGTGCACACAGCAACACCAATACACGATTCGCGTGCACACAGCAACACCAATACACGGATACGCTCGGCTCCGCAGGCATCCTGCGCTCCAAATCACTCCGCCCTGAACAGCAAGTGCCCTCTGGAGGGTGCGCACTCCGGCCCTGCGCAGCTCACAGAGCGCGCGAGTATAGCGCACGAGCAGTGATTTGGGACTGAGCCGCTGTGTGTGTGATCCCAGCGCATATCACTTACCACTTGCAAGTGGAAGGATGGCAAGCCTAAAGACAATCATAACTACACAATGGGCAGTATTTGCATCAGTATTTGCAGTATTTTCATACTTTTATACTCTTTAATGAAAGGTGATACAAGGCGGAAGTCCGCGCCATTTTTCAGCAGTCGCGTCACATGACCAACGCCAGCGAATCAGGAAGGTGGATGTCACAGTGACGTTGTCCAATGACGACACCAGCTAGAGCTCAGCACAGCGTATCCGCGTATTCTCAATGTTTACACAGCACCGGACCAGACACGATCTGGATTGAATACGTGGACCCTGGCGGATTCCCGTTTCCCGGCGTTTCCAGGCGTTTTAATGTAAATGGACAGTGCATCCGCGAAGAAAACGAGACAGATACGGTCTAATGTAAACTTGGCCTAAAGAGCTCAACTGTTTTCAGCTGTGCTAACATGATTGTACAAGGGTTTTCTAATCATCCATTAGCCTTCTGAGGCAATGAGCGAACACATTGTACCATTAGAACACTGGAGTGAGAGTTGCTGGAAATGGGCCTCTATAGACTTATGGAGATATTGCACTAAAAACCAGACATTTGCAGCTAGAATAGTCATTTACCGGGGCGGCACGGTGGTGTAGTGGTTAGCGCTGTCGCCTCACAGCAAGAAGGTCCTGGGTTCGAGCCCCGGGGCCGGCGAGGGCCTTTCTGTGCGGAGTTTGCATGTTCTCCCCGTGTCCGTTTCCTCCGGGTGCTGCGGTTTCCCCCACAGTCCAAAGACATGCAGGTTAGGTTAACTGGTGACTCTAAATTGACCGTAGGTGTGAATGTGAGTGTGAATGGTTGTCTGTGTCTATGTGTCAGCCCTGTGATGACCTGGCGACTTGTCCAGGGTGTACCCCGCCTTTCGCCCGTAGTCAGCTGGGATAGGCTCCAGCTTGCCTGCGACCCTGTAGAAGGATAAAGCGGCTAGAGATAATGAGATGAGAATGAGATAGTCATTTACCACATTAGCAATGTATAGAGTGGATTTCTGATTAGTTTAAAGTGATCTTCATTGAAAAGAACAGTGCTTTTCTTTCAAAAATGAGGACATTTCAAATCAAAGTGACCCCAAACTTTTGAACGGTAGTGTATGTACAGGATATTTGTCGTTTACCTGTCCTTATTCTCGGTTATTTCCTGTGTTGCTGCCCTGAGTTGTTCGTCTTTCCGGATCAGACTCTCTGCCTGCTCCCTCAGCGTGTTCTCGGCTGCCTCCAGTTTCTGCTCCAGATCTGCGACTCGCCTGTGCAGAGCAGCCAGATGTGCGTTCGCTTCCCTTATTTGTACCGGTGATGGAGACGACATGTCAACGAACCTGTCAGAATAGACTCGAGATCAGTCGGTCAGCGACTATTATTAGTGTGATTAGCCAGGAGGAACATACACAACAACATCAGTGACAGCTGTTAGCTAGCTAGCTAGCTAGCTATCCATCCTTCACCCTACATACTTACCCTTTCAGTCTGCCCCGATTAGCAGCCTGCTATTAGCTGAGTCGCATGCACAAGAACTGTCCAAGCAATTACTTCAGCTTCATTGGCACTACGCGGTGACTTTAGCGTAGCAAGCTAGCTAACTAATAGCTAGCTAGCTATATTTTAGCCTTTCAGCCTTTTCTCGAAGCATTGATGCTCCAAATCAACGTCACATCACCGCCTATCTACTTACAAGAATACTATTCTACAGTTATTAAATATTACCATACATTCATTAAATATAACTACTATAACACCATTGGCTTTAAAGCTGCTCCTGTTTTTCAATCTCTCGCAACAAGCTAGTCATGTGTCGTTCGAAAACGAGTCGGCTCATGAGCCGACTCGCATGAGTGCACCCTCTTTGAAAAGTAACATTTTAAACAATATCTCATCTCATCTCATCTCATTATCTCTAGCCGCTTTATCCTTCTACAGGGTCGCAGGCAAGCTGGAGCCTATCCCAGCTGACTACGGGCGAAAGGCGGGGTACACCCTGGACAAGTCGCCAGGTCATCACAGGGCTGACACATAGACACAGACAACCATTCACACCTACGGTCAATTTAGAGTCACCAGTTAACCTAACCTGCATGTCTTTGGACTGTGGGGGAAACCGGAGCACCCGGAGGAAACCCATGCGGACACGGGGAGAACATGCAAACTCCACACAGAAAGGCCCTCGCCGGCCCCGGGGCTCGAACCCGGGCCTTCTTGCTGTGAGGCGACAGCGCTAACCACTACACCACCGTGCCGCCTAAACAATATCTCAATGAACACAAACAATTTCCAAAAATGTTGACAAAGTTTAATATAACATCTGTTTAACTTATAACGTGAAAGTAAGATTAATAATATAACTTAGATGACACATTTTTCAGTTTTACTCAAATTAGGGTGGTGCAAAAATGAGTACACTCCACAACAAAAACTACTACATGTAGTAGTTTTTGTTGTGGAGTGTACTCATTTTTGCACCACCCTAATTTGAGTAAAACTGAAAAATGTGTCATTAGGGTGTGTCAGTAGGGTGTAAACGACAATGACACACTAATGACACACTAATGTGTCACTAGCTCAAATTAGGGTGGTGCAAAAATGAGTACACCCCACAACAAAAACTACTACATGTAGTACTTTGTATGGCCTCCATGATTTTTAATGACAGCACCAAGTCTTCTAGGCATGGAATGAACAAGCTGGTGACATTTTGCAACATCAATCTTTTTCCATTCTTCAACAATGACCTCTTTTAGTGACTGGATGCTGGATGGAGAGTGATGCTCAACTTGTCTCTTCAGAATTCCCCATAGGTGTTCGATTGGGTTCAGATCAGGAGACAGACTTGGCCACTGAATCACTTTCACCCTGTTCTTCTTCAGAAATCCAACAGTGGCCTTAGATGTGTGTTTAGTCATGTTGGAAAAGTGCACAACGACCAAGGGCACGGAGTGATGGTAGCATCTTCTCTTTCAGTATAGAGCAATACGTCTGTGAATTCATGATGCCATCAATGAAATGCAGCTCCCCGACACCAGCAGCACTCATGCAGCCCCACATAAGGACACTGCCACCACCATGTTTCACTGTAGGCACCATGCATTTTTCTTTGTATTCCTCACCTTTGCGACGCCATACAGTTTTGAAGCCATCAGTTCCAAAAACATTTATCTTGGTCTCATCACTCCAGAGTCCCAGTCGCCTTCATCTTTGTCAGCATGGGCCCTGGCAAACTCTAGGCGGGCTTTTTTGTGCCTGGGCTTTAGGAGAGGCTTCTTTCGTGGACGGCATCCATGCATGCCATTCCTCTGCAGTGTATGCCGTATTGTGTCACAGGAAATAGTCACTTCAGTTTGGCTTTCTACTTCTTTAGGTAACTGCAGTGAACTTGAATGCTGATTTTCTTCAACCCTTCTCATCAGAAGACGCTCCTGTCGAGGTGTTAACTCCCGTGGACGACCTGGACGTCTCTGTGAGATGGTTGCAGTTCCACCTTTCTTAAATTGTTGTACCACTTTTGCTACAGTATTCTGACTGATAAGTAAAGCTTTGCTGATCTTCTTGTAGCCTTCACCTTTGTGGTGGAAATAAATTATTTTTTGGGGGGGGGAATTCTGAAGAGACAAGTTGAGCATCACTCTCCATCCAGCATCCAGTCACTAAAAGAGGTCATTATTGAAGAATGGAAAAAGATTGATGTTGCAAAATGTCGCCAACTTGTTCATTCCATGCCTAGAAGACTTGGTGCTGTCATTAAAAATCATGGAGGCCATACAAAGTACTACATGTAGTAGTTTTTGTTGTGGGGTGTACTCATTTTTGCACCACCCTAATTTGAGTAAAACTGAAAAATGTGCAATCTAAGTTTATATTATTAACCTTACTTTCACATTATAAGTTAAACAGATGTTATATTAAACTTAGTCTTGTCAACATTTTGGAAATTGTTTGTGTTCACTGAGATATTGTTTAAAATGTTACGTTTCAAAGGGGGTGCACTCATTTACACTGAGCACTATATATATATATATATATATATATATATATATATATATAAAGTTCAACATTTGAGGCGTTCGTTAGCGTGAATTAATTCACCTGTAGTAGTCGCGGTGACATTTAATGTTGTAATTTTTCATTTCTTCGTATGTCCGAACAGTTTCCTTCATGGTCATGTTTATGAATAGATAGAGTGCTAAGCGACTTCCGGCCTCTGTGTAATTATTTATTATTCGGGGGGGGAGATCACTGGTTAAAATGTCTTTGTCTAGATTAGGACAAAAAAAACCCCCACTATTAACCGTTTGGGAATCGAAAGAGTCGACTCTTATTGGTCAACTGAATGATCTGATTCACTGACTCACTGGCTTGATTCACGACAAGCCAAGCAACCTGTAGCTGCTCCGCCCCGGAAGTAAAGCGCCAAAGGACCAACCACGGTTGAGTACCAAAATATTCCCTACTCACTAAACAAGTGCACTATTTAGTATATTAAATAATGGCTCAAAAGGCCCTATTTAGCGCATTATGTGTACAAAATTAAACTGATTGTAATTTGACCAGTTTTTATTTCAGTGAACGGATTTAACATGAACGAATCTGTAATAAGGGGCTCTTCCAAATTCTTAATTCAACATATGTTTGCAATTAAATATTTTACGAATAGTAGGTTTTTACTCTGATTATATACACGAATCTTAAATGCTTTAATCAAACCTGTACTTGTGTTTATTTCAAATCTGTACTTTATATCTGCATATCCCCGAGGTATCTAGTCTACACTAATTAGAGTTAATTTAGTATTAATGTACATTAATACAAAAATAATATCGCCTATTTAATTAGAATTTAGGGTAAATTCGGTAATGTGGGACACCTCAGCTCCAGTGTGTTTATTTCCTGTCCTAACAAAATCGAGTCAACAGGACTTTTACTATAGGTTTAGCATGGCTGTCATGTGACGGAAATCACATGACTTCATGGGGTGATGTCACAGAAAGGGGCAGGACAAATGTCAATCAGAAGCCTGTCCCTGAGAATTGCTTGACAAAGTCAGTGACAGGCTTCTGACAAGATAATGTGAAGAATATAAATCAGTCATAAATAAGATAGTGTTCTTAATTGTTATCAAATTATGCTTGTGATCTTTTCAAGCAACAAAATATGTATTAAAGTGTTGAAAATGTGTGTTAGTTTCTTTTCTTTTTTTCAAACAGTTGTCCTACTTTATCAGATATGATTGAGAATGTGGGACAGCATGCTTTGGGTAATCTGGGACAGTTATTTAAGTTCTTTCAGTGAGGGAAATATGCCTTTAGGGACTTCCTGAAGTTGCATGCATAGTTATTCAGTCACATCATATAATTTTATACAACGCTGCTTTGCTGGAGGGTGGCATGGTGGTGTAGTGGTTAGCACTGTCGCCTCACAGCAAGAAGGTCCTGGGTTCGAGTCCAGCGGCCAGTGAGGGCCTTTCTGTGTGGAGTTTGCATGTTCTCCCTGTGTCTGCATCCTCTGGGTGCTCCGGTTTCCCCCACAGTCCAGAGACATGCAGGTGGCTCTAAATTGAGCATAGGTGTGAATGTGAGTGTGAATGGTTGTTTGTCTCTATGTGTCAGCCCTGGCGACTTGTCCAGGGTGTACCCCACCTCTCACCTGTATTCAGCTGGGATAGGCTCCAGCTTGCCCACGACCCTGTAGAAGAGGATAAGCGGCGACAGATAATGGATGGATGCTTTGATGGAGTATAAGATGGTAAACTAAAGAGATGTTGCATTTGGTCTGTAGTCTGTCCCTGTCTGTTTAAACTGATTGTCTGGTTAGTAACTAGCGCATAATCAGATAGCTCTCTAACCACATTAACCTGCCAACTACAACCCCAATTCCAAAAAAGTTGGGACAAAGTACAAATTGTAAATAAAAACGGAATGCAACAATTTACAAATCTCAAAAACTGATATTGTATTCACAATAGAACATAGCCAACATATCAAATGTCAAAAGTGAGACATTTTGAAATTTCATGCCAAATATTGGCTCATTTGAAATTTCATGATAGCAACACATCTCAAAAAAGTTGGGACAGGGGCAATAAGAGGCTGGAAAAGTTAAAGGTACAAAAAAGGAACAGCTGGAGGACCAAATTGCAACTCATTAGGTCAACTGGCAATAGGTCATTAACATGACTGGGTATAAAAAGAGCATCTTGGAGTGGCAGCAGCTCTCAGAAGTAAAGATGGGAAGAGGATCACCAATCCCCCTAATTCTGCGCCGACAAATAGTGGAGCAATATCAGAAAGGAGTTCAACAGTGTAAAATTGCAAAGAGTTTGAACATATCATCATCTACAGTGCATAATATCATCAAAAGATTCAGAGAATCTGGAAGAATCTCTGTGCGTAAGGGTCAAGGCCGGAAAACCATACTGGGTGCCCGTGATCTTCGGGACCTTAGACGGCACTGCATCACATACAGGCATGCTTCTGTATTGGAAATCACAAAATGGGCTCAGGAATATTTCCAGAGAACATTATCTGTGAACACAATTCACCGTGACATCTGCCGTTGCCAGCTAAAACTCTATAGTTCAAAGAAGAAGCCGTATCTAAACATGATCCAGAAGCGCAGACGTCTTCTCTGGGCCAAGGCTCATTTAAAATGGACTGTGGCAAAGTGGAAAACTGTTCTGTGGTCAGACGAATCAAAATTTGAAGTTCTTTATGGAAATCAGAGACACCGTGTCATTCGGACTAAAGAGGAGAAGGACGACCCAAGTTGTTATCAGCGCTCATTTCAGAAGCCTGCATCTCTGATGGTATGGGGTTGCATTAGTGCGTGTGGTATGGGCAGCTTACACATCTGGAAAGACACGATCAATGCTGAAAGGTATATCCAGGTTCTAGAGCAACATATGCTCCCATCCAGACGATGTCTCTTTCAGGGAAGACCTTGCATTTTCCAACATGACAATGCCAAATCACATACTGCATCAATTACAGCATCATGGCTGCGTAGAAGAAGGGTCCAGGTACTGAACTGGCCAGCCTGCAGTCCAGATCTTTCACCCATAGAAAACATTTGGCGCATCATAAAACAGAAGATACAACAAAAAAGACCTAAGACAGTTGAGCAACTAGAATCCTACATTAGACAAGAATGGGTTAACATTCCTATCCCTAAACTTGAGCAACTTGTCTCCTCAGTCCCCAGACGTTTACAGACTGTTGTAAAGAGAAAAGGGGATGTCTCACAGTGGTAAACATGGCCTTGTCCCAACTTTTTTGAGATGTGTTGTCATGAAATTTAAAATCACCTAATTTTTCTCTTTAAATGATACATTTTCTCAGTTTAAACATTTGATATGTCATCTATGTTCTATTCTGAATAAAATATGGAATTTTGAAACTTCCACATCATTGCATTCCATTTTTATTTACAATTTGTACTTTGTCCCAACTTTTTTGGAATCGGGGTTGTACTTCTTCTTGGTTTAAGGTTGGTAGACCGATATTCTGTTCTCTCTCTCTCTCGCACGCGTGCATACACACAAACACACACACAGAACCATAGTATTTTGTAGTTATTCATCATGTACAAATATAAAAGTCATTAGTCAGCCAAAACAGGAAAATCTGACCTATAATTAATGCAGTGAAATTTGTTAGAAGAAGCCAAGCCGAGAAGCCTTTTGTTATCGCACGTACACTCAAGCACAGACACTGTGAAATTTAACCATTGCATTTAACCCATCTGAAGTAGTGAACACACACCTGCACACACAAGTGAGTATTGAACACACACACACCCAGAGCAGTGGGCAGCTATGCTACAGCACCTGTGGAGCAGTTGGGGGCCACCTCATGTTAATCTGATCACATGTCTTTGAACTGGGGGGGGGGAAACCAGAGCACCCAGAGGAAACCCACACAGACATGGGGAGAACATGCAAAGTCCACACAGAAAAGCCCCCATCAGCCACTGGGCTTGAACCCAGAACCTTCTTGCTGTGAGGCGACAGTGCTAACCACTACACCACCGTGCCGCCCATATGTTACAGAATACAGTGGCACCACACTGTCAGGGAAAGAGAGGGCAAATGTAGAAAGTAGTTTCATTGATATTTTCTTTATTTCGGTTATTTCTTTAAAAATTACTTTTTATATGTTTATATGAGGGGCGGCACGGTGGTGTAGTGGTTAGCGCTGTTGCCTCACAGCAAGAAGGTCCGGGTTCGAGCCCCGTGGCTGGCGAGGGCCTTTCTGTGCAGAGTTTGCATGTTTTCCCCATGTCTGTGTGGGTTTCCTCTGGGTGCTCCGTTTTCCCCCACAGTCCAAAGACATGCAGGTTAGGTTAACTGGTGACTCTAAATTGACCGTAGGTGTGAATGTGAGTGTGAATGGTTGTCTGTGTCTATGTGTCAGCCCTGTGATGACCTGGCGACTTGTCCAGGGTGTACCCCGCCTTTCACCCGTAGTCAGCTGGGATAGGCTCCAGCTTGCCTGCGACCCTGTAGAACAGGATAAAGCGGCTAGAGATAATGAGATGAATGAGATGTTTATATGAATGAGTGAATTAAATATCTATAAATAATATAAATTTTCTTTGAACAGGATAAAGCAGCTAGAGATAATGAGATGAGATGAGATCTTTCTGTCCTTGTCATTTTTTTCATAATGCTTTTTACAAGTTGGTGATATTGAGCTTGGAATGCAGGAAATAATGTGAATTAGGCCTTTCCCCCCCTTTTTTTTTAAAAGCCTTATACAAGTGTCCCAGATCATTAAATTCAGGTGGATTTTTAAATTTTATTTTTTATTTTTTTAAAAATAGGTGTGGCATGTGGGTATGTGGCCCTGGGTATGATATCTACATTCTTTCTTCTGGTGTGGTTAGAAAGCGAGAAATGTATAATGTGTGGAGCTAAAGTGTTAGCTATTCAAATAAATTGCAGAAATTAACATTACAAAAATGTACCTGAATTCACCCTTTCTGATGCACACAAGAAACTAGCTACATCCACACGACAACGGCAACGAGATTTTATTTAAAAAAATATCGCGTCCACATGGGCAACGGATCAGTAAAATATCAGGTACATATGGCAACGCAACGCTTGCTGAAAACGATGCAATACACATGCCACACCTCTACATGTGCTGTAAGATGGTCCCATCAGAGACACCAGAACAATAGAAGAAGTAGGACGCATGCGCATAAACCCCTTCTTCTACCCGGTGTCAAGCACTCACAGGAACAAGCACACAACAACAAGAAGAAGATGGCTGTGACTACGCGAGGAAATCATGCCTTCTGTGTGTACAAATTAGTTTTATTAGTGTGCATAGTTTTATATAACTTAATTTTCTTATTGTGTGTGAACATTTTGAAAAGCATTTTTATATAATTTATATAACTTTTTATATTGTGTGTGAACATTTTGAAAAGCAGTCTTATCCAATAAAAGAAAAGAAATTCAAGAAATGGTTCAGTTACTTGTTTATTTAAAAGAAAAGCTGTATACAAAAGTGAATGCAATGCAGTGGTTCATACAAAACAGCAAGAGTGCTGCTTGTTCTAGCCATGTGGTTGTGACGTCATCGTAAACAAATCCGTTCTACTCATCCAGACGACTTCGCAACGGCGCCGTTGCCAGATTTTTCCACTCTGGAACCCGTTCTCGTTTTGGGACACCCAAAATGCCGGTGCCGTGTGGACGCCAGGCTGAAACGATAAACAATTTTATCAGATTCACCTGAATCCGTTGCCATGTGGACAGCCTCTAACTGAGAGAAACCTGAACTCCATAAATATGAAGTGTTTCTGACGAGAGATACTCTACAGAGGTATACTGTGAGAACATGAAATGTACCAGAGGAAATCAGCTAGATGACAAGGTAGAGTAGGTGATGAAGTTGTTAGTTTGTATAGATTGCTAGTTTGGTGTAAAATAACTTCTATTTTTTGTTTTGTTTTCTTTTTACATTTGTCTCTTTACGGGCTCCATATTATCTAGATCTAGCAATGAGAGAGAGAGAGAGAGAGAGAGAGATGAAACAAAGAGAAAAGGCCATAACTCATTTCATATAACTTTCATCAGTGTTCCATCATCCATGGTATGTCGGTACATATGTATTTATTTCCTGACTTACTTACCCACCCTTTACTTAGATTGTGTAAGTTATTATCAGGCATTGTGACTTTAATTATGCACATTATTTTTTAAAATATGAGAACTATAACTTGAAATCTGTGCTCTTATAAATGTTGCCATTTGACTTGTGTTTATATAACAGGATTTATTAATTTTTATTAATTTCAGTTTTTGTCCAAACCTTCAAATCATGTTCCTTTTTCAGAAATAGTTTCCCCTCTTTAAAATAGACCACTGTGGTTTTGGACAACCGCTCTTTATGGGACAATAAAGTTTTGGGTTGTTGAGGTATTACTTAGGAGTTACATTCAGTAGACTAAATGTATCTGCAGTTTGGGGTAATTATACACAGTCTTCACTTAATATAATCTGGATATTTAATGGTCCTCAGCACCTGATTTATCAAAATCAGGCAATGGTCATTTTTGAAATAAAAAAAGGTTAAATAAATTTATTATTATTATTATTATTATTATTATTATTATTAACACTGAGTTCTTGGACTAACCTGTGTTCTGATCCAATGGGTGGCAGTGACACTCGTGTAATAAAGAGATGGGATTAACGAACAGAGAAAAGGACAAGCCACTTATTAGAACATGCACAAATGATATTGTTCATCTTCTAGGCTTTCATATGTTGTATAACCCCACAGTAGAGCACCACAGGATACAGTGATTCCTTGAAAGTTTTGATTTGATTTACTTGGCAAAAAAAAGTACATGTATATAAAATACATAAAAAAACAATACATTGCTGAGGATAACACAAAAAAGCAAGAAACTTATTTTCATTGTGGTCCTCTGAAAAGAAAAAAGAAAATGACAACCGGCAAAAGGCACATTAACAAAGTACATTGGTCAACAAAAAAAGTTGATAACATATGCAAGAATTGGAAAGACAAGAACATGAGTAATACTAATAATACATAAAATCATCTTGGTTGTTGTTTAACAATTGCGACATAAAATGTTCCTTAACAGTTTTCTTAAAATCATCTTTCCTCCTTAACATTTTAACAGAAACAGGTAGATCATTCCCTAACTTAGCACCAGTATGGTAGAAACTATTTTTACTAAAAAGAACCATGATTTACAATAAATTAACCAAAACTATTTCTAGTATGATTATGCCGAGACAACTGGAAGTTAGATTTCATATAATCTGGAGTATTGTTGTTCTAGATGTTGTATACATGGTTTAATTTAAGTTGTTTAACACGCTAATCAACAGATAGCATACCAACTTTCTTGAGCTCATCCACTCCAACACTACTACGAGGAGGGAGATTCAACATGAACCTGATAACCTTATTTTGTGCCACCTGTAATTGAGACTGAGATGTTTTTAGTTAGTCCACTGCACCATGCACAACAAGCATAGTTGAAATGACTCTGAATCAAAGCAGAGACAAGCAGTATCTTTGTTTTCAAGTCAAATTTCCTAGCATTTCTGTACAAGAATGTAACTTTGTTTATACATTTGGAGACAACTTTCTCAGCAATTACATCAACAGACAATGATCAGTCCAAATTAACACCTAAATAAGTTACTTGCTGCTTTAATACAATGTCATTTCCACCACATCTAACCTTTACACTAATACGTTGCTTAAGCTTGCATTTAGAGGCAAATACAATACTCTGGCTTCCCAAGGTGTAGGGATAGGGTGACCAGATGTCCCGGTTTTACCGGGACAGTCCTGATTTGGGGTTGTGTGTCCTGAGTCCCGACAAAAGTCTGTCGGGACACAAAAGTCTGCAGTAAAGGAGGAGAGGGGCGACAGCCCGAGGAAAGCCCCCACAGGAGCGCACATCATTTGCAACATAGGCTACCCAACTCAGTACAAGAACAAAACACTTACAGTGTGTGCAGTGTGTGCCGTGTCCCGACAAAAGTCTGTCGGGACACGGATATGTCCCGGTTTTCGCCACTCGCAACGTTTGCAACTGAGCAGCATGGGAATCATTAGCGGAGAAATGTCTGCATTTACTATTTTGATGAATTGACAGGAATCACAAACTTTCCTGGTTACTGCCCCCTGGCCCTGTGGCATGGGTGTTTATTTAGCCACATTATTCCAGACAACAGAACGTGTTGCCATGCAACAATAAAATAAACATTAACTGGCGCGAATGTTCTTTGTCTAGCAGCTAGCAGCAGTAATGCCGCAGCAATTATGCCGAAAAGAAAATGTACCTTTTCCAAAGATTTACAGGGCACCTACCCCTTCCTCTGAGAGGTGCAGAACAATGCGCACGAAGCCTACTGCACACACTGTAAGTGCTTTGTTCTTGTACTGAGTTGGGTAGCCTATGTTGCAAATGCTGTGCGCTCCTGTGGGGGCTTTCCTCGGGCTGTCGCCCCTCTCCTCCTTTACTGCTGTTTTGTTTGAGTGTATATTTACAGAAGCCGCGAGAGGCCCTTCATATAATCTTTTTTTATTCACCTTGTTATCCCGAGATAACGACATAATTAATTCAGGATCTCGAGAAAACAACACAACTAATTCGAGATCTCGAGAAAACAAAACAATTATTCCGTGATCTCGAGAAAACAAAACAATTATTTCATGATCTCAGCTGGATCACTGTATCTCCGTCGGTAGAGACGAAGCCAGGCCAGTCTTCTGCAGAGGTGCCGCGGACTAATTTTGAAATTATCCCTTATTAAAAGACTTAATGCAATCTCTCCCTGTGTCAACCCCTGATCAAAATACTGCCTTATTAGGTGATCAATTATTCCAGACATTCTAATGACCAAAGTTGCATCTATACAGAATGAGAAATAGCCCCAAAGTCAGGATATCACAAGTCTCTTGGCGCACCTGAATGAACCATTTCTCAGCTGTTTACTCGAGATCATGAAATAATTGTTTTGTTTTCTCGAGATCACGGAATAATTGTTTTGTTTTCTCGAGATCTCGAATTAGTTGTGTTGTTTTCTAGAGATCCTGAATTAATTATGTCGTTATCTCGGGATAACAAGGTGAATAAAAAAAAGGATTATATGAAGGGCCTCTCTCGGCTTCCATAGTATATATTCTCAAATCACTTCTCTCTTTTTTATTTCTGTTTAACATACCATTCTGACAGTTTGGCCATATTGCTGTGTTGAACAGCTTGTTGCACCTTCCATTAAAGTGTTCACTTTTGTACACATCTTCTTGCTTTATTCATTCAGTTGTGGGGAATGGTTAGTAAGGTTGATTCTGACCTAGGCTATGTTGAGGCCACATAGCTACTTTTTAAGTTCATGCTATAGTGCATACAATTTTAGAGATATAGCCTACATGTGCATATGCATTCTTCTTGGTGTTCTCACAAACAGGTGAAATAAATCAGTTTAAATTTGGCCGATGGACATAGCATGGCCTATTCTCAGCCATTACAAAATCTGTTGTCTGACCATAATTTAACTGATCTGTATACCACTATGCTACTAGATAACAAAATGCCTGTTTGTTTTATTTCATGTGAGATTTTGATAAATGTGAGCTTTTTTTCCCCCTATTTGAACTTCTCATCTCATCTCATTATCTCTAGCCGCTTTATCCTGTTCTACAGGGTCGCAGGCAAGCTGGAGCCTATCCCAGCTGACTACGGGCGAAAGGCGGGGTACACCCTGGACAAGTTGCCAGGTCATCACAGGGCTGACACATAGACACAGACAACCATTCACACTCACATTCACACCTACGATCAATTTAGAGTCACCAGTTAACCTAACCTGCATGTCTTTGGACTGTGGGGGAAACCAGAGCACCCAGAGGAAACCCACGCGGACACGCGGAGAACATGCAAACTCCACACAGAAAGGCCCTTGCCGGCCCCAGGGCTCGAACCCAGGACCTTCTTGCTGTGAGGCGATAGCGCTAACCACTACACCACCGTGCCACCCTATTTGAACTTCTACTTCATTTTATTATTTTATTTCTACTATTGTTTAATTCTTATTATATTTTTTCCCATTTATTTTATGTAATTTTATTCTCTATTGTTTACTGTTTTGCTTTTACTTCTGTAAAGCACATTGAACTGCCACTGTGTATGAAATGTGCTATATAAATAAACTTGCCTTGCCTTGCCTAAGAGCACCTCTCTGAGTGTCATGTTTACGTAAAAAAAAGGTGTGCGTGCACAAGCATGGTCGCGCGCAAAAGTGTCCCTGTTTCAGGCTAGGGAAATCTGGTCACCCTATGTAGGGACAATTTGTTATCAACGAGCCATTCTTGTTCAGATGAAAGTTGTGCATGTCTTCCTCATGGAGCTGTAGTCTACTGGATAATAAAGTTCATTTGTCTTTTAGAATTTGTCCTTGTGTTTGATGGGCATGTTATATGTCTTAATACAGGAAATATACAGCAATTATTCCCCCAGGGTACGATGGGTTTGGTAGTGGAACTATTGCAGAACATTTTGGTTGTAAAAATTATATTTCTTAAAGAACTCTCCTTGTTTTATGATTCATTAAAGCTTTTGGAAAGTTAACAAGCACCCAAAGTTGTGTAATCTATTCTCTCCATATTTTTTCATGTTTTCTGTTCTATCAAGACATTTGTTTTAATTGACCATCCATCTCATCTCATTATCTCTAGCCGCTTTATCCTGTTCTACAGGGTCGCAGGCAAGCTGGAGCCTATCCCAGCTGAGAGCTGACTATGGGCGAAAGGCAGGGTATACCCTGGACAAGTGACCAGATCATCGCAGGGCTGACACATGGAGATAAACAACCATTCACACCTACGGGCCTGTGAGTATCATGTTTTACTTGCATGCAATAAATAATCAGAGGAAAGATGCAAAGGGAATAATTCTAATTTGAAAGAACAGCAGAATAAATCTCTCTCTCATTATATATATATATATATATGAGAGAGAGAGAGAGAGAGAGAGAGAGCAAAATCTGCTATATGCACCACTGTATTAGGTGCATTGCCATTTTTAGCCAAATTGTCCTGAAGAGGGCGCTAATACAAGCGGCTGTATGTAAAGCGCCCAAAAATAAAAAGAAGAATTACTCAATCTCGCGCGATCCTGACCTCCCGCTTGTAGTCTCGCGAGAATTCTGTGTCCTTGTTTCGTCCATAATGGGTTACTGGGACCTCGAAGAGGGGAAAGACTGTGTTGGGAAAACATGGATTACCACCAAGCTGGGCACTGCCCTCGGTGAGCACTTTGGAAATTTTTGTTGCTGGATTTCACTGGTTTTCCTTTTCAAAACGGGAGACGGGTTCTAGTGAAACGGGGAACGCTAGCGTTCACATGCTAGTAACATATCGGTAACCAAATAACCAGCTAATTAACTCCAGCTGTATTTTAGTTAAATGACGCTTTAAAATTTTCCTTGATATAACTAACATACGAGCATGTACCGTAAGTATTTGTAAAGCCTCCTTAAAAATCCCAATCAGAAAGGGTGCTGTAACCTGATTACAAGCCAAGTTTCTCCTCTCTCTCTATACCCCAGTTCTCTTTCCTCTCTGTCTCTCCTCTCTCTATACCCCAGTTCTCTTTCCTCTCTGTCTCTCCTCTCTCTATACCCCAGTTCTCTTTCCTCTCTGTCTCTCCTCTCTCTATACCCCAGTTCTCTTTCCTCTCTGTCTCTCCTCTCTCTATACCCCAGTTCTCTTTCCTCTCTGTCTCTCCTCTCTCTATACCCCAGTTCTCTTTCCTCGCTGTGTCTGTCTCTCCTCTCTCTATACCCCAGTTCTCTTTCCTCTCTGTCTCTCTCCACTCTCTATACCCCAGTTCTCTTTCCTCTCTGTCTCTCTCTCCTCTCTCTATACCCCAGTTCTCTTTCCTCCCTGTCTCTCCTCTCTCTATACCCCAGTTCTCTTTCCTCTCTGTCTCTCTCCACTCTCTATACCCCAGTTCTCTTTCCTCTCTGTCTCTCTCTATACCCCAGTTCTCTTTCCTCTCTGTCTCTCTCTCCTCTCTCTATACCCCAGTTCTCTTTCCTCCCTGTCTCTCTCTCTCCTCTCTCTATACCCCAGTTCTCTTTCCTCTCTGTGTCTCTCTCCTCTCTCTATACCCCAGTTCTCTTTCCTCCCTGTCTCTCTCTCTCCTCTCTCTATACCCCAGTTCTCTTTCCTCTCTGTCTCTCTCCTCTCTCTATACCCCAGTTCTCTTTCCTCTCTGTCTCTCTCTCTCCTCTCTCTATACCCCAGTTCTCTTTCCTCTCTGTGTCTCTCTCTCCTCTTTCTATACCCCAGTTCTCTTTCCTCTCTGTCTCTCCTCTCTCTATACCCCAGTTCTCTTTCCTCGCTGTGTCTGTCTCTCCTCTCTCTATACCCCAGTTCTCTTTCCTCCCTGTCTCTCTCTCTCCTCTCTCTATACCCCAGTTCTCTTTCCTCTCTGTGTCTCTCTCCTCTCTCTATACCCCAGTTCTCTTTCCTCCCTGTCTCTCTCTCTCCTCTCTCTATACCCCAGTTCTCTTTCCTCTCTGTCTCTCTCCTCTCTCTATACCCCAGTTCTCTTTCCTCTCTGTCTCTCTCTCTCCTCTCTCTATACCCCAGTTCTCTTTCCTCTCTGTGTCTCTCTCTCCTCTTTCTATACCCCAGTTCTCTTTCCTCTCTGTCTCTCTCCTCTCTCTATACCCCAGTTCTCTTTCCTCTCTGTCTCTCTCTCTCCTCTCTCTATACCCCAGTTCTCTTTCCTCTCTGTGTCTCTCTCTCCTCTCTCTATACCCCAGTTCTCTTTCCTCTCTGTCTCTCCTCTCTCTATACCCCAGTTCTCTTTCCTCGCTGTGTCTGTCTCTCCTCTCTCTATACCCCAGTTCTCTTTCCTCTCTGTCTCTCTCCACTCTCTATACCCCAGTTCTCTTTCCTCTCTGTCTCTCTCTCTCCACTCTCTATACCCCAGTTCTCTTTCCTCTCTGTCTCTCTCTCCTCTCTCTATACCCCAGTTCTCTTTCCTCCCTGTCTCTCTCTCTCCTCTCTCTATACCCCAGTTCTCTTTCCTCTCTGTGTCTCTCTCCTCTCTCTATACCCCAGTTCTCTTTCCTCCCTGTCTCTCTCTCTCTCCTCTCTCTATACCCCAGTTCTCTTTCCTCTCTGTCTCTCTCCTCTCTCTATACCCCAGTTCTCTTTCCTCTCTGTGTCTCTCTCCTCTCTCTATACCCCAGTTCTCTTTCCTCTCTGTCTCTCTCTCCTCTCTCTATACCCCAGTTCTCTTTCCTCTCTGTGTCTCTCTCCTCTTTCTATACCCCAGTTCTCTTTCCTCTGTCTCTCTCTCCTCTCTATACCCCAGTTCTCATTCCTCTCTGTGTCTCTCTCCTCTCTCTCTATACCCCAGTTCTCTTTCCTCTCTGTCTCTCTCTCTCCACTCTCTATACCCCAGTTCTCTTTCCTCTCTGTGTCTCTCTCTCCTCTTTCTATACCCCAGTTCTCTTTCCTCTCTGTCTCTCTCTCCTCTCTCTATACCCCAGTTCTCTTTCCTCTCTCTCTCTCCTCTCTCTATACCCCAGTTCTCTTTCCTCTGTGTCTCTCTCTCCTCTTTCTATACCCCAGTTCTCTTTCCTCTCTGTCTCTCTCCTCTCTCTCTATACCCCAGTTCTCTTTCCTCTCTGTCTCTCTCCTCTCTCTATACCCCAGTTCTCTTTCCTCTCTGTCTCTCTCCTCTCTCTCTATACCCCAGTTCTCTTTCCTCTCTGTGTCTCTCTCTCTCCTCTCTCTATACCCCAGTTCTCTTTCCTCTGTCTCTCTCTCCTCTCTCTATACCCCAGTTCTCTTTCCTCTCTGTGTCTCTCTCCTCTTTCTATACCCCAGTTCTCTTTCCTCTCTGTCTCTCTCTCCTCTCTCTATACCCCAGTTCTCTTTCCTCTCTGTCTCTCTCTCCTCTCTCTATACCCCAGTTCTCTTTCCTCTCTGTCTCTCTCTCCTCTTTCTATACCCCAGTTCTCTTTCCTCTCTGTCTCTCTCTCCTCTCTCTATACCCCAGTTCTCTTTCCTCTCTGTGTCTCTCTCTCCTCTTTCTATACCCCAGTTCTCTTTCCTCTCTGTCTCTCTCTCCTCTCTCTATACCCCAGTTCTCTTTCCTCTGTGTCTCTCTCCTCTCTCTCTATACCCCAGTTCTCTTTCCTCTCTGTGTCTCTCTCTCTCCTCTCTCTATACCCCAGTTCTCTTTCCTCTGTGTCTCTCTCTCCTCTCTCTATACCCCAGTTCTCTTTCCTCTCTGTGTCTCTCTCTCCTCTCTCTATACCCCAGTTCTCTTTCCTCTCTGTGTCTCTCTCTCCTCTCTCTATACCCCAGTTCTCTTTCCTCTCTGTGTCTCTCTCTCCTCTCTCTATATCCCAGTTCTCTTTCCTCTCTGTGTCTCTCTCTCTCCTCTCTCTATACCCCAGTTCTCTTTCCTCTCTGTCTCTCTCCTCTCTCTCTATACCCCAGTTCTCTTTCCTCTCTGTGTCTCTCTCTCTCCTCTCTCTATACCCCAGTTCTCTTTCCTCTGTCTCTCCTCTCTCTATACCCCAGTTCTCTTTCCTCTCTCTCTATACCCCAGTTCTCTTTCCTGTGTCTGTCTCTCTCCTCTCTCTATACCCCAGTTCTCTTTCCTGTGTCTCTCTCTCCTCTCTCTATACCCCAGTTCTCTTTCCTCTGTGTCTCTCTCTCTCCTCTCTCTCTATACCCCAGTTCTCTTTCATCTGTGTCTCTCTCTCTCCTCTCTCTATACCCCGGTTCTCTTTCCTCTCTGTCTCTCTCTCTCCTCTCTCTCTATACCCCAGTTCTCTTTCCTCTCTGTCTCTCTCTCCTCTCTCTCTATACCCCAGTTCTCTTTCCTCTGTCTCTCTCTCCTCTCTCTCTCTATACCCCAGTTCTCTTTCCTCTGTCTCTCTCTCCTCTCTCTCTATACCCCAGTTCTCTTTCCTCTGTCTCTCTCTCCTCTCTCTCTCTATACCCCAGTTCTCTTTCCTCTGTCTCTCTCTCCTCTCTCTCTCTATACCCCAGTTCTCTTTCCTCTGTCTCTCTCTCCTCTCTCTCTCTATACCCCAGTTCTCTTTCCTCTGTCTCTCTCTCCTCTCTCTCTCTATACCCCAGTTCTCTTTCCTCTGTGTCTCTCTCTATACCCCAGTTCTCTTTCCTCTGTGTCTCTCTCTATACCCCAGTTCTCTTTCCTCTGTGTCTCTCTCTATACCCCAGTTCTCTTTCCTCTGTGTCTCTCTCTATACCCCAGTTCTCTTTCCTCTCTGTGTCTCTCTCTATACCCCAGTTCTCTTTCCTCTCTGTGTCTCTCTCTATACCCCAGTTCTCTTTCCTCTCTGTGTCTCTCTCTATACCCCAGTTCTCTTTCCTCTCTGTGTCTCTCTCTATACCCCAGTTCTCTTTCCTCTCTGTGTCTCTCTCCTCTCTCTCTATACCCCAGTTCTCTTTCCTCTCTGTGTCTCTCTCCTCTCTCTCTATACCCCAGTTCTCTTTCCTCTCTGTGTCTCTCTCCTCTCTCTCTATACCCCAGTTCTCTTTCCTCTCTGTGTCTCTCTCCTCTCTCTATACCCCAGTTCTCTTTCCTCTCTGTCTCTCTCTCTCCTCTCTCTATACCCCAGTTCTCTTTCCTCTCTGTCTCTCTCCTCTCTCTCTATACCCCAGTTCTCTTTCCTCTGTCTCTCTCTCTCCTCTTTCTATACCCCAGTTCTCTTTCCTCTCTGTCTCTCTCTCTCCACTCTCTATACCCCAGTTCTCTTTCCTCTCTGTCTCTCTCTCTCCTCTTTCTATACCCCAGTTCTCTTTCCTCTCTGTGTCTCTCTCCTCTCTCTATACCCCAGTTCTGTCTCTCTCCTCTCTCTATACCCCAGTTCTCTTTCCTCTGTCTCTCTCTCTCTCCACTCTCTATACCCCAGTTCTCTTTCCTCTGTGTCTCTCTCTCCTCTTTCTATACCCCAGTTCTCTTTCCTCTCTGTCTCTCTCTCCTCTCTCTATACCCCAGTTCTCTTTCCTCTCTGTGTCTCTCTCCTCTCTCTATACCCCAGTTCTCTTTCCTCTCTGTGTCTCTCTCTCCTCTCTATACCCCAGTTCTCTTTCCTCTCTCTCTATACCCCAGTTCTCTTTCCTGTGTCTGTCTCTCCTCTCTCTCTATACCCCAGTTCTCTTTCCTCTGTGTCTCTCTCTCCTCTTTCTATACCCCAGTTCTCTTTCCTCTCTGTCTCTCTCTCCTCTCTCTATACCCCAGTTCTCTTTCCTCTCTGTCTCTCTCTCTCCTCTCTCTATACGCCAGTTCTCTTTCCTCTCTCTCTCCTCTCTCTATACCCCAGTTCTCTTTCCTCTCTCTCTCCTCTCTCTATACCCCAGTTCTCTTTCCTCTCTCTCTCCTCTCTCTATACCCCAGTTCTCTTTCCTCTCTCTCTCCTCTCTCTATAGCCCAGTTCTCTTTCCTCTCTCTCTCCTCTCTCTATACCCCAGTTCTCTTTCCTCTCTCTCTCCTCTCTCTATACCCCAGTTCTCTTTCCTCTCTCTCTCCTCTCTCTATACCCCAGTTCTCTTTCCTCTCTCTCTCCTCTCTCTATAGCCCAGTTCTCTTTCCTCTCTCTCTCCTCTCTCTATACCCCAGTTCTCTTTCCTCTCTCTCTCCTCTCTCTATACCCCAGTTCTCTTTCCTCTCTCTCTCCTCTCTCTATACCCCAGTTCTCTTTCCTCTCTCTCTCCTCTCTCTATACCCCAGTTCTCTTTCCTCTCTCTCTCCTCTCTCTATACCCCAGTTCTCTTTCCTCTCTCTCTCCTCTCTCTATACCCCAGTTCTCTTTCCTCTCTCTCTCCTCTCTCTATACCCCAGTTCTCTTTCCTCTCTCTCTCCTCTCTCTATACCCCAGTTCTCTTTCCTCTCTCTCTCCTCTCTCTATACCCCAGTTCTCTTTCCTCTCTCTCTATACCCCAGTTCTCTTTCCTCTCTCTCTATACCCCAGTTCTCTTTCCTCTCTCTCTATACCCCAGTTCTCTTTCCTCTCTCTCTATACCCCAGTTCTCTTTCCTCTCTCTCTATACCCCAGTTCTCTTTCCTCTCTCTCTATACCCCAGTTCTCTTTCCTCTCTCTCTATACCCCAGTTCTCTTTCCTCTCTCTCTATACCCCAGTTCTCTTTCCTCTCTCTCTATACCCCAGTTCTCTTTCCTCTCTCTCTATACCCCAGTTCTCTTTCCTCTCTCTCTATACCCCAGTTCTCTTTCCTCTCTCTCTATACCCCAGTTCTCTTTCCTCTCTCTCTATACCCCAGTTCTCTTTCCTCTCTCTCTATACCCCAGTTCTCTTTCCTCTCTCTCTATACCCCAGTTCTCTTTCCTCTCTCTCTATACCCCAGTTCTCTTTCCTCTCTCTCTATACCCCAGTTCTCTTTCCTCTCTCTCTATACCCCAGTTCTCTTTCCTCTCTCTCTATACCCCAGTTCTCTTTCCTCTCTCTCTATACCCCAGTTCTCTTTCCTCTCTCTCTATACCCCAGTTCTCTTTCCTCTCTCTCTATACCCCAGTTCTCTTTCCTCTCTCTCTATACCCCAGTTCTCTTTCCTCTCTCTCTATACCCCAGTTCTCTTTCCTCTCTCTCTATACCCCAGTTCTCTTTCCTCTCTCTCTATACCCCAGTTCTCTTTCCTCTCTCTCTATACCCCAGTTCTCTTTCCTCTCTCTCTATACCCCAGTTCTCTTTCCTCTCTCTCTATACCCCAGTTCTCTTTCCTCTCTCTCTATACCCCAGTTCTCTTTCCTCTCTCTCTATACCCCAGTTCTCTTTCCTCTCTCTCTATACCCCAGTTCTCTTTCCTCTCTCTCTATACCCCAGTTCTCTTTCCTCTCTCTCTATACCCCAGTTCTCTTTCCTCTCTCTCTATACCCCAGTTCTCTTTCCTCTCTCTCTATACCCCAGTTCTCTTTCCTCTCTCTCTATACCCCAGTTCTCTTTCCTCTCTCTCTATACCCCAGTTCTCTTTCCTCTCTCTCTATACCCCAGTTCTCTTTCCTCTCTCTCTATACCCCAGTTCTCTTTCCTCTCTCTCTATACCCCAGTTCTCTTTCCTCTCTCTCTATACCCCAGTTCTCTTTCCTCTCTCTCTATACCCCAGTTCTCTTTCCTCTCTCTCTATACCCCAGTTCTCTTTCCTCTCTCTCTATACCCCAGTTCTCTTTCCTCTCTCTCTATACCCCAGTTCTCTTTCCTCTCTCTCTATACCCCAGTTCTCTTTCCTCTCTCTCTATACCCCAGTTCTCTTTCCTCTCTCTCTATACCCCAGTTCTCTTTCCTCTCTCTCTATACCCCAGTTCTCTTTCCTCTCTCTCTATACCCCAGTTCTCTTTCCTCTCTCTCTATACCCCAGTTCTCTTTCCTCTCTCTCTATACCCCAGTTCTCTTTCCTCTCTCTCTATACCCCAGTTCTCTTTCCTCTCTCTCTATACCCCAGTTCTCTTTCCTCTCTCTCTATACCCCAGTTCTCTTTCCTCTCTCTCTATACCCCAGTTCTCTTTCCTCTCTCTCTATACCCCAGTTCTCTTTCCTCTCTCTCTATACCCCAGTTCTCTTTCCTCTCTCTCTATACCCCAGTTCTCTTTCCTCTCTCTCTATACCCCAGTTCTCTTTCCTCTCTCTCTATACCCCAGTTCTCTTTCCTCTCTCTCTATACCCCAGTTCTCTTTCCTCTCTCTCTATACCCCAGTTCTCTTTCCTCTCTCTCTATACCCCAGTTCTCTTTCCTCTCTCTCTATACCCCAGTTCTCTTTCCTCTCTCTCTATACCCCAGTTCTCTTTCCTCTCTCTCTATACCCCAGTTCTCTTTCCTCTCTCTCTATACCCCAGTTCTCTTTCCTCTCTCTCTATACCCCAGTTCTCTTTCCTCTCTCTCTATACCCCAGTTCTCTTTCCTCTCTCTCTATACCCCAGTTCTCTTTCCTCTCTCTCTATACCCCAGTTCTCTTTCCTCTCTCTCTATACCCCAGTTCTCTTTCCTCTCTCTCTATACCCCAGTTCTCTTTCCTCTCTCTCTATACCCCAGTTCTCTTTCCTCTCTCTCTATACCCCAGTTCTCTTTCCTCTCTCTCTATACCCCAGTTCTCTTTCCTCTCTCTCTATACCCCAGTTCTCTTTCCTCTCTCTCTATACCCCAGTTCTCTTTCCTCTCTCTCTATACCCCAGTTCTCTTTCCTCTCTCTCTATACCCCAGTTCTCTTTCCTCTCTCTCTATACCCCAGTTCTCTTTCCTCTCTCTCTATACCCCAGTTCTCTTTCCTCTCTCTCTATACCCCAGTTCTCTTTCCTCTCTCTCTATACCCCAGTTCTCTTTCCTCTCTCTCTATACCCCAGTTCTCTTTCCTCTCTCTCTATACCCCAGTTCTCTTTCCTCTCTCTCTATACCCCAGTTCTCTTTCCTCTCTCTCTATACCCCAGTTCTCTTTCCTCTCTCTCTATACCCCAGTTCTCTTTCCTCTCTCTCTATACCCCAGTTCTCTTTCCTCTCTCTCTATACCCCAGTTCTCTTTCCTCTCTCTCTATACCCCAGTTCTCTTTCCTCTCTCTCTATACCCCAGTTCTCTTTCCTCTCTCTCTATACCCCAGTTCTCTTTCCTCTCTCTATACCCCAGTTCTCTTTCCTCTCTCTATACCCCAGTTCTCTTTCCTCTCTCTCTATACCCCAGTTCTCTTTCCTCTCTCTCTATACCCCAGTTCTCTTTCCTCTCTCTCTATACCCCAGTTCTCTTTCCTCTCTCTCTATACCCCAGTTCTCTTTCCTCTCTCTCTATACCCCAGTTCTCTTTCCTCTCTCTCTATACCCCAGTTCTCTTTCCTCTCTCTATACCCCAGTTCTCTTTCCTCTCTCTATACCCCAGTTCTCTTTCCTCTCTCTATACCCCAGTTCTCTTTCCTCTCTCTATACCCCAGTTCTCTTTCCTCTCTCTATACCCCAGTTCTCTTTCCTCTCTCTATACCCCAGTTCTCTTTCCTCTCTCTATACCCCAGTTCTCTTTCCTCTCTCTCTATACCCCAGTTCTCTTTCCTCTCTCTATACCCCAGTTCTCTTTCCTCTCTCTATACCCCAGTTCTCTTTCCTCTCTCTATACCCCAGTTCTCTTTCCTCTCTCTATACCCCAGTTCTCTTTCCTCTCTCTATACCCCAGTTCTCTTTCCTCTCTCTATACCCCAGTTCTCTTTCCTCTCTCTATACCCCAGTTCTCTTTCCTCTCTCTATACCCCAGTTCTCTTTCCTCTCTCTATACCCCAGTTCTCTTTCCTCTCTCTATACCCCAGTTCTCTTTCCTCTCTCTATACCCCAGTTCTCTTTCCTCTCTCTATACCCCAGTTCTCTTTCCTCTCTCTATACCCCAGTTCTCTTTCCTCTCTCTATACCCCAGTTCTCTTTCCTCTCTCTATACCCCAGTTCTCTTTCCTCTCTCTATACCCCAGTTCTCTTTCCTCTCTCTATACCCCAGTTCTCTTTCCTCTCTCTATACCCCAGTTCTCTTTCCTCTCTCTATACCCCAGTTCTCTTTCCTCTCTCTATACCCCAGTTCTCTTTCCTCTCTCTATACCCCAGTTCTCTTTCCTCTCTCTATACCCCAGTTCTCTTTCCTCTCTCTATACCCCAGTTCTCTTTCCTCTCTCTATACCCCAGTTCTCTTTCCTCTCTCTATACCCCAGTTCTCTTTCCTCTCTCTATACCCCAGTTCTCTTTCCTCTCTCTATACCCCAGTTCTCTTTCCTCTCTCTATACCCCAGTTCTCTTTCCTCTCTCTATACCCCAGTTCTCTTTCCTCTCTCTATACCCCAGTTCTCTTTCCTCTCTCTATACCCCAGTTCTCTTTCCTCTCTCTATACCCCAGTTCTCTTTCCTCTCTCTATACCCCAGTTCTCTTTCCTCTCTCTATACCCCAGTTCTCTTTCCTCTCTCTATACCCCAGTTCTCTTTCCTCTCTCTATACCCCAGTTCTCTTTCCTCTCTCTATACCCCAGTTCTCTTTCCTCTCTCTATACCCCAGTTCTCTTTCCTCTCTCTATACCCCAGTTCTCTTTCCTCTCTCTATACCCCAGTTCTCTTTCCTCTCTCTATACCCCAGTTCTCTTTCCTCTCTCTATACCCCAGTTCTCTTTCCTCTCTCTATACCCCAGTTCTCTTTCCTCTCTCTATACCCCAGTTCTCTTTCCTCTCTCTATACCCCAGTTCTCTTTCCTCTCTCTATACCCCAGTTCTCTTTCCTCTCTCTATACCCCAGTTCTCTTTCCTCTCTCTATACCCCAGTTCTCTTTCCTCTCTCTATACCCCAGTTCTCTTTCCTCTCTCTATACCCCAGTTCTCTTTCCTCTCTCTATACCCCAGTTCTCTTTCCTCTCTCTATACCCCAGTTCTCTTTCCTCTCTCTATACCCCAGTTCTCTTTCCTCTCTCTATACCCCAGTTCTCTTTCCTCTCTCTATACCCCAGTTCTCTTTCCTCTCTCTATACCCCAGTTCTCTTTCCTCTCTCTATACCCCAGTTCTCTTTCCTCTCTCTATACCCCAGTTCTCTTTCCTCTCTCTATACCCCAGTTCTCTTTCCTCTCTCTATACCCCAGTTCTCTTTCCTCTCTCTATACCCCAGTTCTCTTTCCTCTCTCTATACCCCAGTTCTCTTTCCTCTCTCTATACCCCAGTTCTCTTTCCTCTCTCTATACCCCAGTTCTCTTTCCTCTCTCTATACCCCAGTTCTCTTTCCTCTCTCTATACCCCAGTTCTCTTTCCTCTCTCTATACCCCAGTTCTCTTTCCTCTCTCTATACCCCAGTTCTCTTTCCTCTCTCTATACCCCAGTTCTCTTTCCTCTCTCTATACCCCAGTTCTCTTTCCTCTCTCTATACCCCAGTTCTCTTTCCTCTCTCTATACCCCAGTTCTCTTTCCTCTCTCTATACCCCAGTTCTCTTTCCTCTCTCTATACCCCAGTTCTCTTTCCTCTCTCTATACCCCAGTTCTCTTTCCTCTCTCTATACCCCAGTTCTCTTTCCTCTCTCTATACCCCAGTTCTCTTTCCTCTCTCTATACCCCAGTTCTCTTTCCTCTCTCTATACCCCAGTTCTCTTTCCTCTCTCTATACCCCAGTTCTCTTTCCTCTCTCTATACCCCAGTTCTCTTTCCTCTCTCTATACCCCAGTTCTCTTTCCTCTCTCTATACCCCAGTTCTCTTTCCTCTCTCTATACCCCAGTTCTCTTTCCTCTCTCTATACCCCAGTTCTCTTTCCTCTCTCTATACCCCAGTTCTCTTTCCTCTCTCTATACCCCAGTTCTCTTTCCTCTCTCTATACCCCAGTTCTCTTTCCTCTCTCTATACCCCAGTTCTCTTTCCTCTCTCTATACCCCAGTTCTCTTTCCTCTCTCTATACCCCAGTTCTCTTTCCTCTCTCTATACCCCAGTTCTCTTTCCTCTCTCTATACCCCAGTTCTCTTTCCTCTCTCTATACCCCAGTTCTCTTTCCTCTGTGTCTGTCTCTCTCTATACCCCAGTTCTCTTTCCTCTCTGTGTCTCTCTCTATACCCCAGTTCTCTTTCCTCTGTGTCTGTCTCTATACCCCAGTTCTCTTTCCTCTCTGTGTCTCTCTCTATACCCCAGTTCTCTTTCCTCTGTGTCTGTCTCTATACCCCAGTTCTCTTTCCTCTCTGTGTCTCTCTCTATACCCCAGTTCTCTTTCCTCTCTGTGTCTCTCTCTATACCCCAGTTCTCTTTCCTCTCTGTGTCTCTCTCTATACCCCAGTTCTCTTTCCTCTGTGTCTGTCTCTCCTCTCTCTATACCCCAGTTCTCTTTCCTCTGTGTCTGTCTCTCCTCTCTCTATATACCCCAGTTCTCTTTCCTCTCTGTGTCTCTCTCTATACCCCAGTTCTCTTTCCTCTCTGTGTCTCTCTCTATACCCCAGTTCTCTTTCCTCTCTGTGTCTCTCTCTATACCCCAGTTCTCTTTCCTCTCTGTGTCTCTCTCTATACCCCAGTTCTCTTTCCTCTGTGTCTGTCTCTATACCCCAGTTCTCTTTCCTCTCTGTGTCTCTCTCTATACCCCAGTTCTCTTTCCTCTGTGTCTGTCTCTCCTCTCTCTATATACCCCAGTTCTCTTTCCTCTCTGTGTCTCTCTCTATACCCCAGTTCTCTTTCCTCTCTGTGTCTCTCTCTATACCCCAGTTCTCTTTCCTCTGTGTCTGTCTCTCCTCTCTCTATACCCCAGTTCTCTTTCCTCTCTGTGTCTCTCTCTATACCCCAGTTCTCTTTCCTCTGTGTCTGTCTCTCCTCTCTCTCTATACCCCAGTTCTCTTTCCTCTCTGTGTCTGTCTCTCCTCTCTCTCTATACCCCAGTTCTCTTTCCTCTCTGTGTCTCTCTCTATACCCCAGTTCTCTTTCCTCTGTGTCTGTCTCTCCTCTCTCTATATACCCCAGTTCTCTTTCCTCTCTGTGTCTCTCTCTATACCCCAGTTCTCTTTCCTCTGTGTCTGTCTCTCCTCTCTCTATACCCCAGTTCTCTTTCCTCTCTCTATACCCCAGTTCTCTTTCCTCTCTCTATACCCCAGTTCTCTTTCCTCTCTGTGTCTCTCTCTATACCCCAGTTCTCTTTCCTCTCTGTGTCTCTCTCTATACCCCAGTTCTCTTTCCTCTCTGTGTCTCTCTCTATACCCCAGTTCTCTTTCCTCTGTGTCTGTCTCTCCTCTCTCTATATACCCCAGTTCTCTTTCCTCTCTCTCTCTCCTCTCTCTATACCCCAGTTCTCTTTCCTCTCTGTGTCTCTCTCTATACCCCAGTTCTCTTTCCTCTCTGTGTCTCTCTCTATACCCCAGTTCTCTTTCCTCTCTGTGTCTCTCTCTATACCCCAGTTCTCTTTCCTCTGTGTCTGTCTCTCCTCTCTCTATACCCCAGTTCTCTTTCCTCTCTCTCTCTCCTCTCTCTATACCCCAGTTCTCTTTCCTCTCTGTGTCTCTCTCTATACCCCAGTTCTCTTTCCTCTCTCTCTCTCCTCTCTCTATACCCCAGTTCTCTTTCCTCTCTGTGTCTCTCTCTATACCCCAGTTCTCTTTCCTCTCTCTCTCTCCTCTCTCTATACCCCAGTTCTCTTTCCTCTGTGTCTGTCTCTCCTCTCTCTCTATACCCCAGTTCTCTTTCCTCTCTGTGTCTCTCTCTATACCCCAGTTCTCTTTCCTCTGTGTCTGTCTCTCCTCTCTCTATATACCCCAGTTCTCTTTCCTCTCTCTCTCTCCTCTCTCTATACCCCAGTTCTCTTTCCTCTCTGTGTCTCTCTCTATACCCCAGTTCTCTTTCCTCTCTGTGTCTCTCTCTATACCCCAGTTCTCTTTCCTCTCTGTGTCTCTCTCTATACCCCAGTTCTCTTTCCTCTGTGTCTGTCTCTCCTCTCTCTATATACCCCAGTTCTCTTTCCTCTCTCTCTCTCCTCTCTCTATACCCCAGTTCTCTTTCCTCTCTCTCTCTCCTCTCTCTATACCCCAGTTCTCTTTCCTCTCTGTGTCTCTCTCTATACCCCAGTTCTCTTTCCTCTCTCTCTCTCCTCTCTCTATACCCCAGTTCTCTTTCCTCTCTGTGTCTCTCTCTATACCCCAGTTCTCTTTCCTCTCTCTCTCTCCTCTCTCTATACCCCAGTTCTCTTTCCTCTCTGTGTCTCTCTCTATACCCCAGTTCTCTTTCCTCTGTGTCTGTCTCTCCTCTCTCTCTATACCCCAGTTCTCTTTCCTCTCTGTGTCTCTCTCTATACCCCAGTTCTCTTTCCTCTGTGTCTGTCTCTCCTCTCTCTCTATACCCCAGTTCTCTTTCCTCTCTCTCTCTCCTCTCTCTATACCCCAGTTCTCTTTCCTCTCTGTGTCTCTCTCTATACCCCAGTTCTCTTTCCTCTCTCTCTCTCCTCTCTCTATACCCCAGTTCTCTTTCCTCTCTGTGTCTCTCTCTATACCCCAGTTCTCTTTCCTCTGTGTCTGTCTCTCCTCTCTCTCTATACCCCAGTTCTCTTTCCTCTCTGTGTCTCTCTCTATACCCCAGTTCTCTTTCCTCTGTGTCTGTCTCTCCTCTCTCTCTATACCCCAGTTCTCTTTCCTCTCTCTCTCCTCTCTCTATACCCCAGTTCTCTTTCCTCTCTGTGTCTCTCTCTATACCCCAGTTCTCTTTCCTCTCTGTGTCTCTCTCTATACCCCAGTTCTCTTTCCTCTGTGTCTGTCTCTCCTCTCTCTATATACCCCAGTTCTCTTTCCTCTCTCTCTCTCCTCTCTCTATACCCCAGTTCTCTTTCCTCTCTCTCTCTCCTCTCTCTATACCCCAGTTCTCTTTCCTCTCTCTCTCTCCTCTCTCTATACCCCAGTTCTCTTTCCTCTCTGTGTCTCTCTCTATACCCCAGTTCTCTTTCCTCTCTGTGTCTCTCTCTATACCCCAGTTCTCTTTCCTCTGTGTCTGTCTCTCCTCTCTCTCTATACCCCAGTTCTCTTTCCTCTCTCTCTCCTCTCTCTATACCCCAGTTCTCTTTCCTCTGTGTCTCTCTCTATACCCCAGTTCTCTTTCCTCTCTGTGTCTCTCTCTATACCCCAGTTCTCTTTCCTCTCTCTCTCTCCTCTCTCTATACCCCAGTTCTCTTTCCTCTGTGTCTGTCTCTCCTCTCTCTCTATACCCCAGTTCTCTTTCCTCTCTCTCTCCTCTCTCTATACCCCAGTTCTCTTTCCTCTCTGTGTCTCTCTCTATACCCCAGTTCTCTTTCCTCTCTGTGTCTCTCTCTATACCCCAGTTCTCTTTCCTCTGTGTCTGTCTCTCCTCTCTCTCTATACCCCAGTTCTCTTTCCTCTCTCTCTCTCCTCTCTCTATACCCCAGTTCTCTTTCCTCTCTCTCTCTCCTCTCTCTATACCCCAGTTCTCTTTCCTCTCTCTCTCTCCTCTCTCTATACCCCAGTTCTCTTTCCTCTCTCTCTCTCCTCTCTCTATACCCCAGTTCTCTTTCCTCTCTCTCTCTCCTCTCTCTATACCCCAGTTCTCTTTCCTCTCTCTCTCTCCTCTCTCTATACCCCAGTTCTCTTTCCTCTCTCTCTCTCCTCTCTCTATACCCCAGTTCTCTTTCCTCTCTCTCTCTCCTCTCTCTATACCCCAGTTCTCTTTCCTCTCTCTCTCTCCTCTCTCTATACCCCAGTTCTCTTTCCTCTCTGTGTCTCTCTCTATACCCCAGTTCTCTTTCCTCTCTCTCTCTCCTCTCTCTATACCCCAGTTCTCTTTCCTCTCTCTCTCTCCTCTCTCTATACCCCAGTTCTCTTTCCTCTCTCTCTCCTCTCTCTATACCCCAGTTCTCTTTCCTCTGTGTCTCTCTCTATACCCCAGTTCTCTTTCCTCTCTGTGTCTCTCTCTATACCCCAGTTCTCTTTCCTCTCTCTCTCTCCTCTCTCTATACCCCAGTTCTCTTTCCTCTCTCTCTCCTCTCTCTATACCCCAGTTCTCTTTCCTCTGTGTCTCTCTATACCCCAGTTCTCTTTCCTCTCTGTGTCTCTCTCTATACCCCAGTTCTCTTTCCTCTGTGTCTGTCTCTCCTCTCTCTCTATACCCCAGTTCTCTTTCCTCTCTCTCTCCTCTCTCTATACCCCAGTTCTCTTTCCTCTGTGTCTCTCTCTATACCCCAGTTCTCTTTCCTCTCTGTGTCTCTCTATACCCCAGTTCTCTTTCCTCTGTGTCTGTCTCTCCTCTCTCTCTATACCCCAGTTCTCTTTCCTCTCTGTGTCTCTCTCTATACCCCAGTTCTCTTTCCTCTCTGTGTCTCTCTCTATACCCCAGTTCTCTTTCCTCTCTGTGTCTCTCTCTATACCCCAGTTCTCTTTCCTCTGTGTCTGTCTCTCCTCTCTCTATATACCCCAGTTCTCTTTCCTCTCTCTCTCTCCTCTCTCTATACCCCAGTTCTCTTTCCTCTCTCTCTCTCCTCTCTCTATACCCCAGTTCTCTTTCCTCTGTGTCTCTCTCTGTACCCCAGTTCTCTTTCCTCTCTCTCTCTCCTCTCTCTATACCCCAGTTCTCTTTCCTCTCTGTGTCTCTCTCTATACCCCAGTTCTCTTTCCTCTCTCTCTCTCCTCTCTCTATACCCCAGTTCTCTTTCCTCTCTGTGTCTCTCTCTATACCCCAGTTCTCTTTCCTCTGTGTCTGTCTCTCCTCTCTCTCTATACCCCAGTTCTCTTTCCTCTCTGTGTCTCTCTCTATACCCCAGTTCTCTTTCCTCTGTGTCTGTCTCTCCTCTCTCTCTATACCCCAGTTCTCTTTCCTCTCTCTCTCCTCTCTCTATACCCCAGTTCTCTTTCCTCTCTGTGTCTCTCTCTATACCCCAGTTCTCTTTCCTCTCTGTGTCTCTCTCTATACCCCAGTTCTCTTTCCTCTGTGTCTGTCTCTCCTCTCTCTATATACCCCAGTTCTCTTTCCTCTCTCTCTCTCCTCTCTCTATACCCCAGTTCTCTTTCCTCTCTCTCTCTCCTCTCTCTATACCCCAGTTCTCTTTCCTCTCTCTCTCTCCTCTCTCTATACCCCAGTTCTCTTTCCTCTCTGTGTCTCTCTCTATACCCCAGTTCTCTTTCCTCTCTCTCTCTCCTCTCTCTATACCCCAGTTCTCTTTCCTCTCTGTGTCTCTCTCTATACCCCAGTTCTCTTTCCTCTCTCTCTCTCCTCTCTCTATACCCCAGTTCTCTTTCCTCTCTGTGTCTCTCTCTATACCCCAGTTCTCTTTCCTCTGTGTCTGTCTCTCCTCTCTCTCTATACCCCAGTTCTCTTTCCTCTCTGTGTCTCTCTCTATACCCCAGTTCTCTTTCCTCTGTGTCTGTCTCTCCTCTCTCTCTATACCCCAGTTCTCTTTCCTCTCTCTCTCCTCTCTCTATACCCCAGTTCTCTTTCCTCTGTGTCTCTCTCTATACCCCAGTTCTCTTTCCTCTCTGTGTCTCTCTCTATACCCCAGTTCTCTTTCCTCTGTGTCTGTCTCTCCTCTCTCTCTATACCCCAGTTCTCTTTCCTCTCTCTCTCTCCTCTCTCTATACCCCAGTTCTCTTTCCTCTCTCTCTCTCCTCTCTCTATACCCCAGTTCTCTTTCCTCTCTCTCTCTCCTCTCTCTATACCCCAGTTCTCTTTCCTCTCTCTCTCTCCTCTCTCTATACCCCAGTTCTCTTTCCTCTCTCTCTCCTCTCTCTATACCCCAGTTCTCTTTCCTCTCTCTCTCTCCTCTCTCTATACCCCAGTTCTCTTTCCTCTCTCTCTCTCCTCTCTCTATACCCCAGTTCTCTTTCCTCTCTCTCTCTCCTCTCTCTATACCCCAGTTCTCTTTCCTCTCTGTGTCTCTCTCTATACCCCAGTTCTCTTTCCTCTCTCTCTCTCCTCTCTCTATACCCCAGTTCTCTTTCCTCTCTCTCTCTCCTCTCTCTATACCCCAGTTCTCTTTCCTCTCTCTCTCCTCTCTCTATACCCCAGTTCTCTTTCCTCTGTGTCTCTCTCTATACCCCAGTTCTCTTTCCTCTCTGTGTCTCTCTCTATACCCCAGTTCTCTTTCCTCTCTCTCTCTCCTCTCTCTATACCCCAGTTCTCTTTCCTCTCTCTCTCCTCTCTCTATACCCCAGTTCTCTTTCCTCTGTGTCTCTCTCTATACCCCAGTTCTCTTTCCTCTCTGTGTCTCTCTCTATACCCCAGTTCTCTTTCCTCTGTGTCTGTCTCTCCTCTCTCTCTATACCCCAGTTCTCTTTCCTCTCTCTCTCCTCTCTCTATACCCCAGTTCTCTTTCCTCTGTGTCTCTCTCTATACCCCAGTTCTCTTTCCTCTCTGTGTCTCTCTCTATACCCCAGTTCTCTTTCCTCTGTGTCTGTCTCTCCTCTCTCTCTATACCCCAGTTCTCTTTCCTCTCTGTGTCTCTCTCTATACCCCAGTTCTCTTTCCTCTCTGTGTCTCTCTCTATACCCCAGTTCTCTTTCCTCTGTGTCTGTCTCTCCTCTCTCTCTATACCCCAGTTCTCTTTCCTCTGTGTCTCTCTCTATACCCCAGTTCTCTTTCCTCTCTGTGTCTCTCTCTATACCCCAGTTCTCTTTCCTCTGTGTCTGTCTCTCCTCTCTCTCTATACCCCAGTTCTCTTTCCTCTGTGTCTCTCTATACCCCAGTTCTCTTTCCTCTCTCTCTCCTCTCTCTATACCCCAGTTCTCTTTCCTCTCTCTCTCCTCTCTCTATACCCCAGTTCTCTTTCCTCTGTGTCTCTCTCTATACCCCAGTTCTCTTTCCTCTCTGTGTCTCTCTCTATACCCCAGTTCTCTTTCCTCTGTGTCTGTCTCTCCTCTCTCTCTATACCCCAGTTCTCTTTCCTCTCTCTCTCTCCTCTCTCTATACCCCAGTTCTCTTTCCTCTCTCTCTCTCCTCTCTCTATACCCCAGTTCTCTTTCCTCTCTCTCTCTCCTCTCTCTATACCCCAGTTCTCTTTCCTCTCTCTCTCTCCTCTCTCTATACCCCAGTTCTCTTTCCTCTCTGTGTCTCTCTCTATACCCCAGTTCTCTTTCCTCTCTCTCTCTCCTCTCTCTATACCCCAGTTCTCTTTCCTCTCTCTCTCTCCTCTCTCTATACCCCAGTTCTCTTTCCTCTCTGTGTCTCTCTCTATACCCCAGTTCTCTTTCCTCTCTGTGTCTCTCTCTATACCCCAGTTCTCTTTCCTCTGTGTCTGTCTCTCCTCTCTCTCTATACCCCAGTTCTCTTTCCTCTCTCTCTCTCCTCTCTCTATACCCCAGTTCTCTTTCCTCTGTGTCTGTCTCTCCTCTCTCTCTATACCCCAGTTCTCTTTCCTCTCTCTCTCCTCTCTCTATACCCCAGTTCTCTTTCCTCTGTGTCTCTCTCTATACCCCAGTTCTCTTTCCTCTCTGTGTCTCTCTCTATACCCCAGTTCTCTTTCCTCTGTGTCTGTCTCTCCTCTCTCTATACCCCAGTTCTCTTTCCTCTCTCTCTCTCCTCTCTCTATACCCCAGTTCTCTTTCCTCTCTCTCCTCTCTCTATACCCCAGTTCTCTTTCCTCTCTCTCTCTCCTCTCTCTATACCCCAGTTCTCTTTCCTCTCTCTCTCTCCTCTCTCTATACCCCAGTTCTCTTTCCTCTCTGTGTCTCTCTCTATACCCCAGTTCTCTTTCCTCTCTCTCTCTCCTCTCTCTATACCCCAGTTCTCTTTCCTCTCTCTCTCTCCTCTCTCTATACCCCAGTTCTCTTTCCTCTCTGTGTCTCTCTCTATACCCCAGTTCTCTTTCCTCTGTGTCTGTCTCTCCTCTCTCTCTATACCCCAGTTCTCTTTCCTCTCTCTCTCTCCTCTCTCTATACCCCAGTTCTCTTTCCTCTGTGTCTGTCTCTCCTCTCTCTCTATACCCCAGTTCTCTTTCCTCTCTCTCTCTCCTCTCTCTATACCCCAGTTCTCTTTCCTCTGTGTCTGTCTCTCCTCTCTCTCTATACCCCAGTTCTCTCTCCTCTCTCTCTCTCACCCCTTTCTTTATACCCCAGTTCTCTCCCCTCTCATCCTTTTCTTTATACCCCAGTTCTCTCCTCTCTCTCTCACCCCTTTCTTTATACCCCAGTTCTCTCCTCTGTCTCTCACCCCTTTCTTTATACCCCAGTTCTCTCCTCTGTCTCTCACCCCTTTCTTTATACCCCAGTTCTCTCCTTTGTCTCTCATCCTTTTCTTTATACCCCAGTTCTCTCTCTTAACCCTTTCTTTATACCCCAGTTCTCTCCTCTCTCTCACCCCTTTCTTTATACCCCAGTTCTCTCTCCTCTCTCTCACCCCTTTCTTTATACCCCAGTTCTCTCTCTCTCACCCCTTTCTTTATACCCCAGTTCTCTCCTCTCTCTCACCCCTTTCTTTATACCCCAGTTCTCTCCCCTCTCCTTTTCTTTATACCCCAGTTCTCTCCTCTCTCTCACCCCTTTCTTCATACCCCAGTTCTCTCCTCTGTCTCTCACCCCTTTCTTTATACCCCAGTTCTCTCCTCTCTCTCACCCCTTTCTTTATACCCCAGTTCTCTCTTCTGTCTCTCACCCCTTTCTTTATACCCCAGTTCTCTCCTCTGTCTCTCACCCCTTTCTTTATACCCCAGTTCTCTCTTCTGTCTCTCACCCATTTCTTTATACCCCAGTTCTCTCCTCTCTCATCCTTTTCTTTATACCCCAGTTCTCTCCTCTCTCTCACCCCTTTCTTTATACCCCAGTTCTCTCTTCTGTCTCTCACCCTTTTCTTTATACCCCAGTTCTCTCCCCTCTCATCCTTTTCTTTATACCCCAGTTCTCTCCTCTCTCACCCCTTTCTTTATACCCCAGTTCTCTCCTCTGTCTCTCACCCCTTTCTTTATACCCCAGTTCTCTCCTCTCTCTCACCCCTTTCTTTATACCCCAGTTCTCTCCTCTCTCTCACCCCTTTCTTTATACCCCAGTTCTCTCCTCTGTCTCTCACCCCTTTCTTTATACCCCAGTTCTCTCCTCTGTCTCTCACCCCTTTCTTTATACCCCAGTTCTCTCTTCTGTCTCTCACCCATTTCTTTATACCCCAGTTCTCTCCTTTGTCTCTCACCCATTTCTTTATACCCCAGTTCTCTCCTTTGTCTCTCATCCTTTTCTTTATACCCCAGTTCTCTCTCTTACCCCTTTCTTTATACCCCAGTTCTCTCCCCTCTCATCCTTTTCTTTATACCCCAGTTCTCTCCTCTCTCACCCCTTTCTTTATACCCCAGTTCTCTCCTCTCTCTCACCCCTTTCTTTATACCCCAGTTCTCTCCTCTATTGCTTCAACACTAGGTGGACGAATAGAAAACAGCTGCATTGTATTTAAAAATACCCTTTCACAAATTCTATTTAAGGCCACATTAAAAAAAAAAAGTCCAGTAATCTTCCCAGAAAAAAAAAAGTGGGTCTTGAACATTAAACCATTACATATAGCCTAATATCAGAGTAACATTAATCGGAACCTGACTTTCTGTTCTGCACAGAGGCAAATCAGTGCCAGCTAATAATTAATTAATTAATTAATTTAAAATATTAACACTAAGTGTCTGACTTGATATTTTTTGATGCTGAGAATAATCAGTGTTTGAGGTTCTACAGAAATGATTGCTTTACAGTAACTTTATCTTATTTTGATTGTCATAATTATTTTCTATTCAGGGCTGGTTGGCTCAGCGTATCATATTGTGTTAATCCCGCCTGAAACCTCACTGGAAGCATTGACAAGGGCAGCAAATGGCACAGTCACAATGGGTAAGTAGTGAAACTGTTTATATATACACTACTGTGCAAAAGTCTGAGGTACCCTATGTTTATTTTTTCATACAAATGTTATAGATTTCTATCTTACAGCGTGCGAAATACCCGGTTGCGCCGCACAACCACATTTTACTTGGCGCAACGTAATTTTAAACCCAGATAGCGCAGTGCGCTACCTGAAATTTTGCAGTAGGGACACCGCTTTTCCCCGCCTATTAGCTGTACAGCAGCGAGTTGGGAACTACAAGACTTGGACACACGTAACACGACCCGCATGGGAAGTGCCGCTATACGTGCCGTTACCATGGCAGCAGCCCTGGCGGCAGCCCTCAGATGTGGCGCCTGGACTGGGCGTGCCCGCTTACACGGCAAATTCAATTAACTGGCCACCAATCACAGCCAGCAGCGGCGCCAACAAGCGGTAACGCCAAGTCAATCACCAAGAAGCGCGAAACTTGACGAATAACCCAGGAAACTGTGATGTTTCCCGAGAACTCAAATTATGCCCGTGATTGGTTGCATACAGTAAACGGAAACTTCTGAACTCCCGAGCCTCGGTATCGAATTTTCTGGAAAAGTTTTGTGAGCACTTGTCGCTTGTAAACATGGCAGGGACTGGACAAAATACCCTATTCAAGTATTTCGCCAAGGCGTCAACCAGTCAAGAAGAAGAAGATGACAACGCGGAAACTGTTGCTTCTACTCCAAGCGTTGAGGGACAACGACAAGGGGCAGCGGTGGAGTCAGACGCCGACACTGATCGTGCGGAAACGACGTCGGGGGAGCTCGAGCCTCCCAAATCCAAGCGCAAACGTGTCTATGCTTTTCAAGAAAAATGGCGCAAGAATCTGCCGTGGCTTCGTCACATCATTGACGAAGACGGTGAGATGTTGTTGTGTGACGTCTGTTTACAGTTTGCACCAGGGGGAAAAACCTCCTTTGTCGATGGTTGTAAAATTCTGAAAATCACCAGTGTTACGGTTCATGAGGCCTCCGATGCACACACGGCTGCCGAGAAAAGAAAGAGAATCTCAGAACTACCGTGTCAGGTTCGTAATATAAATTCCATTTATTTCCCGTCAAAATTCATTTTAAATCGTACAAGGGCCGGGTGATTCCGAAATACGTTTGAAAATAAACCCTATCATCATATCTCCGCGTAATTTTCTTTGCATGGTTTAATTTTACCACATGCCGGCCAAGGACTGCACTGTATGGGAGGAGGCGCAGGGAACCCGATCAGTCTCCAGACTATACCTCTTCAGAATCAGAAACTGAAGACTTGTAACTTGTTAAAGGTAGCATTGTTAAAGGTTTTTAGTTAAAGGCTATTAGTGAGGTTGTTAAAGGCTGTTAGGTAATGTATGTACTTAATTTGGAAAAAAGTCACTTGTAGGTGGAGCAGCCTGAGAGTTTGATGTGCAACCTAGTTTTTGAGCCAGGTTGCACACTGGACAACCTGGCTCAAAAAAAGTATTTCGCACACTGTCTTATGACTTCTACATTATCGAGTCAGTACAAAAACATTTTAGAGTTGCAAATGTTTGTTTTCCAGCACAAAATTCAATGTTGCAGGGAAAAAAAAAGATTGTATCTCAACAGCATATCACGTGAGCACTTTTCAGATTAAAAAAGAAAATATAATGAAGGTGACTGGGTTTTGGTGCAAAATTAAAGCAAATTTCATTATTTTTAAATCATTTTTGGTCTACAGTATTTTTTATATGTGCCTAAGACTTGCACTGTACTGTATGTGTGATTTTTATATACATATATGTTTCTTTTCTATGCTGCTACAGGAGAGGATACAATAATTAGTTTTCATATTTTCATAAAACCAGATTTACCTAGTAAGTATTTGTGTAGTAAACCGAAAACCAAGAATGGGCATTTATCAGGATATGTAAATATAGATTATAAAACATTGGGTTTTTTTTTCTTCTTGCTCTGTCATTAGAATGACCTGATTTTTATATTCAAAGACATTTAAAGAGTTGCATCACAAATGTTGTCCTATGATATTTACTATACACTAGGTTCATGAGTTTGTAGTCGCTGATTTTTGTCACGTGTAAATGTCTCAAATTGAGCATTAATCTTTTGTACTAAATGTCAAAAATCCTGTGGTGCCTCACATCATTGAATTGGATATAAACAGCATTCACAGGCTGTTTATATCCAATTCACATTCATTATTTTAAAACACGGTACCAGGTGTAGCAGAAATAGTTGCCACTGTAAAAATGTTGGCAGTGTGGAATGATGCATGCAAAATGTGGTATTTATGAGACTGGAGAAGTGCTTCCCTGTCGAAAGAATTGAGGGAACATGTATTACTTTTAAACATGACCTATTCCGGTCTCTCCAGTAATCAGTCATTTAAACAGGAGGAATTGAAGATGAAGGTAAATAATGCAGTTGGCTAACATTTGCTATAAATGACGAGGAAGATCACATAACTACATTGGAACTGCATTCATAATTGATCTCTTCTGCTCACAGTAAATGGCAGAGTTTTGTTCATGTTCATAAAATGATTGTTAGAAGACAGTAACCTGTATGAAATAAAATCTGATGGGTTGAATATGTGGGTATTTTATGAAAAAAACACTAGCTTATTTGTTTATTTATCAGTAATGCGTCACTATTCAGTCCATAAAATAATTTAACTATGTGAGTATACATACTGACAATACTGTCATCACTAGTGGAAAATTTAACAAAGATTTCTTTTTTTTTTTTTTTTTAAAAAGATTAATCGATCAATTAATGATTTTTTTTCTCTCCCTCTCAATTTGCTCCTATTGCATAGTGAGAGTCTCATTACAAAGTAAACCACAGGGCTCGACATTACCAGTAGTCCGACTGTCCAGGACAACCAAATGTTTGGTCCGGACAAGTCAAATCCTCATTTGCCTGTCCATTGGGGCAAGTTGAATATTTGTTGAAAATCACCATTTTTATACTTGTGCAATTCAGCCATGTAATTCAAGAGTTGCATCAATAAAGTTCCAACGAAACTAGCTCAATCACACCTATGTGGCTGTGTTATTGTTTATGAAATTCCAGGGAAGTCGTGTACAGCAGGTGCGTGCGTTTATATAAAAAAAAAAAAAGGATCATATGGTGATATCTAATTATAGATTATTAGACACTGAATTCATTGAAATTGGAGAAATGGCGATCAAATAAATGTCGGTGGTGAAGCTTCATTTCATTCTGACATTCATTGTATTTTTCTTTTGTATGGTTCATATTAACCATTGCAAATGTAATATAATTTGGGGGAATTTTGCAAAAGTGCCGAACTCACTCACGGCTTGTTTTCATTCACAACGTGATTCTGTCACCCTTATCATGCGCAACTTATTTTATTTCGGTTTCATTTTTTTAAAATTAATTTATACTTCAAGATTTAACTTTTTCCTCCAGAAGCTTTGAATTTGGGGGAGTCTAACTTTTAAAACTGCAGATCAGGTAATGGGTTATAACAACACATACATACCATAATGGGGTATTGGAGAATTTGTTTATTATTACAGTTTTATTGAAAAAAATAATGAAAGCGTAATGATCATAACTATACCTACTTTGTGATAAACTTTGTTAACCACTTTCCTTTCACTGAACTAGTAAATACATAGTAATGAAAAGGTTATGGTCAGGACAAGTGAAAAATCTTGTTGCTTGTCTGACTGGATGAGTGGATTAAAACGTTAATGTCGAGCCCTGCTGGTGTCTCTAGACATGACTACTGTTTAATCTAAAGTGTCTACCCGTTTTTCAGTGGTTTATAAAGTTTCCCAGTGTGAACACACTACCCATACACATTATGTGAAGTGCACCATTTGAGACGATAATAATCTGCAAGTCTGCCTGAAAACTCCTCTGGTTTGGATTACTTATCTTATAGTACTTCATGTCTGGATGTGTGCTTTGTGATATTTTCAGCAACTCTGGGGGCGATATTTGGAATCACCACTTGCCTGAGTGCTCATGTTAGGGACGCTCCTGATGATCCCACCAACTACTTCCTCGGTGGATGTGCATCAGGAGCCTTTCTTGGGGCTCGAAGTAAGTAATATCAAAGATATCTTTGTTAAAAATGCCAAATCTGTGTTAACTAATGAGACATGGTCTTTGTTAATGATGTCGAGTAAAACTAAGAAATAAATGTGTGTATTGTGCTGTTTAATTTTATACCCATCTGTTGTGTAGCTCGCAGTGTAACGACAGGCACAACTGCTTGTGTGGGGCTGGGGATCGTCGCCATGCTCACTAAAGTTGGAAAGAAGGAGGGCTGGAGGTTATATGGTGAACCCAGACTATAAAAACCTTAACTGTTGTGTTCATATTGTATATTGCTTAATAAATCTTTATGAATGAGGAAAGTGTTTTTTTTTTTTTTTTCTCCCCATGCTTGACTACTGCTTAATAATGCTAAATAATTAGACATGTTGCTTACCCTTGCGTATGTGGCTGTACTGAGAGTAAAGTTTGCATGCACTTACATCAGTACGTGCTCGATGAACCGTGAACCTGACCAGGATAAAGCAGTTACTGGAAGTGAGCGAGGGATCTCGACACAAATGTATGTGTACACACACCTGAAAGGTAACTGCTGATTTAGACTTAATTATGCAATATTACAGCAATTATCTCTAACATTTTATAATATTGTATTGTTTTAACCCAGAAAAGAAGGTGCACATTTTTTTTACACGTAGCTGTCTATTAAAATATATTACAGCATGGAGTTTGTTGGCCTTTTTAGGTTCTTATAAAGGGGGGGAATAAAAAACTTAAGACAAAAAGCAAAATCAGTGTGCTCTGATGCCTAAAGGCCTCTGCATGCTCTTGCGACAAGGCTTTCGCAGATAGCTTTTCGCAGACAGTTGTAATTTATCGTTGAGCGGGGAGTAATAGGCGTGCGCGATGGTATTCACCGCCACAACGCAAGGGGGCGCGAAGTCGCTAGGAGTAGTTGGTGGGTGTGGTTAGTGGAGTGTTTATCCTCCGGTTACTTATAATGACTAGAACTGGAGTCGTATAGATGTACGCACTTCCTCGATCAACCGCTCTTCGTGCTGCTCCATCTTCGCTCGTGTTTTTAAAAATGGCGGTAGTGAAAACAAACCAAACCGGGAAAGTAGGGAAGCGGAAGTGCGTGTACAGCGGATGTAGAGTGGACCAATCAGAGCCCTCTTGTCTGCGAGGCTTCTGCGGTGGTCACAATTTTTGGGAGGTGCGCACAGTGTGTCTGTGAAGGGGGGGGCTATGCAGATGCCATCTGCGAGGACTGTGTTGTCAGCATAAATTGGCCTTAATAGAATGGCAGGGATTTTTCTTTTTTTTTGTTTAAAAGAAAGGCTGGTGATGGACAGTACTGTGCAGAAGTCTTAAGGCCAATTTATGCTGATAACGCAGTCCTCGCAGATGGCGTCTGCATAGCCCCCCCCCCCCCCCCTTCGCAGACGCTCTGCGCGCACATCCCAAAAATTGTGACCACCGCAGAAGCCTCGCAGACAAGAGGGCTCTGATTGGTCCACTCTACATCCGCTGTACACGCACTTCCGCTTCCCTACTTCCCCGGTTTGGTTTGTTTTCACGACCGCCATTTTTAAAAACACGAGCGAAGATGGAGCAGCACGAAGAGCGGTTGATCGAGGAAGTACGTACATCTATACGACTCCAGTTCTAGTCATTATAAGTAACCGGAGGATAAACACTCCACTAACCACACCCACCAACTACTCCTAGCGATTTTACGACTTCGCGCCCCCTTGCGTTGTGGCGGTGAATAACATCGCGCACGCCTATTACTCCCCGCTCAACGATAAATTACAACTGTCTGCGAAAAGCTGTCTGCGAAAGCCTTGTCGCAAGAGCATGCAGAGGCCCTAAGGCACATGTAAAGAAATGCTGTTGACCAAAAATGGCTTCAGGGTTCCCGCGGGTCCTTAAAAAGTCTTAAATACAACTTTCGGTTTTCAAGGCCTAAAAACGTCTTAAATTGTTTGGAATGACTGGAATTTTCGAAAGGGAGGTATTAAATTTAATATTGGACCGAGCGAGTGAAATGTCTCCATCCGGTTTGGGGTATTTTTTTAACCGTAATTTTAAAAGTGACCAGCGTAGCTTTTGGGGGCAGCATTGGTTCTGTGCATTCCGTAGATCAAGAGCTAACGCCAGGAGGCTACTGGAGGCGGTGTGGTGCGGTGTGGTGGTTGTGAAGAGTGATGCGCGGGTAGCTACGCGGGCGCTAGAAAGCGTTGATAATTATGGGAAGATGTGTGTTTAACGACAAGTGGTTGGAGGATGACAAATGCCCCCAATATAAGGAGAATAATCGTTTGTGATAAAAAGTGCTGGATCGCACAAATGTGTTTAAAGCCGGTAGCGCAGCGCTGGGGACACGCCCACTGGGAAACTGGCTTTTCACGGACACGAGGCGCGCGCGTGTTAAAGGTCAAGCGCTCCGGAGTGAAACGCAGGGGGGTTCGCGCATGCGCACAAGAGTCAGGTGGAAAATGGGACTTGTAGGAAATACTACTACTAATAATAATAATTTATCATTTTTTTTTTTACATAATTAACATTGTTTATTGTACTAAGTTTAATATAAATATATAAACCTTTATTTCAAAACTCAATTAAAAAGAACTCAAGAAAATACAATAATTCTAAATATAGTACAATATAAATAATTTGTACAAAGTTTTTTAGTTTTATTACCTATTGTCGACAACAGTGTTTTTAATATAATAAGAATAATATTAACAACCACTAATAATTAGTAGTAATAGTAATTATTGATTATTAATCATTACTACTTATTAATTAGTGATTAATAAGTACTAGGGATTATTAAATGTTATAAAATTAAGTTATTAAAAATTATTACAAATTATTAAAACGTAGTAATTGGTAGAATACAAACAAATACTCATGGATTATAGATACTTTTTTTTTTTTTTAAAATAGTGAACATTGATATAAAATAACTACTAATAATAAACAATATTACTAGTAATACTTGTTAACGTTATCAGTTCAATTATCAATGTTCACGATTAAAAACAAATTATCTATAATCCATGAATAATTGTATTACTACTACTACTAATAATAATAATTACTACTTTTTTTAATAATAATTTTAACTAATCTTATAACTCAATTTTATAGCATTTTAATAATCACTACTTATTCTTTATTAGTAGAATTTATTAGTTGATAATAATAATTACTAATTATTAAATTACATTTTGATAATCACTGCTTATTCATTAATACTAAATTATAATAATTGCTACTCTATTATTAATTAATATAGCTAATAAGTAGTGATTATTAAAATGTTATAAAATTGAGTTAATTTTTTAAAATTATTATTAGTAATACAAACAATTATTAATGGATTATAGATAATTAATGATTATTTTTGAATAATGAACATTGATATAACCATTGCACTGATGATAATTAGTTTAGTTATTCCAACACACTGATTAATATTGATAATGGTTATGAAAGGTGACAGTTGTTTTTCTGTGTTTAATGTAACGTTCTGATGATTGTATGACTGCATAAACAGGTTTATGCTGTTACCGGCTATATTAATGCAGAAGATATTCGAGAACTTCCTCAGCCAGCTGTATACTGTACGACACTCAGACTGATTTTTGCTGTCGGACACAAAATCACACATCAAAGATAATCTTTGGGGATTGAAATAATGCCGGCTAAGGTTGTTCAGCTGGTTCTACTTGCCGTTTATTGTTTTCGTTTTTGAAATGATTCATGGTGTTTTCTCCAGTAAACACCAGTCTTCTCCTTGCTGCTACAGTAGTTCTGCAGGCCAAAAACACATGACTTTGCTTCAGCTGTTTGCATGTCTAACAGTTGCCACTGATGCTCCCTGTTGTTCACTAATTGTGTGCATTCTTCTTAGTTATTAAAAAAAGCTATTGCAGAAAACAGTTTTAAGTTGTCGTATTTATCATTTTCTTTGCCATGGTACAGTCTTAATTTTTCCATTTAGAGGTCTTGAAAAGGTCTTAAGTCTTTAAATTTGTACTTGAAAAATGTGCAGATACCCTGGGCTTGCAATGTTTCAGCATTTAAAAAAATAAATACTATAAACAGCAGTAAGCCATAATAAATGAGAAACAGCCAATATTTGGTGTGAGACAACCCTTTGCTTTAAAAGAAAAAATAGTAGTCTCAGGTACAGTGAGTGCAGTTTTATAAGGAAATGAGCTGTAGGTTTTACTGAGCATCTTGCAGAACCAGCCACAGTTCTTCTGGACACTGTCACACTTGCTTCTTAATTTTGCACTAAAATCCAGTAGCCTTCACACATATATATATATATATATATATATATATATTTTTTTTTTTAATCTGAAAAGTGGTCTCTTATGCTGCTGAAATACAAGCTTTTTTTCCCCTCCCCTGTAACATTTAATTTTGTGCTGGAAAACGAATGCTTGGAACTCATGTTTTTGTACTGACTCAATAATGTAGAACTCATAGATTTCTATTTTAACAGTTTGTATGGAAAAAATATAGGGTGCCTAAGACTTTTGCACAGTACTTTTAGTTCAAAACAACTGTACTACCCTCTGACAACTTCGGGTGGCAGGGTGGTGTAGTGGTTAGCACTGTCGCTTCACAGCAAGAAGGTTCTGAGTTTGAGCCCAGTGGCCAATGGGGGCCTTTCTTTGTGGAGTTTGCATGTTCTCCCTGTGTCTGCATGGGTTTCCTCCGGGTGCTCCGGTTTCCCCCCACAGTCCAAAGACATGCGGTTAGGTCAATATGAGGCAGCCTTAGGCTGAGGTGCCCTTGAGCGAGGCACCTAACTGCTCCCTGGGCGCTGTTAGCATGGCTGCCCACTGCTCTGGGTATGTGTGTGTGCTCATTGCTCACGTGTGTGCGCATGTGTGTTCACTGCTTCAGATGGGTTAAATGCAGAGAAGGAATTTCACAAGTGTACGTGTGATGAATAAAGTCATCGTTCCTGTGTCTTGGCTTAGAATACGGGTTCTTTATCCATGGTCCTGGTTTGAGTATCTTCAGCCCTGTACGTTTTAGTGTTTTCTCTGCTCCAAACACAGCTGATTAAATGTAAATTAAATGTTGATAATTAGCTGATTAGTTGTATCATATATTTTGGGAGAAGAGAAGCAACTAAAATGGCAAGGACAGGGGGAACTCCAGAACCGGAGTTAGGAATCTGAGGCCGAGAAGCTCGTTTAACTTTGTGATTATTCCTAGTCTTGACCACAAGGTGGCGATATTCTTGAACGTTGAAGCATGCTCGTACATACTCCTCCATATCCTGCAGAGTGCAAGCCATACATACAGTACAAATATTATCAGCAGTGTATTAAAGAATAGCTTTGTGTTCAAATATATTAGTATAAAACCAGTCTTGTTGTGTTAGGGACAGTGGACTAGAAGTTTGTGACTTTAAAGCCCAAGTCAGCCAAAGCACCAGGGACGTTTAACCTGTAACTCAGTGCTTGCGTTTAGCTTGTCTTGTAAGCCTCTGCTAAATTTCAAATCGAAAGGTACATTTGAAAGATCTTTCAATTCCATCATGTTTTGACCTTTACTTTTTAACGCCTGAGTAAACTCTAACTGCAGTCATTCCATTCATATGCACACATTCATTTCAGGGTGGTCTAGCATACACTTGGTCTTGTGTTCACTGAGAACTTGGCCTGCTCTGCTGCCTCCGAGCAGCTCTCTTCAGATCTCAACTCTGAAAGTAGCTTTAGTGCTATTATCAGCAGGTTAGAGAAATTGCCATGGTGCTACTTTTTTTTTTTTTATTGTCGTGCCATTGAATTCATTAGACCATATTTACAGGCAATTATTGCAACGTTCACAGAGAGCCCTTTTAAAACTGATTTAATGAAAGCAAGAAACAGCTGGTAGCTGTTTATATTGCTTCATCAGCTGCAAAAGGAGACCTAATTTGTAGAAATGATTAGTGTCTTATGGATTTCTGTGTGGAACAACACATTGCTGAGGCTTTGAGGTGGGAAAACATGAGTTCAACTATTTGGACTAATGCAGAAATTCATTATTATGGTGATGGTTAATGGTATAGGTGGCATGGTGGTGTAGTGGTTAGCTCTGTTGCCTCAGCAAGAAGGTCCTGGGTTCGAGCCCAGCGGCTGGCGTGAGCCTTTCTGTGCGGAGTTTGCATGTTCTCCCCATGTCCGTGTGGGTTTCCTCTGGGTGCTCCGGTTTCCCCCACGGTCCAAAGACATGCAGGTTAGGTTAACTGGTGGCTTTAAATTGACCATAGGTGTGAGTGTGAATGGTCTGTTGTCTCTATGTGTCAGCCCTGTGATGACCTGGCGATTTGTCCAGGGTGTACCCGGCCTCTCGCCGACAGTCAGCTGGGATAGGCTCCAGCTCGCCCGGCACGACCCTATAGAACCAGGTAAGCGGCTACAGATAATGGATGGAGGGTTAACAGTATATTCTAGTAACTTTCATTCCAAGAACATACCCTTCCAGAGTACTTTATAAGGAACCTGTACAGCTACTCATTCATGCAATTATTTAATCAGCTAATTGTGTGGCAGCAGTGAAAGGCATAAAACATGCAGATATGGGCCAGTGGCTGTGGGTAATGTTTACTTCAACCATCAGAATTGGGGGGGGGGAATGTGATCTCAGTGATTTTGATCTTGGCATGATTGTCAGTACCAGAAGAGCTGGTTTGAGTATTTCTGTAACTGTTGATCTGGGATTTTCACACAACAATCTGTAGAGTTTACACAGAATGGGGCAATAAAGGAAAATAAAAAAACTTCCAGTGAGTGGCAGTTCTGTTTATACAAACTCCTTGTTGATGAGAGAGGTCAATGGAGAATGACCAGCCTGGTTTGAGCTGACAGAAAGACTACAGTAACTCAGATAACCACTCTGTACAATTGTACTGAGCAGAAAAGCATCTCAGAATGCATTAAATGTTGAACCTTGAGGCAGATGGGCTACAACAGCAGAAGACCACATCGGGTTCAAGTTCTGTCAGACAAAAAAATGAAAGATGGGTCTGCAGTGGGCACAGGCTCACAGAAACTGGACAGCTAAAGACTGGGAAAATGTAGTCTGGTCTGATAAATCATGATTTTTGCTGAGGCACACAGATGGTAGTCAGAATTTGGTGCCAACTGCATGGATCCAACCTGGTGGGGGTGGTGTAATGGTGTGGGGAATGTTTTCTTGGCACACTTTGGGCTGTTGATACCAATCAGTCATTACTTGAATGCCACAGACTATTTGAGGATTGTTGTTAACTGTGTGAATCCCTTCATGTGCATCTTTTATTGGTTACTTCCAGCATGATGATGCACCATGTCACAAAGCAAAAACTGTCTCATACTGGTTTTATGAACATGACAATAAGTTCAGTGACCTTCCCAGTCACCGGATCTGAACCCAATAGAACACAATTGGCATGTTGTAGAACGGGAGATTCGCAGCACGAACGTGCACCTGAAAAACCTGTAGGAACTGTCTGATGTAAACATGGACCAGAATCTCAAAGAAATGTTTCCAACATGTGGTGGAATCCATGCCATGAAGAACTGAGGCTGTTTTGTGAGCAAAGGAAGGCCGTACCCAGTGTTGGTATAGTGTTCCTTTATAAAGTGCTCAGTGAGGTTTATTTGCAAATCAGCTTCCAGTGAGCTGCTTACCAAATCTATTATGCAAGTTTAATTTATTATAATATGATTGTTTATGGTCCATTTGGAACTAGAAGGTAATTTTTTATTTTTTTTTTGTCTAAAGTTTGACTTTTTTGACCAGTGTAAAAGTATTTTATGTCACAGACTATTAAGTAATGTGTCAAGTGAAGTGAAATCTGTCATTGTTTATAGGAATGGCGCTGTGTGTCCAAATCAGGGATTTATATTGTTTTGGCTTCTTCTGGGAACAACTGGATGTTTATGATGAAATATTACCCATGATATGAGCCTGTTTTCTATTTTTCCACCAAAGCATCATTTAATAAATGATGAGTGGAAACAGGTGTGTTTAAGCTGGAAAATATCTCCAAGCTGTGTTGGACTCTGAGCTGTGCATGGCTGTCTTAAATGTTCTATCTGGCTGTCTGTGTAGCAATCCTGTCAACGTTTTTCTAAAGTTGTCACAGTGTCAATGAAACACGATTCAGTTGAGCAAATCCAATTGGTTCCACCACGCACAAAAGTTAAAAAGCCTCATAATACCATCTCATAATGGTGGGTTTGCACACGCTTAGAAAAACAGGTTAAATCTAGAACACTGAAGTGTCTTTTTGTCTCTCTGGATGGATCTCTTCTTAGAGATTTTACACATGCTCACTGGCCACTTTAATAGGAAATTGTTCTGGATTCTAAGATTCCTGTTCTCGGCTGTAGGAATGGAACCCAATGTGGTCTTCTGCTGTTGCATACTGAGATGCTTTTCTGCTCACCACAGTTGTAAAGAGTGATTATATCCTTCTACTCCTACTATATTCTTCCTGGCAGCTCGAACCAATCTGGCCATTTTCCTCTGACCTCTCTTATCAACTAGGTGTTTCCACCCACAGAACTGTCAGTCACTCAGTGTGTTTTGTTTTTTGCACCATTCTGTGTAAACTTTATAGACTGTTGTGTGTGAAAAAAACTTCCCAGGAGATCAGCAGTTCCTGAAATACTCAAACCAGTCCATGTGGCACCAACACCCATGCCACAGTGAAAGTCACACTTTGAGATCACAATTTTCCCATTCTGGTGTTTGAAGTGAACATTAACTGAAGCTCTTGATTTGCATCACCATGATTTTATTCATTGTGCTGCTGTCAAGGAATTGGCTGATTAGATAACGGCATAAAACAGCAGGTGGATGGGTGTACCTAATAAAGTTGCTTGTGAGTGTATAACCTTGTAACGTCATCTTCAGTAACCGCTTTATCCTGATCAGGGTTATGATGGACCTGGGGCCAATCCCAGTTACACTGGGAATAATGTGGGAGAATTTAGCTGTCCATCACAGGCCACCATGCCCTCACACTTTCACACCTACTGTATGTGTAATTTATTATAAACAAGCCACTTAACTGCATATTTTTTGACAGTTGGAGGAACATGAACGTGGGGAGAACACAGAATGCAGCATAGGCAGAAACCTGAACTTTGGATCAAACCCAGGACTCTAGAGTTGTGAAGCAGCAACTTTGTCAACCCACTGCACCATTATACTGTCCAAAGAATTCATCTCATCTCATCTCATTATCTCTAGCCGCTTTATCCTGTTCTACAGGGTCGCAGGCAAGCTGGAACCTATCCTAGCTGACTATGGGCAAAAGGCGGGGTGCACCCTGGACAAGTCGCCAGGTCATCACAGGGCTGACACACATGCCCCTTTTCCACCAAAGCAGTTCCAGGGCTGGTTCGGGGCCAGTGCTTAGTTTGGAACCGGGTTTTCTGTTTCCACTGACAAAGAACTGGCTCTGGGGCCAGAAAAACCAGTTCCAGGCTAGCACCAACTCTCTGCTGGGCCAGAGGAAAGAACCCCTTACGTCGGGGGGGCGGCGGAGTTGTTAAGACCAACAACAATAACAAGACTGCGAAAGATCGCCATTTTTAAGCGACGAGAAGCAGCAGCTGTACAAACGTGAAGTCATCCATTATTATTGTTGTTGTTGCTGCTGCTTCTTCTCCGTGTTGTTTTTGCTTCGATATTCACGCCAAGGTTTATGCAAATGTAGCGACGTAACTGACGTATACAGCGACGTAATGACGTGGCTTCCCTTAGCACCGCGAGCTATGGAAAAGCAAACTGGTTCTCAGCTGACTTGCAAGTTGAACGAGTTGTGAACCAGCACCGGCTCTGAACCAGCCCTGGAACTGATTTGGTGGAAAAGGGGTAAGAGACACAGACAACCATTCACACTCACATTCACATCTACGGTCAATTTAGAGTCACCAGTTATCCTAACCTGCATGTCTTTGTTCAAAGAATTCTTAACCCTAATTTCTCTGAGTGTATTGTGTAAACCTAATAATTTGCGAGTTGCACATAGAAAAGAGGTTCTTTGAAAGAAGGTTAAGAGCATCCTTAAGGTTTTCTACTTGGTACCCTCTCTGATAAACTCCTATTGTAGATTTCTACATAGAATCTTGAGGAGCCAGATTTAACCTTTGTTTTCCTTAGGAGAAGAAAATAGTTATCAAATAAAATGTGTCCTATTAAATAAGAGACTCTGATAAATCTGACAGGATGGTTTGCTACACCTTGCCTCTGGTGAGTTTTCTTTCAGTCTCCATTTTTCTAAAGGAGTCCTGGAGTATTGGATTCAATATAAAACAATCAGCTGGCTTTCAGAAAATGTATTGATCCTGTAGCCTGACTCCTGACTTCTCCCATTCTAATGAGTCGGCAGGGATAAAGCAGCTGATGTGGACTTTCTCCTTGACTTATATCCCTAATTGATTAGCTGTTTCGCTTTGCTTTCACAAGTAAGCATTAGCAACCATCGTGCTATTTGTTGTGTCCCATTATTTATTATGACCGATGGTAAATTTTGTGCTAGTCTTTTGATTAGCCTGTAGTGTAATTTCAGACTGTGTGTATGGAGAAAAAAAACCCTGATGGTCACTTATCTCACGGTTGATGATCAGCAACCCTGGTTAATTCAAGCAAACCTTTTAATCTAAAGGGAGCATGGAAACCTAAATATGGTTAGCATTGATCCACATTGTGTATTTGGATGAATTAATGTGGGCTTTTTTCTTTTTTTTTGAGCATTAAATTACTTTCACTATGGGGGTGGGACTAAAACTGATTTCAATTTCACTTTCATTTTCATCTTCACAAGCCCCTTGAGAGTCTGTGAGTGTGCCTCTGCTCTTTCTTAATTGTGCTCTTTGAATTGAACAAATACTTCAATGGGTATCTTTGATATCAGTGTTTGCTGAAAGGTTTTCTGCATAATGGACAATATGCTAATAATTCACTCAGCAGAACCTGTTACAATCTGTATTGAACACAGTTGAAATGTTCAGAAAGGTCACCCTTTCTCATTAGATATCACAATAACGGATCTCCAGGACAACATCCATCGATTAATCCATTATTTGTAGCCGCTTATCCTGTGCAGGGTCGCAGGCAAGCTGGAGCCTATCCCAACTGACTATGGGCGAGAGGTGGGGTACACCCTGGACAAGTCACCAGGTCATTGCAGGGCTAACACATAGAGAAAAACAACCATTCACTCTCATGGTCAATTTAGAGCCACCAGTTAGCCTAATCTGCATGTCTTTGGCGGTAACTGGAGCAGACACAGGGAAAACCCATGCAGACATGGGGAGAACATGCAAACTCTACACAGAAAGGCCCTTGTCAGCCACTGGGCTTGAACTCAGAACCTTCTTCCTGTAAGGCGACAGTGCTAACCACTGCACCACCGTGCCACCCCTCCAGGGCAACATAACCTTTAGTATTGTTTAGCACACAGATGCATTGGTTGCTACAAAATAATGGATGAGATTACTGCTTAAGCTCACTGCTTATGAAGTATTTATTAAGTCTTCCAAGAATGTAAACAATTTGTAAAAATAACTTTCTGTAAGTGTTAACATGTAGATACCCAATGAAAATCAAACAATTTCTCTAAATAATACAACCCCAATTCCAGAAAAGTTGGGACACTGTGTAAAGCATAAGTAATAACAGAATGTAAAGATTTGAAAGACATGGAAAACCTACATTTCACTGAAAATAGTATAAAGACATATCAAATGTTGAAACTGAGAAATGTTGTTGTTTCTTGAAAAATATATGCTCATTTTGAATTTGATGTCAGCAACATATTTCAAAAAAGTTGGGACGAGGCAACAAAAGACTGACAAAATTGTGTAATGCTAAAAAAAACTAATTTGGTTAACTGGCAACAGGTCAGCAACATGATTGGGTATAAAAAGTGCATCTCAGAGAGACTCAGTCTCTCAGAAGTAAAGATGGGTTCACCACTCTGTGAACGACTGCATGGGCAAACAGTGCAATAATTTAAGAATAACGTTCCTCAATGTAAAATTGCAAAGAATTTGGGCATCACATCATCTATGGTACATAATATCATTGAAAGGTTGAGAGAATCTGGAGAAATCTCTGTATGCAAGAAACAAGGCTGAAAACTGACATTGGATGACTGTGATCTTCAGGCCCTCAGGTGACACTGTATTAAAAGCAGACATGTCTGTAGTGGAAATCACTGTATGGGCTCAGGAACACTTCAGAAAACCATCGTCTGTGAAAACAGTTCATTACTGCATCCATAAATGCAAGTTAAAACCATATATACACAATATCCAGAAACACTGCCACCTTCTCTGGGCCCAAGCTCTTTTATGATGGACTGAGGCGAAGTGGAAAATTGTCCCAAGGTCTGACGAATCAAAATTAGAAATTATTTTTAGAAATCCTAGACATCATGTCCTCCAGGCTAAAGAGGAGAGGGACCATTTGGCTTATCAGTGCACAGTTCAAAAGACAGCATCTGTGATAGTATGAAGGTGCATTAGTGCACATGACGTGGGTATCTTGTACATCTGGGAAGGTTTCATTAATGCTGAATGATATATACATGTTTCAAAGCAATATACTGCCATTCAGACAAAATCTTTCTCGGGGAAGGCCTTCCTTCTTTCAGCAAGACAATGCCAAACTGTTTTCTGCACATGTTAAAACTGCATGGCTCCATAGTAAAAGAGTCCAGGTGCTAAACTGGCCTGCCTGCAGTCCAGATCTGTCTCCCATTTAAAACATTTGGCACAATATGAAGCGCAAAATACGACAAAGGAGACCCCAACCTTGAGCAACTGAAACTGTATATCAGGCAAGAATGGGACATTTGTCTTTCAAAACTACAGCAGTTGGTCTCCTCAGTTCCCAAATGTTTACAGAGTGTTGTTAAAAGTAGAGGTGATGCAACACAGTAGTAAACATGCCCCTGTCCCAATTTTTTTTAAATGTGTTGCTGGTATTAAATTCAAAATGAGCGTATATTTTTCAAAAAACAATAACATTTCTCAGTTCCAACATCTGATATGTTGTCTTTGTACTATTTTCAGTGAAATAAAGGATTTCCATGATTTGCAAATTATCGCATTCTGTTTTTATTTATAGCTTACACAATGTCCCAACTTTTTTGGAATTGGGGTTGTAAACGACTAGTACTATATCAGGTGTAATATAGACATTTACATTCATTTATAATGTTCATACTAATCATGATATAAATATGAAACATTTATGCCCATGTACTAAATGAATCTTTGGCTTGGAAGCATTTCTCATACAACCAGCGGCAAGTGAAAATTGAGGCATGCAATGGAGCTTAAACGAATAAACTTCCAAACCACGAGAATCCCACCACTGAATAATTTACACAGTGCTGAGCCACGGGAATCCAATACACTGCAGCCAAACTTCTCACACATTGCGTTTTGGCTGCTTGCAAAATCAGTCATACACACATCCTGACATACGCAAAAAAAAGTCAGCAAAAATACTTTAAAAGGAGCAATGTGCAGACCTTCATGAGTGATAATATGTTGTTTGAAAAGCTTGTCTTCACAGACAAGATGGAACATTGTGTAGTAGCCCATAAGCTGTCCCAGAGGAAAACTCCCTCTTCAGCCATGTGCCTTCACGGCAGTGTGTCATTTTGAGGCGAGATGATGACAGACACATTTTATGCTTTGACTTTTCTCCTGATTGATTTATGTGAGCGTTTCCAGTGTAGACTAAATCTAAGGCCAGGATATGACAACAGAGCTGAGAAATGGGTTTGAATTCATGTGCTGTGGAAAAAAATACATGCAAATTCTACTTTAACAAAATACAGTATTTACTTTAACAAAATCCAGGCTAGTTACTTTATAAAATCCAGGCTAGTTACTTAATAAAAGCTAGGCAAGTTGTAATTTCTGTAATAGCATACAGTGTTCAATCCAGTGTAATACTTTAAATGTGTTTTACAGTTCTATACAGAAGCCTGTTTGGTGTTTTAATACAGTATCTGTCAGTACCTTAATTCCTAAAAGATCTGCAGGGATGTCAAACTCATTTCAAATAATTGGCCACATTACAGTCAAGTGGGCTTGACAAAAAAGAAAAAAAAAAACTGTTTAGTGACCAGTAACACATCAGTAGCTCATTTTAACAGTGTTCATTGATCAGCATTTCTCTGAAAGCTACATTCTGAACACATAAATAGATATATAACCTGCAAAAGAGACGAACAGACTGCAGTTCATCAACTGAGATTATATGTCACGATTCTCTGCAAAATAATAAGACATTTTGGAAAACACTGTGGAAAACATTGATAAAAAACATTTTTTTGGTGGGTAAAGTGGGATTCTATAAGTATTCACCCCTGTTGCTTAAAGAAAACCTGAAAAAGACATGGTTACAAGTCCATCCATCATCTACAGCACTTATCCATCAGGGTCATTGGTGAGCTGGAGCCAATCCCAGCCAACTTTGCTCGAGTACACCCTGGACAAGTCAGCAATCTATCTTGGTGCTGATACAGAGACAAATAACCATTCATAAGTGGTTGTGAACCGGCAACAGGGTCTTGGGTGGTCAAGGCTCATTGACTCGCATGGGGCATGAAGGCTATTCCATATGGTCTAATCCCACAGAAGAGGTACTGTAGCACAAACTGCTGAAAAAAGGAATGCTGGCTAAAACAAAAAGGTGTCAGCATTAACTTTTTTTTACCACTTTATGCTACAGTAGCACTTCTGTGGGATTGGACCATATGGACTAGCCTTCATGCCCCATGCGAATCACTGAGCCTTGGACACCCATGACCTTGTCGCCGGCTGTCCTTTCTTGGACCACTTTTGGTAGGTACTAACCACTGCACACTGGGAACAACCCACAAGACGTACCATTTTGGAGACGCTCAGACCCAGTCATCTAGCCATCACAATTCGTCCCTTGTCAAAGTCTCTCAGATCCTCACGCTTGCCCATTTTTCCTGCTTCCAACACATCAACTTCAAGAACTGACTGTTCTCTTGCTGCCTAATATATCCCACCCCTGGAAAGGTGCCATTGTAATGAAATAATGTTATTCACTTCACCTGTCAGTGTTTTTAATGTTATAGCTGATCAGTGTATATACATATATCGACACAAGTGTTTTCCTGAGAAAGACGACACTTGTATTTTTAATATGACCTACAGCCGTGACATGGAGAAGAGTAACTGTGACATATTTCTCAATATGTCACTTGTGAGGAAATCGATGAATTGTTTTGATAAATTTGGGGTTTTTTTTGTGAATGTGTCTATATAATAAAAAGAAAATCACATGTTGGCTTAAAGATATGAAGTTTATCTTCTCGTTTTAAAAAATATTTCACATGCTCACTTCGCTCACTCGTGAATATATACATTCACCACTTGATGAACTTCATAATCTCGTGCCTCTGTGTAATATAATATACTCCACATTATATATATATATATATATATATATATATATATATACACACACACACACACACACAAACAGTGGTGCTTGAAAGTTTCTGAACCCTTTAGAATTTCCTATATTTCTGCATAAATATGACCTAAAAAATCATCAGATTTTCACACAAGTCCTAAAAGTAGATAAAGAGAACCCAGTTAAACAAATGAGACAAAAATATTAGACTTGGTCATTTATTTATTGAGGAAAATTGATCCAATATTACATATCTGTCAGTGGCAAAAGTATGTGAACCTCTAGGATTAGCAGTTAATTTGAAGGTGAAATTAGAGTCAGGTGTTTTCAATCAGTGTCATGACAATCAGGTGTGAGTGGACACCCTATTTTATTTAAAGAACAGGGATCTATCAAAGTCTGATCTTCACAACACATGTTTGTGGAAGTGTATCATGGCACGAACAAAGGAGGTTTCTGAGGACCTCAGTAAAAGCGTTGTTGATGCTCATCAGGCTCGAAAAGTTTACAAAACCATCTCTAAAGAGTTTGGACTCCACCAATCCACAGTCAGACAGATTGTGTACAAATGGAGGAAATTCAAGACCATTGTTACCCTCCCCAGGAGTGGTCGACCAACAAAGATCCCTCCAAGAGCAAAGCATGTAATAGTCGGCGAGGTCACAAAGGACCCCAGGATAACTTCTAAGCAACTGAAGGCTTCTCTCACATTGGCTAATGTTCATGTTCATGAGTCCACCATCAGGAGAACACTGAACAACAATGGTGTGCATGGCAGGGTTGCAAGGAGAAAGCCACTGCTCTCCAAAGAGCATTGCTGCTCGTCTGCAGTTTGCTTAAGATCACGTGGATGAGCCAGAAGGCTATTGGAAAAAATGTTTTGTGGACGAATGAGACCAAAATAGAAGTTTTTGGTTTAAATGAGAAGCATTATGTTTGGAGAAAGGAAAACACTGCATTCCAGCATAAGAACCTTATCCCATCTGATGGTGGTGGTAGTATCATGGTTTGGGCCTGTTTTTCTGCATCTGGGCCAGGATGGCTTGCCATCATTGATGGAACAATGAATTCTGAATTATACCAGTGAATTCTAAAGGAAAATGTCAGGACATCTGTCCCTGAACTGAATCTCAAGAGAAGGTGCAGCAAGACAATGACCCTAAGCACACAAGTCATTCTCCCAAAGAATGGTTACAGAAGAATAAAGTTAATGTTTTGGAATGGCCAAGTCAAAGTCCTGACCTTAATCCAATCGAAATGTTGTGGAAGGACCTGAAGCGAGCAGTTCATGTGAGGAAACCCACCAACATCCCAGAGTTGAAGCTGTTCTGTACAGAGGAATGGGCTAAAATTCCTCCAAGTTGGTGTGCAGGACTGATCAACAGTTACTGGAAATGTTTAGTTGCAGTTATTGCTGCACAAGGGGGTCACAGCAGATACTGAAAGCAAAGGTTCACATATTTTTGACACTCACAGATATGTAATATTGGATCATTTCTCTCAATAAATAAATGGCCAAGTATAATATTTTTGTCTCATTTGTTTAACTGGGTTCTCTTTATCTACTTTTAGGACTTGTGTGAAAATCTGATGATGTTTTAGGTCATATTTATACAGAAATATAGAAAATTCTAAAGGGTTCACAAAGTTTCAAGCACCACTGTATATCCCTGCTTTACAGTATAGCTATTGTGATACTGCTGTAACTATTAAGTATCATTAAATTCAGGACATCATTAAGGACAGCTAACAAGTGATGTAACAACATAACACAATGGCCAAACAAACAAACAAACAAACAAACAAACAAACAAACAAACAAACAAACATTCTATTCCTTTGCTAGCAAAATTAGCTAGCTAACTACCTATTTGAAAAAGCTAACAAAAATGAAATTATACATCCAATGAGCACATTTTATTACATTCTACATCCAATTTGTTTTCTTTTATTGACTGATTCAAATGTGCTTAAGATACAAATACAGTATCTGACCAAAAAAGAGTTGTTGTTTTTTTTAAATTCACACTGTACACACTGTCATCAGGGAAGCCTGGAGCCTAAATTCTGTGCTTTATTCAATACGCATAACCTGCAAATGTTTGTACTGAACAATCAGAATGTTACCAGGTCAAATAAAGTTTCTTTAAGCTTAGCATGCATGTAATTGCTTTAAATGGCACTATAACAGCAGCAGCCCTGTTCCATGTGCTTCACTGTGCTTTAAACTCTCCAGCACACACAATAGGCTGTTTCCAATCAAGATCTGTTGGATTTATTTTGTTGAAATAAGTTTTTATTATGTGGTGCGGTAAGTTTGTAGTGTTGTGCACCATCCAGCCACTGTACACTAATGTTTTTAACTTGATAATTAGAAGCAAGAGTGTCTACTAACAAATGTTTTTAATGTAGTATATCCTTTTCACACCAAAAATAACGGATTATGGATATCTTTCTAGTGTTTTATCATTGTGGTAATAGATCAAGGTCATGGTTGAGGGTGAAATTTCACAGTTGAATGCAATCATCACTGTACAGTGCTTTTTATTTGATAGTGATATGTTTCCTTTATTTTGTAAGAAAATAAAAGTATATTTTAATCAGCGTCCAATACATTTTTAAAAATATACAAATACAGGGTTTTTTTTTTGTTTGTTTTTTAAATTCATCAAAAAATTGGCTGCCACTAACTGGAAAATTTTGCTCTTTCCAGGTCAAATTTTAAATAATTATTTGTGTGTGTGCTCATCAATGACTTTTACTTTTATTGTCCTTTCAAGGGCATTATTCACCATTGTTCATTCTTCTATTAGTGGACTAAACCCATCACCTTGAAACCCATCACCTTGAAACCCAACACATACTCATAATCCCGGACAGAAAGTAAAAATCTAATGAGCGAGACTAATTTTGTTGCATTTCATGCAAACAAAATTGCCAGAAAAGATATGACTACTAACTCTATCACAACTCCAGACCTCAGCCTTCTGTACCTTTTTGCAAAACTGTACACATTTCAAGTAGTTATCCCATGCTACAGGGCCCACCAAGCTCCTCTTATACACACACACACACACACACACACACACACACACACACACACACACACACACACACACACACACACACAGAGAGCAGATGTAAGGCCTCAGTTTTGCAGCCAAGCACAGCTGCAGGCTTTTCCCTCATCTCAGAGATGTTTATAGTCACTATGATCTGAAGGCAGCCGTGTGTTTCACAGCCCACTTACTTGATCCTTAGTCTTTGGCCAAGACCTAATCAGTATTCACACAGAATGACCTGTCCCTACACAGTCTCTTGACATTAATAACCAATGTATAAACTGAAAAAGGGATTGAATGACTACAGGGTACGATTGCATGGAAATCACTATTTTCCGCACGCAGTTGCCATTTTTACTGAGATTTTCTTGCCTCAGACAGTATGTTTGGACTGCGGTTTTCATTCGTCATGTCACAAACCTTTCTCATTAGCAGAAAGCAAGGGAAGCCTTTAGCGGTGGATGCCATGCCAGAAGAAAAATCTAACCCTGGATGCTGGGATTTCATTAAGACCACACAAAACAGACCTTTTCTCAGCACCCCAGCGGATTCTTATAAACACACTTGAAGACAGACGTATTTGTAAAATTCCTGTTGGGTCTTGCATGACCCTGAAATGAAAGGTCTAGCTTAAATTATTTATATGACCTCAGCTTCTAATGTTTAATCTTATTAAGAAGCTCTAATTAAATATGTGTATGTGCATATTATAGGTTTTAGAGGACCACTAAGGTGTGACACAATCTTTCTCGCAGCTGTCAAGCATTATTATTACCAGTTTCTCTCAAGGTCATTATTATGAGAAAAAAAAGTCAGCGTTGCTGCTGATACATGACTTAAACCCATGCCTGGAGTGTTTTTCCATCATTCTAAACAAATGTGTTGATTCCTATCTAAGTGACATCTATAATGTCGAATGGGTCGTTAGTCATAACTGCATTCAGCCTTCATGTCAAAAGTGAAGTTAAAAAGTCAGTCTAAACATGTTTGATTGATTCTGAAAAAGTATGTTCTTGATGGAGGCTGGGTGCAGATAAGCTTAGAAATTAAATTCAGATTACTGAATTGAAAAAGAATTCCGGTTACTATGAAACTACTACCATGAAGGAATATTTCAATTTAGATGCTTATATCTCATGTTTTTTTTACACATGAACACACTTGTATGAAAGTGTTCTATAAGTAATTTATTTTATATTTTACTTTACATTAGATTTTAGAATGTTTCATATTTTTGGCACATTTTCCCCATTTAACAAATTTAATTTAAAAGTCCTTGAAGTACATTAAACAGGATAATTATTGCAAAGCATAATTTGGAAACTGTGTACAGTAGCATACTGTATATACACCGATCAGCCATAACATTAAAACCATGGACAGGTGAAGTGAATAACATTGATTATTTCATTACAATGGCACCTGTCAAGGGATGGGATATATTAGGCAGCAAGAGAACAGTCAGTTCTTGAAGTTGATGTGTTGGAAGCAGGAAAAATGGGCAAGTGTAAGGATCTGAGCGACTTTGACAAGGGCCAAATCATGATGGCTAGATGAGTGGGTCTGAGCGTCTCCAAAGTGGCACATCTTGTGGGGTGTTCCCAGTATACAGTGGTTAGTACCTACCAAAAGTGGTCCAAGGAAGGACAGCCGGTGAACCAGCGACAGGGTCATGGGTGTCGAAGGCTCATTGATTCGCATGGGGAACAAAAGCTAGCCCATATGGTCCAATCCCACAGAAGAGCTACTGTAGCACAAACTGCTGAAAAAGTTGTTAGTTTTTTCTTTTTTATCAGACATCTAATTTTTTAGGTTTGTTTACCTGACATGTTTCGACGTATGACTGTCGTCTTCCTCAGAGTGTCACCGGATGTTATTGGTGACGCATCTTTTATCAGCTGATGTTTCCGAAGGCGTGGCCTTCCTGTCTGGATTGACAGGTCGGTCACGCCTTCTACTGTCAGTTCGTCCCCTGCAAGATGGCACTCCAGGTATGGGAGAGCATGTATGCTCCCTCATCTCGGTTGATGGTCCTCGGACTTCGCTTACGGATCTCTATGGCCTCCCTGATCCAGCGCTGATGTTTATTACCTTCTGTGCGGATGACTCTGGCATTCCCCCAGTCCATAATATGATTTTCCCTTTTGCAATGATCTGCAATGTCATCCCCAGGATTTACGGTACACCAAAAATACACAAACCAGGAACACCATTACGCCCCATAGTAGATAGCATTGGTTCAGTGACATACAACTTATCAAAAGCACTTACCGAAATAATTAAACCATTACTAGGACTCACAGACCAACACTGAAAAAACTCAAAACAACTGGCAGAAGAACTAAAAAACATAAAAATGCAACAAGACGAAGTTTTCATTTCACATGATGTCATATCTCTTTTCACCAGAACACCCACGGAAGCCACCATACAGGTAGTACAAGACAAATTAAAACCAGATAGGATGCTCAAGAAACGCACAAACCTCACTGTACAAGACATTACGCAACTCCTTCAATTCATCACCACATCCACATACTTTCAGTTCAGGAACACAATTTACAGACAAAAGGAAGGTTTTGCCATGGGAGACCCACTATCAGCCATCATGTGCGGCTTTTTCATGGAAGACCTGGAGCAGAAAACACTCACTACAATACCAGCGGAATACAGACCAACACTCTGGAAATGTTATGTGGACGACATTCTGGAAAAAGTAAAGAGGGGATACACTCAACAACTTACCGACCATCTCAATACTATAGACAATACTGGCAATATAAAATTCACACATGAAGAGGAAACGGAGCAGTCAATAGCTTAAAAATACATCACACAGAAGAGGGGGACATCAAAATAAATGTACACAGGAAACCCACACACACCGACCAATATTTAAACTGGACTTCCGAACACCCCATAATGCACAAAATATCTGTAGTTAGAACATTGCATAAATGCGCAGCAATAATTACAGATGCACAGGACAAAGAACAGGAAGAACAACATATACAACACGCACTGAAGGCATGTCAATATCCACAATGGGCAATATCCAAAGGGGCGGAACAGGTCAAAAACAATAAAACACAGAAGAAAGAGAAAAAACAAACCAACAAACATGAACACAGGGGAGTAGTGACATTACCATACATCAGAGGAATAACGGAAGGCATTCAAAGAGCAATGAGGAAATACAACATTAACACACCTGTCAAACCATACACAACACTCCGTCAGATCCTGGTGCATCCCAAAGACAGAATACATCCGGACAACAGATGTAACACCATATATGAGATTCCATGCCAATTATGCAATAAAACTTACATTGGAGAGACAGGAAGGAGTTTCAACACAAGAAAAAATGAACATAAGAAAGAGTGCGAAAAGGAGACAGTTACAAGACAAACCCGAACAATAAAAGAAAAGGCACAACAGGAAAATTATAAGTCAGCCACAACAGATCATTGCAAAAGGGAAAATCATATTATGGACTGGGGGAATGCCAGAGTCATCCGCACAGAAGATAATAAACATCAGCGCTGGATCAGGGAGGCCATAGAGATCCGTAAGCGAAGTCCGAGGACCATGGGCGCTGCCAGGGGGGGAAAGGTTAGAACAATTCTAGGGGCCCAGCACTGCCATGGGGCCCTTTAAGGGGCTGATAATATGCTTTTAATGATTTTAATAAGACTTTTGAAATAACAACAATGCAATATTCCATCTGGTAAAATAAGCTAATTGAACAAGGTTGTCTATTTCTTGAGTTCTTCAACATATTGTCATTTAACCCTCCCCCTTTTGCGAAATGGTACGGTCCAGTTCTGGTAGACGCGCGATGCGTTAAATCTGTGTGCTGATCAGTGCAATGCAGCCAGCCAGCCAGCAGTGGAGTGCATACAGTCTATGATCGCTAAATATGAAGAGTGGCTGTCAAAAACGTAAAGAAAGGCAGCTGAAAGCTGAGAGGGACCGGAGAGGCAGGCAACTGGTCACTCAGTTTTTCCCAAAGAAAGGTAGCTATTGCTCACATGTGTGTTCAAAATATTAGCGAATGGTAAATGAACAGTATGAACGTGGTTGGATTAGCCTATCAAGAGAACACTTTTACAGTTTGTACAGTGACATTTTTTCCATTTTAATAACTGAACTGACTTGTGTGATTCAGTTATTAAAAAAATGGAAAAAAATGTCACTGTACAAACTGTAAAAGTGTTCTCTTGATAGGCTAATCCAACCATGTTCATACTGTTCATTTACCATTCGCTAATATTTTGAACACACATGTGAGCGATAGCTACCTTTCTTTGGGAAAAACTGAGTGACCAGTTGCCTGCCTCTCCGGTCCCTCTCAGCTTTCAGCTGCCTTTCTTTACGTTTTTGACAGCCACTCTTCATATTTAGCGATCATAGACTGTATGCACTCCACTGCTGGCTGGCTGGCTGCATTGCACTGATCAGCACACAGATTTAACGCATCGCGCGTCTACCAGAACTGGACCGTACCATTTCGCAAAAGGGGGAGGGTTAAATGACAATATGTTGAAGAACTCAAGAAATAGACAACCTTGTTCAATTAGCTTATTTTACCAGATGGAATATTGCATTGTTGTTATTTCAAAAGTCTTATTAAAATCATTAAAAGCATATTATCAGCCCCTTAAAGGGCCCCATGGCAGTGCTGGGCCCCTAGAATTGTTCTAACCTTTCCCCCCCTGGCAGCGCCCATGGTCCTCGGACTTCGCTTACAGATCTCTATGGCCTCCCTGATCCAGCGCTGAACTGACTTGTGTGATCCCCTCCTAGAACTGCCACCTTATTGTGGTGGAGGGGTTTGTGTGCTTGAATGATCCTAGGAGCTATGTTGTCGGGGGCATTATGCCCCTGTTAGGGTTTCCCAAGGCAGACAGGTCCTAGGTGACAGGCCAGACCAAGAGCAGTTCACCAAAAAAACCCCTATGGAGAAAAAATCCAGGACCGTGACGTCGCCCGGTAGGACGCAGCCGGGGCCCCACCCTGGAGCCAGGCCCGGGGTTGGGGCTCGTATGCGAGTGCTTGGTGGCCGGGCCTTTGCCCATGGGGCCCGGCCGGGCTCAGCCCGAAGAGGTGATGTGGGCCCGACCTCCTGTGGGTTCACCACCCACAGAGGTAGCAGTAGGGGTTTGGTGCAGTGTGGATTGGGTGGCAGTCGAAGGCAGGGGCCTCGACGACCTGATCCCCGGACACAGCGGCTGGCTGTTGGGACATGGAATGTCACTTCACTGGGGGGGAAGGAGCCTGAGCTTATGCGGGAGGTTGAGAGGTACCGGCTAGAGATAGTCGGGCTCACCTCCACGCACAGCTTGGGCTCTGGAACCCAGCTCCTCGAGAGGGGCTGGACTTTCCACTTCTCTGGAGTCGCCCGTGGTGAGCGGCGGCGGGCTGGTGTGGGCTTGCTTATAGCTCCCCAGCTCAGCCGCCATGTGTTGGAGTTTACCCCAGTGAACGAGAGGGTCGCCTCTCTGCGCCTTCGGATTGGGGAGAGGGCTCTTGCTGTTGTTTGTGCCTATGGGCCAAATAGCAGTATAGAGTATCCGGCCTTCTTGGAGTCCCTGGGAGAGGTACTGAGGGGTGCTCAGACTGGGGACTCCATTGTGCTACTGGGGGACTTCAATGCTCACGTGGGCGACGACAGTGACACCTGGAGGGGCGTGGTTGGGAGGAACGGCCTCCCCGATCTGAACCCGAGTGGTGTTTTGTTATTGGACTTCTGTGCTAGTCACGGTTTGTCCATAACGAACACCATGTTCGAGCATAGGGGTGTCCATAAGTGCACGTGGCACCAGGACACCTTAGGTCGGAGGTCGATGATCGACTTTGTAGTCGTTTCATCTGATCTCCGGCCCTATGTCTTGGACACTCGGGTGAAGAGAGGGGCTGAGCTGTCAACTGATCACCACCTGGTGGTGAGTTGGATCCGCTGGCGGAGGAGGAAGCTGGACAGACCTGGCAGGCCCAAACGTATGGTGAGGGTCTGCTGGGAACATCTGGCCGAGCACTCTGTTAGGGAGGTCTTTAACTGCCACCTCCGGGAGAGCTTTTCCCAGCTTCCGAGGGAGGCGGGGGACATTGAGTCTGAGTGGACCATGTTCTCTACCTCCATTGTGGACGCAGCTGTTCGGAGCTGTGGCCGCAAGGTCTCCGGTGCCTGTCGTGGTGGCAATCCCCGAACCCGGTGGTGGACACCGGAAGTAAGGGATGCCGTCAAGCTGAAGAAGGAGTCTTATCGGGCCATGTTGACCTCCGGGACTCCTGAGGCAGCCGACGGGTATCGGCAGGCCAGGCGTGCTGCAGCTCAGGCAGTTGTGGAGGCAAAAACTCGGAACTGGGAGGAGTTCGGGGAGGCCATGGAGAAGGACTATCGGTCGGCCTCGAAGAAATTCTGACAAACCATCCGGCGCCTCAGGAGGGGGAAGCAGTACTCTGCCAACACTGTTTACAGTGCGGGTGGGGAGCTGTTGACCTCGACTGGGGACATTGTCGGGCGGTGGAAGGAATACTTTGAGGATCTCCTCAATCCCACCGTCATGTCTTCCACTGAGGAGACTGAGGCTGATGACTCAGAGGTGGACTCATCCATTACCCAAGCCGAAGTCACTGAGGTGGTTTGCAAGCTCCTCGGTGGCAAGGCACCGGGGGTGGATGAGATCCGCCCTAAGTATCTCAAGTCTCTGGATGTTGTGGGGCTGTCTTGGTTGACACGCCTCTGCAACATCGCGTGGCGGTTGGGGACAGTGCCTCTGGAGTGGCAGACTGGGGTGGTGGTCCCTCTTTTTAAGAAAGGGGACCGGAGAGTGTGCTCCAATTATAGGGGAATCACACTTCTCAGCCTCCCAGGGAAAGTTTACTCCAGGGTACTGGAGAGGAGAATTCGACCAATAGTCGAACCTCAGATCCAGGAAGAACAATGCGGTTTTCGTCCTGGTCGCGGAACACTGGACCAGCTCTATACCCTTCATAGGGTGCTCGAGGGTTCATGGGAGTTTGCCCAACCAGTCCACATGTGCTTTGTGGATCTGGAGAAGGCATTCGACTGTGTCCCCCGTGGTATTCTGTGGGGGGTGCTTCGGGAGTATGGGGTTCGGGGCTCTTTGCTAAGGGCTGTCCGGTCCCTGTACGAACGGAGCAGGAGTCTGGTTCGCATTGCCGGCAGTAAGTCAGACCTGTTCCCAGTGCATGTTGGACTCCGGCAGGGCTGCCCTTTGTCACCGGTTCTGTTCATAATTTTTATGGACAGAATTTCTAGGCGCAGCCAGGGGCCGGAAGGAATCCTGTTTGGGAACCACAGGATTTCATCTCTGCTTTTTGCGGATGATGTTGTCCTGTTGGCTTCTTCAAACCAGGACCTTCAGCATGCACTGGGGCGGTTTGCAGTCGAGTGTGAAGCGGCTGGGATGAGAATCAGCACCTCCAAGTCCGAGGCCATGGTTCTCGACCGGAAAAGGGTGGCTTGCCCTCTCCACGTTGGTGGAGAAGTCCTGCCTCAAGTGGAGGAGTTTAAGTATCTCGGGATCTTGTACACGAGTGAGGGAAGGATGGAGCGTGAGATCGACAGGCGGATTGGTGCAGCCTCCGCAGTGATGCGGTCGCTTTACCGGTCCGTCGTGGTGAAGAAGGAGCTGAGCCAAAAGGCGAAGCTCTCAATTTACCGGTCGATCTACGTTCCGACTCTCACCTATGGTCATGAGCTTTGGGTAATGACAGAAAGAACAAGATTGCGGATACAAGCGGCTGAAATGAGTTTCCTTCGCAGGGTGGCTGGGCGCTCCTTTAGAGATAGGGTGAGAAGCACAGTCACTCGGGAGGAGCTCGGAGTAGAGCCGCTGCTCCTCCACATCGAGAGGAACCAGCTGAGGTGGCTCGGGCATCTTTTTCGGATGCCTCCTGGACGCCTCCCTGGGGAGGTGTTCCAGGCATGTCCCCCCGGGAGGAGGCCCCGGGGAAGACCCAGGACACGCTGGAGGGACTATGTCTCTCGGCTGGCCTGGGAACGCCTCGGTGTTCTTCCCGAGGAGCTGGCCGAGGTGTCTGGAGAAAGGGAAGTTTGGGCTTCCATGCTTAGACTGCTGCCTCCGCGACCCGGTCCCGGATAAGCGGAAGAAGACGAGACGAGACGAGACGAGACTTGTGTGATAAACAAGATGAAATATTACGTTATGCTGGTGCTAATAACTAGTGCTAATAACCAGTTTCATAACTAATGGGGTGCCCTAAATATGCACAGATTCAGCCTCAGGGGGACCTCCGCCCTACCAAACCACTGAAGCCCCCTTTGGAGAAGGAGGCAAGCAGCAATACAACCCATAAATGCTTTAGGATTGAAGTTTTTAATGAGCGAGCACCATATACAGTTTGCTAGATTAAAGTGTTGCTAATAACGGACACCAGTCAAGTGTTTGACATGGTTATGTGTGTGGAATGTTCACACGTTCTAAACCATTGGTTTCAAATTGAGGAGCTGGAGAAAGCGCAGCACACATAAAAGAGGGATAGAGGTTACAACATATGAAGAACTACGTACGTAACTGATCAAATTGAAATGTCACTCCGTGTCACTTTGAAATAAATTTATAATAAGATGTTTCCTTGCAATTGTGATGAGGGTGGGCAAAGTTGGGGGGCCCAAAATTCTAATCTTTCATGGGGCCCAAAATTTCTGGCGGCGCCCCTGCCGAGTACCATCAACCGAGATGAGGGAGCATACATGCTCTCCCATACCTGGAGTGCCATCTTGCAGGGGACGAACTGACAGTAGAAGGCGTGACCGACCTGTCAATCCAGACAGGAAGGCCACGCCTTCGGAAACATCAGCTGATAAAAGATGCGTCACCAATAGCATCCGGTGACACTCTGAGGAAGACGACAGTCGTACGTCGAAACATGTCAGGTAAACAAACCTAAAAATTAGATGTCTGACAAAAAAGAAAAAACTAACAATATTCAATATAAGACATAATGAACGTAATCGAAAGATGCTGAAAAAGTTAATGCTGGCTAAAACAGAAAGGTGTCAGCATTGACTTTTTCATAGTCAGTGTAATTCAGTTCACCTGTCAATGGTCATAATGTTATGGCTGATCTGTGTATGACTAAGATTAACCTAGGAAATATAATTCTCAAGCTGTAGACAATCGCTTCCTTGAAATGTAAACTCATTACCTCTGCACTAATAGTCATTGTTTGGAGTTTGGACAGTGAGTGGGCTGCTTAGATCATAACCTAGATTAAAATTCTGAAAGTCAAAAAGCCTTTATTGTTACACATACACTCAAGCACAGACTTAAGCACATGGTGGAATTCCTCCTCTGCATTTAACCCATCTGAAGCAGTGAACACACACATGCACACACAAGTGAACAATGAGCACAGACACATACCCAGAGAAGTGGGCAGCTATGCTACAGCGCCCAGGGAGCAGTTGGGGGTTAAGTGCCTTGCTCAAGGGCACTTCAGCCCAACCTCAGCCCATGGTTGCCACATATTAATCTATGGACAATGTCTTTGGACTGTGGGGGAAACCAGAGCACCCAGAGGAAACCTATGCAGACGCCACATAGAAAGGCCCCTGTCGGCCACTGAGCTCGAACCCAGAACCTTCTTGCTGTGAGGCAACAGTGCTAACTACTACACCACTGTGCCGCTCATGAATTTCTAAAATAATGGAATGTTATTTTCATTCAAATATACAATAATCCAAACATACAAAATTAAGGAGCTAACACTTGTTCACTGATAACCATTTTTAGAGAACCGATACTTCTTGGATAATCTGCAAACATATCAAATCATACTGATTCTTTAGTGTTGTTCATGCAGAGCAAAACACAGTTAAGCGCCAGGACCACAATGCACCAAACATCTCATCTCATTATCTGTAGCCGCTTTATCCTTCAACAGGGTCGCAGGCGAGCTGGAGCCTATCCCAGCTGACTACGGGTGAAAGGCGGGGTACACCCTGGACAAGTCGCCAGGTCATCACAGGGCTGATACATAGACACAGACAACCATTCACACTCACATTCACACCTACGGTCAATTTAGAGTCACCAGTTAACCTAACCTGCATGTCTTTGGACTGTGGGGGAAACCGGAGCACCCGGAGGAAACCCACGCGGACACAGGGAGAACATGCAAACTCCGCACAGAAAGGCCCTCGCCAGCCACGGGGCTCGAACCCGGACCTTCTTGCTGTGAGGCGACAGTGCTAACCACTACACCACCGTGCCACCCTGCACCAAACATGTTACAAGAAACAAGAGAGTAATACATTTAGTTTTATTGCCAAATATCTTCTTGACATAGTAATGATGCAATCTTATCCACAAAAGGGCCAGTTTGATTTCCTGAAGGTTTCCATTCCAGCCAAGCAGGAACCACACCTGATACTGAAATCATCAAAACCTGAAACCAAATGATTGACATGGACTCATGCTGGCTTCTGTTGTTTAAGCACATCATACATGTCATAGTGAACCATATATTGACATAAAAATACATACATATTAGGACTTGCAATTCTGAAAAATTCATTTATTATTAGAATAAATATAAAATATAAAACAATGGTATCTGGAAACATTTGGAAAGTTTGAAGTGAAGAGAATATGTGAAAATTACTAAAAAAAAAACCCACAAGATTTTATGATATTGTGTACTATAATAAATATACATAATGGAACACAATATACACAATTAGACATTGCTACTAGTGAGGGTGCAGGAATTTTTAGCGAGCAATCTATAATTAACTCCTCCACCCCACCTCCAAATGTCCCAGAGGAGGAGCTTATTTATTCTGCATGTGTGTCTCTCACAACCCCCCCCCCCCCGGTAGTGTCCCCCTCCATCCTCCCTCCCATCTCTTCTCCAGAGCCATCCCTCAGCAGCAGCACTTCAGCATTAAACCAGCGTGAGCGTAATCTTTACACACCAGTCTGTTCACTACACAAGAAACTGGTCTGGTCATGCTGTGGATTGTAATTATCTATCTTTTATGTGCTTGTTAGACACCTAGTAGCAGCAGATTTGGGTGTCTTTTTTATTACTTGGAGAACATTTTGGAAGATTAAAATAGGAGATTTGTTGGAGAGAAACAAGTGTGCTGCCACCAGCTTTTCTTTCATTTTAGTGAATCACTGCAAAGGAATTTTGTGGAATAAACAACTTTCCCAAGGCGTTTTATCTTTCAGCATTGTATTTCATGAGACACCTGGTGAGAAATGGTAAATTTTGTGCAGATCATTTTTTTTTATTAAATGCAAGTCCTTTTTAAATAACTTTTGTGTTTCATCAGACTATATTTATCACTATTTTGGTTGTTCCTGAAGCATATATATATATATATATATATATATATATATATATATATATATATATATATATATATATATATATATATATATATATATATATATATATATACTTTTATAATCACATCAACTTTCTGTAATCTACAGACCATTTATATTTCTGACTCTGAATGCATAACAAAACCCAGACAAGAAGATGTGGATTTGGAGATGTTTTTTACACGCCATGAACTTCTGGATGTCTGATGATCCTCTGAAGCTGAAAGAATGCTGCACTCTGGGGGGCTAATGCTCTAGGCTCCTGGATGAAACCTGTGAAAGACAGCAATAAACAGAGGACGAAATAACTACATTGTCTTTCACTGCTCTCAAGTGTAAGAGCTGGAATATTGATTCATGCCATTTTTACCCAGAGGTCAGCCGAAAACATAGACACTCTGACAAGTCTGGATAAGCTGCGCAAACGGTAAGAGCACATCCTCTTTTGCCATTTAAGCTGGTGCTGAAGATGTCACTCGAAGAGGATAACAGGTTTAAGATAATGTGGACAAGGAAAAGATTTCTAGAATGTGAGATTATAGTCACGTCTCCAATGGCCAGTTCTTGAGAAATTCATGTAAACAAACTGTGTAATCTGGAAGAACATGTTTAAGGAAGCTGCCTTGTTTTTCTTTTATGCAATACTTTCCATGTAAACTTGAATCACACTGGTGTTAGATATCAAACCTGCTGGATCTGTATTTGTGATTTGGTTTACTCATTCTACGCTGAAATGGGTGGTAGAGTTTTAACTTGAAGTCTTGATAAATTCTTTCATCATGAAAGAAATGCATTTTAATATTTATTTTACTTTGCCAGAAATAAATTGACAATTCTTTAGTCCAAATATGGATCATAAAACTTTCAACATTGTGTTTTCTAAGTGACTGAAAAAGGGTTCTCTCGCTGTCGCTCTTGCTTTCTCTCTCACGTGCAGAGATCCAAGGACAGCCTCAGGTGTAAAAAATGTGACCTTATCTATTTCTATGAAATAACACATGATGTGTAATAAAGCGCACAAGCCAAAAATAAGCCAGTCCCTGCAAACCCAGCTGGGATTAGTCATAACCCTGTGTGGTGAGTTTTACAGCCACAGTTAGAATATTCACAAGAGAACATAATGTGTACCTTTATTTATTTGGTAGGCACTTGTACATTAGGCAGAATACAATCCAACAAAAAACCTAAGAAACTAAAAGTTTAGAGTCCTGCTCTAGGGCCCATCTCATCACTTTCTGATTCCCTGCACAGATAATTAATTTTTTTCTGTTAAACATTTGTTGATGGATTAGGATGTACGGTAAATATTTATATTATGCATATGTTTAAAATTCAAATACAAATACACTCAACACATTATTAGGAATAATGCAACTCATGCAATTATTCAATCAGCCAATCATTTGTTAGCAGAGCAATGTATAAAATCATGCACTATACAGGTCAAGACCTTCAGTTAATGTTCACATCAATCATCAGACTGGCACTCAGTGTGGTCTTCTGCTGTTATTGTCCATCCGCCTCACGGTTCAGCATAATGTGCTTCCTAAGATACTGTTCTGCTTACCACTGTTGTAAAGAGCGGTTATTTAAGCTACTTCATGCTTCCTGCCAGCTTAAGCCAGTTTACCCATTCCCATCTGACAGCTCTCATCATGCAAGGCACTTTCACGAACAGAACTTTCACCCAACGGATTTTTTTTGTTTTGTTTCTTGCAACATTTTATTGTGTGTGTTTTCCAGGAGTTCAGCAGTTTCTAAAATACTCAAACCAGCCCATCTGGCTCCAACATCCATTCACGGTCATGGTCACAGTCACAGTCAAAGTCACTCAGATCAAATTTTTAAACCTGTTCTAATGTTCAGTGTGAATATTAACCAAAGCTCTTGGCCTGTATCTGCATGATTTTGTATTTCCATATTGTTCTACTGGCGTGTGATTGGATAATTGGATAATTGCATCAATAAGCAGGTGTACAAGTGTTCCCCATAAAGTGGTCAGTGGGTGTATAATAATGACTGGTTGTACTGAGAATATTCAGTGTAGCAATAAATACAGACTATACAATCATTATGGCTAAACTCTGAGCAATTGCTCCTGGCAGAACAAAGACATTTAGCAAAAGGATTGTGAGATGACATCATTGATGATGTTCACTTTTTCTACTTTGACAGCCTGGCCAAAGATAGCATGATGTGTGTCTACAGCATGATGTCATTCTGTTAAATAGAATGAGCTGTACCGGCCCATTTTGTGTATTTATTTTTTAAGGTAATCTATTAAGTATATTTAAGTAACCAAATTACATATATACAATGGGTTATAATGATAATTGCTGTTTTTTACATATATGTATCTCATGGAGTAACAGGAATTATCTAGTAATGTAATGTTTGAGGTATGAGATTAGATCATGAACATTACCACAGAGTGCTTGCTATGTTATTAATATATGAATTAAGGCAACTATACAAAGGTCACTGTTCACAACTATAATGGTTTAAAGTGCTTCAGTGCTAATTTTCCTCTATTTGGACAATGGGTTGAAATAAAATCCTGTCTATATTTCTATTAATATGATTTTATTAAAGATACTTAATATTTGACTATGGTATATGCGGGTACAGTAAGTTTTTCCCCCATATATTATCTATTTAAATAAAACTGAGCTATATCATTATATATGCCAAGAAAGAAAGAACACTGAGATGATAGCATGGTAGATGTAAATCATGAACATTAACTTTCCAAATACTAGGATACTGTGAATGCTTCCACACTTCCACGTCTCACTCAGACAGAATAATAACAGCTTGTGTTCCATGTACTCGCATAAAAAGGCTCAGGGTATGGAAATGAATACAAGGTTACATAAAGGTTCCGTATTTCTATCTCATGTCTGTCCTACTGACACTGAATATACTGTAGCTCATGAATAATACATTATTTGCATTCATTCTTCATTGAACTGTGTAAAAGCAGATATTATGACAGACTAAATACAATTAGATATAAACAGGCAACATGACAGCTGTGAAGGCAGGACAAAAAACAAACAAGGGTTTTGAACTAAACATTCATCATATGGCCTATAAACACTGGGAAAAGTTCCCTTCATTTGGTACACATCTGTCTAGCTTCTTTCATTTCCATACAGGGTTTGATTAGCTAGCATCAACTTGATGATGAATACAGAACACAAGTTGGCTAAAATCCCAGAGCTACACCATGAATAATGAACATAAACTGATTATTATTATTTTATTTTTTAATTTTTTTAAAAATATAATAAACTCAGGGCGGCACGGTGGTGTAGTGGTTAGCGCTGTTGCCTCACAGCAAGAAGGTCCGGGTTTCAGCCCCGGGGCCGGCAAGGGCCTTTCTGTTCTGTGTGTAATATGCCGAGCTCTGTTGACCTCTAGAGGTCATTGAACTTTGGGCCTGTAAACGTCTCAGCTGAACCCAGTTTCTCAGCTTTCTAAGGAATGAAATGTACTAAAATGATTAATGAAGTTAGCAAATGGCCTTGTTTGTTAAATGTTTGGGTGCTGAATTCATTTTTCATTTGTAAAACGACATATGACCTCTGATAACCTCAAGGTCATTAAACTTGGCCTATAGGCCTATGCATTTAACGGCATTTTTAAACTGACTTTACTCCCCCAAAAAGAATATGAACAGACAAAAAACAAATAGAAAAGAACAAATACAACATTAAATGCCAGTCCATGTACATGTGACTTACTTTTCACAATGAGAATGCCTAGGCGATCACCTTACATAACATTGCATTACAGTTAGCGGTTATTGTTTATACAAAGCTACTGAAAAAAGGACAGATTCAGCAGCATACAAAATGTGGGGGCATACAGGATATACAGGTTAATCAGGGTTAGTATATATGAGAGTTTTTTTCTTTGTTGTTTGTTTTTTGTAAAGGCTTTACCCCATTTAAAACAAAACAAAACAAAAAACAAACAACAAAGAAAAAAACTCTCATATATACTAACCCTGATTAACCTGTATACCCTGTATGCCCCCACATTTTGTATGCTGCTGAATCTGTCCTTTTTTCAGTAGCTTTGTATAAACAATAACCGCTAAATGTAATGCAATGTTATGTAAGGTGATCGCCTAGGCATTCTCATTGTGAAAAGTAAGTCACATGTACATGGACTGGCATTTAATGTTGTATTTGTTCCTTTCTATTTGTTTTTTGTCTGTTCATATTCTTTTTGGGGGAGTAAAGTCAGTTTAAAAATGCTGCTAAATGCATAGGCCTATAGGCCAAGTTTGATGACCTTGAGGTTATCAGAGGTCATATGTCGTTTTACAAATGAAAAATGAATTCAGCACCCAAACATTTAACAAACAAGGCCATTTGCTAACTTCATTAATCATTTTAGTACATTTCATTCCTTAGAAAGCTGAGAAACTGGGTTCAGCTGAGACGTTTACAGGCCCAAAGTTCAATGACCTCTAGAGGTCAACAGAGGTCAGATAGAGCTCGGCATATTGCAGATTTGAATTCGGCACACCCAAATTGACAAAATAAGACTGTTTGCCGACTTTGTCTCAAAAATGCCTTTAACTCCTTAAATAAGCACTTTTTTGAATTTTGGTACCAGTCTAAAAGACATGCAGGTTAGGTTAACTGGTGACTCTAAATTGACCGTAGGTGTGAATGTGAGTGTGAATGGTTGTCTGTGTCTATGTGTCAGCCCTGTGATGACCTGGCGACTTGTCCAGGGTGTACCCCGCCTTTCGCCCGTAGTCAGCTGGGGTAGGCTCCAGCTTGCCTGCGACCCTGTAGAACAGGATAAAGCGGCTAGAGATAATGAGATGAGATGAGATGAGATAATAAACTCAGCGTTTAGTGTTTTGGAGCATCTCACTATGGTTGACATTAGTCTCGCCTACGCTCATGAAGACACTTGAAATACTCAAGTGTTACCCTGAGATTAGCGCTTTCTTCCTCATACTTGACAACTTTCTGTGTGAAGAAATCATTATCTATTCCCAGATCAGCATTTACCCACAGTTACATGATGTAAACAAATCAAGGTGTGCCTATTGCACAAACCCTGGTGGGACATGAAAAAAATTACCATGACCTCAGAAGACATAAATATCTTCAGTACAACCAGCAAGAATGAGGGAGAACGAGATAGAACACAGACTATTATTTATGTATTTTACACTGATTGCACAGTATGGTGTGGAACTAGGGAATCTGCTGTCAGGTTGAAGGATCATGCTGTCATTCAACCAAAGCATTTCAACATGTTCTTTTGAGTAGAAAATCTCTGAAAACTTACTGTAATGTTTGGTCCACTTTGATGTTTATTCATTTTGATAAATGATGAGCTTGTAGTAGAAGAATGTTTGGAAGATAATCACTCATATCCAAGTTTTAAAAAATGCCTCTGGGATAGCACAAATAGTTACAAAAACTGACAGAATATCAGATGTATTGTAATATCTTAAGAATTACACCATGTCACACTCATAAAATCATTGTGAACAGATGAGGATATACAGTACATTCATTAGTGGTGTTGTTTCAGGATTAAGGTTGTGATTTTTCTACCACACTTAGCTAAAATGGCAGCTTTTTGCATCAGAGGTAGTTGGGTGTTTATAAATGTGGTCTGGTTTTTCTTTGACCAGTAGATTCAGTGTGTGTGTGTGTGTGCGTGCGTGCGTGCGTGTGTGTGTTGGGGGGGGGGTTCAGCTACATTTTGTTCACGGTATTAAGCATTATTTGTAGGTCACTGTTGAAACATGCCTCTCCTAAACCAATATAAATGACAATAGAGTACTTTCTCTCAACCGTTATTAATATAGTGGTGGTCTGGCAAAACCCATTGGGGTGAATCATGTTTTGGCCAAGTTGGGTTTTCTAACATGAAAGCACTACTACATAAATATATTTCACCAAAATGATGTGGAACTTATTGAAATGTACTTTTTCACTCTTGCCTGTCTTTCTGAAAAGATCATGTTAGCCTCTTAAGGCCAAAGGTGCTGGGAGGTGAGGCTCACACATACCCAAAATTAATCAAAAATAGTTCCACAATTATCAGGTCAATATACATAATCCTTGTCTCTATGGATTTATAAGACCTCAGAAAATATATTTCCAGTGGCATGAACATTGTGACTGTGACTATGCCTGAGTAAATTGTGATAAACCAAAGGAGGAATTTACTTTTTTTTTTATCCTTGCCTTAACTTTATTCTAGATTAGACAGTGGATAACACACAGCAAATTCCTCAGTGTTGAATTAACACTTTCAGAGTTAATTTGTGTCCAACTGGACCTATATAAACACAGTAGGGTGTTAAATCAACACTCTGGGTGTTAATTCAACACTGGGGATTTTGCTGTGCACCATGATAGCAATGATTTCATGCACAAACATGCTACTTTTTACATTCAGCAACTCCTTGACTACATAGACAAAAAACAAACAAAAAAAAAATTGAAATACCACAAAGTACATAGATACTACAAAAGTTTTAGTAAGGATAGAACTTCCCAAAACAGCATTTTTGGAACTTTTTACCAGAAGTAGGCGCATTCTACTGGACTAGGTACCAAGTCTGTCAGGTTTAAGAAATTAGGGAGCCAGTCTAACAAATGCAGCAGTAAAATGGGCATAAGCTTAATCAGTTCAGTTTGTATTGAGATACTGGCTGTCAAATTGTCCAATATAACCTTCACCACAGATTTTAAAACACGATAATTTTATGTCTGGTTAATACACACACACACACACACACACACACACACACACACACACACACACACACACACACACACACACACACACACTATGGTGAAAGGTTTGTGGATACCTGACCTTTGTACCAATATGTGGTTCTTCCCCAAACTTTTGCCACAAAATTGGTAGTACAGAATTGTCTAGAATGTCTGTATGCTGTAGCATTACAACAACCCTTCAACTGGATCTAAGTGGCCCCAAACCTGTTCTAGCATGACAATGCCACTGTGAACAATACAAGGTCCATGAAGACATGGTTTGCCAAGACGGGACTGGAAAAATTTGAGTGTCTTGCATAGAGTCCTGACCTCAACCCTACTAAACACCTTTGGGATAAACTCAGACACTGACTGCACCCTAGACCTCCTCGCCGAACATCAATGGCTGACCTCACGAATATTCTTGTGCTCTCGTGAAAGAGTACAAATCCCCACAGCCACACTACAAAATCTAGTAGAAAGCCTTCCCAGAAGAGTGGAGGTTATTATAAGAGCAAAGGAGGACTACACCTCAAATGGAACAAGCATGTATGGGTGGATGGTCAGGTGTCAACATTTTTGGCCATACTATATGGCATTGATAATATACAGTATATACAGTGCCTTGAAAAATTATTCTTACCCCTTGAACTTTTTCACATTTTTCCACCTTACAACCACGAACATAAAAGTTTTTTATTGAGATTTTATGTGATAGACCAACACAGAGTAGCACATAATTGTGAAGTGAAACGAAAATGATAAATGGTCTTCAAAATTTTAAACAAATAAAAATCTGAAAAATGTGGTGTGCATTAGTATTCAGCCCCCTGTCCTCTGATACCTCTAAATACAATCCAGTGCAATCAATTGCCTTCAGAAGTCATCTAATTAGTTAATAGAGTCCTACTGTATGTAATTTACTCTCAGCATAAATACACTTGTTCTGTGAAGGCCTCAGTGGTTTGTTAGAGAACACTGAAGAACAAACAGCATCATGAAGACCAAATAACTCGCCAGACAGGTCAGGGATAAAGTTCTGGATAAGTTTAAAGCAGGGTTAGGTTATAAAAAATATCTCAAGCTCTGAACATCTCAAGAAGCACTGTTCAATCCATCATTCAAAAATGGAAAAAGTATGGCACAACTGCAAACCTACCAAGACATGGCCGTCCACCTAAACTGACAGAGCGAGCAAGGAGAACACTGGTCAGAGAAGCAGCCAAGAGGCCCATGATCACTCTGGAGAAGCTGCAGAAATCCACAGCTCAGGTGGGAGAATCTGTGCACAGGACAACTATAAGTCGTACACTCCACAAATCTGGCCTTTTTGGAAGAGTGGAAAGAAGAAAGCCATTGTTGAAAGACAGGCATAAGAAGTCCCATTTGCAGTTTGCCAGAAGCCATGTAGGGGACACAGCAAACATGTGGAAGAAGGTGCTTTGGTCAGATGAGACCAAAGTTGAACATTTTGGCCTAAATGCAAAGCGCTATGTGTGGCGGGAAATTAACACTGCTCATCACCCTGCACACACCATCCCCACTGTGAAACATGGTGGTGGCAGCATCATGTTATGGGGATGCTTTTCTTCAGCAGGGACAGGGAAGCTGGTCAGAGTTGATGGGAAGATGGATGGAGCTAAATACAGGGCAATCCTGGAAGAAAGCCTGTTGGAGGCTGCAAAAACTTGAGACTGTGAAGGAGATTCACCTTCCAGCAAGACAATGACCCTAAACATACAGCCAGAGCTACAATGGAATGGTTTAGATCAAAGAATATTCATGTGTTAGCATGGCCCAGTCAAAGTCCAGACCTACAACCCCGATTCCAAAAAAGTTGGGACAAAGTACGAATTGTAAATAAAAACGGAATGCAATGATGTGGAAGTTTCAAAATTCCATATTTTATTCAGAATAGAACATAGATGACATATCAAATGATTAAACTGAGAAAATGCATCATTTAAAGAGAAAAATTAGGTGATTTTAAATTTCATGACAACGACACATCTCAAAAAAGTTGGGACAAGGCCATGTTTACCACTGTGAGACATCCCCTTTTCTCTTTACAACAGTCTGTAAACGTCTGGGGACTGAGGAGACAAGTTGCTCAAGTTTAGGGATAGGAATGTTAACCCATTCTTGTCTAATGTAGGATTTTAGTTGCTCAACTGTCTTAGGTCTTTTTTGTCGTATCTTTCATTTTATGATGTGCCAAATGTTTTCTATGGGTGAAAGATCTGGACTGCAGGCTGGCCAGTTCAGTACCCGGACCCTTCTTCTACGCAGCCATGATGCTGTAATTGATGCAGTTTGTGGTTTGGCATTGTCATGTTGGAAAATGCAAGGTCTTCCCTGAAAGAGACGTCGTCTGGATGGGAGCATATGTTGCTCTAGAACCTGGATATACCTTTCAGCATTGATGGTGTCTTTCCAGATGTGTAAGCTGCCCATGCCACACGCACTAATGCAACCCCATACCATCAGAGATGCAGGTTTCTGAACTGAGCGCTGATAACAACTTGGGTCGTCCTTCTCCTCTTTAGTCCAAATGACACGGCGTCCCTGATTTCCATAAAGAACTTCAAATTTTGATTCATCTGACCACAGAACAGTTTTCCACTTTGCCACAGTCCATTTTAAATGAGCCTTGGCCCAGAGAAGACGTCTGCGCTTCTGGATCATGTTTAGATACGGCTTCTTCTTAGAACTACAGAGTTTTAGCTGGCAACGGAGGATGGCACAGTGAATTGTGTTCACAGATAATGTTCTCTGGAAATATTCCTGAGCCCATTTTGTGATTTCCAATACAGAAGCATGCCTGTATGTGATGCAGTGCCGTCTAAGGTCCCAAAGATCACGGGCACCCAATATGGTTTTCCGGCCTTGACCCTTACGCACAGAGATTCTTCCAGATTCTCTGAATCTTTTGATGATATTATGCACTGTAGATGATATGTTCAAACTCTTTGCAATTTTACACTGTCGAACTCCTTTCTGATATTGCTCCACTATTTGTCAGTGCAGAATTAGGGGGATTGGTGATCCTCTTCACATCTTTACATGTACTTCTGAGAGCTGCTGCCACTCCAAGATGCTCTTTTTATACCCAGTCATGTTAATGACCTATTGTCAATTGACCTAATGAGTTGCAATTTGGTCCTCCAGCTGTTCCTTTTTTGTACCTTTAACTTTTCCAGCCTCTTATTGCCCCTGTCCCAACTTTTTTGAGATGTGCTGCTGTCATGAAATTTCAAATGAGCCAATATTTGGCATGAAATTTCAAAATGTCCCACTTTCGACATTTGATATGTTGTCTATGTTCTATTGTGAATACAATATCAGTTTTTGAGATTTGTAAATTATTGCATTCCATTTTTATTTACAGTTTGTACTTTGTCCCAACTTTTTTGGAATCGGGGTTGTAAATCCCATTGAGCATCTGTGGCAAGACTTGAAAATTGCTGTTCACAGACGCTCTCCATCCAATCTGGCTGAGCTTGAGCTATTTTGCAAAGAAGAATGGGCAAAAATTTCAGTGTCTAGATGTGCAAAGCTGGTAGAGATATACCACAAAAGACTTGCAGCTGTAATTGCAGCAAAAGGTGGCTCTACAAAGTATTGACGCAGGGGGGCTGAATACTAATGCACATCACATTTTTCAGATTTTTATTTGTTTAAAATTTTGAAGACCATTTATCATTTTCATTTCACTTCACAATTATGTGCTACTCTGTGTTGGTCTATCACATAAAATCTCAATAAAAAACTTTTAAGTTCGTGGTTGTAAGGTGGAAAAATGTGAAAAAAGTTCAAGGGGTATGAATACTTTTTCAAGGCACTGTAGTAGAAAATGTCAACATTTCACCATTTGAATGGTGTTCCAGTGAAGCCACACATGTTCCTACAAATACACACATTCATTCAGGATAGCCAAAAGAGACAACATCAGAGATAATAGGAGGACAATTGTATATTTGTATTTATGCATGTGCATATAGATGTGTATTGTGTGTGAGTGTGTATCTGTCCATAATTGATGAGTCACATTGAGTTCTAGGAATGAGTTTTGATATTAGTTCCCAGGATTTTATCTTCACACTATTATAAAATTCCCAGAAACTGACATTCCACATGAGTGACAAGGTAAATAGGAAGATCTTAACAGTAATCCACTAAAGCTTTAAATAACTTTTTCATACCTTCATTGTATTTGTTCGTGCATTTGAGTGAATGTGTATGTTTAAGACACAATTTTTTTTTGATAACCAGAAATATTTCAAACTAAATTTATTTGTGTCAGATTATTGCTCAGGGTCAAAGCTGTTTTCATACAAAATCAGCTTGATATACTATGATAGAGGACATGATTTGGCAAACACTACAGGACAGTTAATTTCCAATTGTTTCTCTAGCATGAGAACCTTACAATAAGGAAAGGTACTTCTGAAGTTCTTATTGTGTCCGTCTTTGTATTGTTAAGAACCCACTCAACTAAAGAATTTGTTTTATTTTTAGTCATGTTTTCTATATTCCATAAATATAACATTCAAGTTTGTTTTGTAATGGAAATGCAGATATAGGCTAGTTGGAAGTGGGCAACTTTTCAAAAGCATTATTTAAACAATCACATGTTTCCTAATAAAGGAAAAGGGCAGTTAAGTATAAGATTTATGGATAGAGAATAACTTGGACCCCATTTCCGGTATAGCTATTGAAACAAAGAAATTTATCTGCGAATGAAGAACAAGGCCTATTAGTCAGATAAGTGTTTAGACAAGACTGAAGGCGCAAAGAGTCATGCATGAAAAATTATACACACAGAGACGCCATGGTTAAGCGGACAGTTCAACATAGGCAGTATGAAATACTGATTTTGAATGGAAAATACATTTGAGAACACACACACACACACACACACACACACACACGCACGCAAAACCGATGCTTAATTAATGTTTGATTTTAAACACCTGATCATATTTCTCTATCTATCCTGCTAGAATTAGATATTTTCCATTACTTCAGGACTACGTTCATCAAATGAAACTATATTATCATGCTCTGTATGTTTGGACCTAATCATTATCTTGGTGCTCCCAAGTCATGGAAAGGAGTTGGGGTAGGGGGTTGTGCAAGTTTGAATCCCAATAACAGCACAGCCATCTGTGGTCTGGAGTCAAAGACAGAAAATTGGCCAATCATGGGCATCTGTGAGCTCATGTAAGTGGAAAAGGGCAGATAGTGATTTTCGAACAAGGGTGTTTGTCTACTCTTGACATTTGACAATTGACATTGCATGACCAGCAGTTCAGAAAGATGCACTGACAGAGCTGCTTGTGTCTTGCAGGGTGTGTGTTAGCTCTCAGCCTCCATTGCATCATAGAACTAGGTAGTTGTTGTGAATTAACAATGACCAAATGCAAGAAAAAAAATATGATAAATAAATTAATATGTTTTCAAATAATAGCAAAATACCAGCTAAAACATTACATTTATTATGGTCTGTGTGAGCAAACACATACACTTATTTCTAAAAACAAAGGAATTATGCAGTGAATCTGATTTTCACAGTGGTGAATAAGTCTTAAATTTCTTATTCTGTTTCTACAATTCTTTTCATTTGGTTCTTTATGTGCAACCATGATGCTTGGAAAGATTTCACAGTATTGAAATGCTTTCTCTTTCATTACCTCCATACCAGAATAAGATCTACTTTATTAAAATGCTTTATTGACTACAATAGTGAAAGATTTGTGACCATCTAAGTCAGAGGAATGAAGATAAATATCCATGTTAAAGCTTAATAAGAACCCAGTTCAACTTAAAAAGAAAAAAGGTACTAGAGGGCTTGTCTTTATGTGAATGTGAAGAGCTGAGCACCTCCAAGTCAGATGCCATGGTTCTCTCCTGGAAAAGAGTGGGATGCTCCTTTCAGGTGAGGGACGAGACCTTGCCTCTGGTGGAGGAGTTTAAGTATCTATTCACGAGTGATGGAAAAAGAGTGTAAGATTGGGACACAACAGATTGGGTCAGCAGCAGCAGTGTAAAACTCACTGTACTGGTGGTGAAGCAGGAGCTCCGTTTTTGGAAAAACAAGGTAATCCCTTGTTGACTCCCACTAGAGCTGTATCAGACGTCCCACTGGACTTGCGAGGGAGATTAGATTTAAAAGTTGGCTTGGGTGAATCTGGGAATCCCCCAGGAGGAGCTGTAAACTGTAGCTGTGGCTAGAGAACTCTGGACTGACCTTTTCAGCTTGTTGCCATCATCAAGGAATAAATGATCTCTTATTGTAGTCTCTTTACAAAAAGCGTGTAGCACAATAGAGACAGGAGCTATTTGGATATTTAAGAGACCCCTGATCCTTTTGCCATTCGAAAGTTTTTGACCCTCATCCTGCAAATGCTGTCTAATGACTAATTTACTTCACAGTGCATGAAGTGCTTTTTCGCTGACACTAACTTCAAGGCATCAAGCACACTAAGCTCAAAAGTGCACTTAAAACATTTTTAAAGAAACTTTTACAACCCTCTATGGTTACATTTCAAACAGATCAAATTTCCAGCGCAATTTTAAATTCGTAAAATAAACCCCAGGTTTTTTTAGATGTCAACATTCACTGCATGATGGGTTATTTAAACTTTTAACTGTATATGTGGAATGAAATAATCTTAGCAGGAGCATCAAACATTTCAAACTGGAAGTTATTGTTCACAGGGCTGTAAAATAACAATATCTTTAAGCCATTCATTTTTCCAAACATGGAACTCAACATCTTGGTCACTTTGTTCTGTGTTTGACTTTTTCCAAGTTTTTCTGGTTAGGAACCAAATGCTAATTGAAGTCAATGTATAATTAAAAAAAAAAAAAGTCTGGAAAAATACTTTGAGAAGTTGTTGGTCTGGAGAAATCCTCTACTGTGAGATTATTTTTCCTGATTTACAAAACTGTTTTGTATCCAAGTGTCTCAAGTTTCTTTCATTCAGACAAGAATCAATTCCAAATACATCGTAAACACTCCATTCAGGTGATTTTAGCTGTTATAATAACAATGTTAGAAAATAACTAAAGGATGAGGTTAAAAAAAGCATAATGTTTTCTGTTAAAGTTCTTTGCCCCTTGGTGATGTTTGAAGCATATATGAGAAATAGCCTACTTATCTAACACAACATGGATATATAGAAAAAGGCCTATAATTCTAGGAACAAAAATACCGCAATATGGCTAGATACCCAACACACTGCAGCGTGCACTCACTGAGTAGATCGGTGAAAGAAGTGACTAATATACTTTTCATGTGTGTGCTGGCAAACTCCCAAAAGAGGATTCTATGACCAGTGTAACACTGTAATAGTTTATCCAGAGCTTGTGCTGGATTCCCAGTTTCAACTGTAACTGCAAATACAAAATAATACAACAATAAACAAGAGCATGTAGGAATAAAATGTTCATGGTAGTTCTCTAACACGAACCATCAACTGGGGAACAATGCATCCCTTAAAACAGTCCACACCCATGAATATTAAATGACGAGGAGAGTTCAGAAAAGAGATAGAATATCTGTGGATCTCAAAACCATGTGTGATCACATCTGTGAATGAAGTTGCTTTAGGATGAAGCTGTCTACAGGAAATCCTTTTCACAGCAGGGAAAATACTCCAGTGCACATGCAATTTGCTTGGTATGTGACATAGGCAAGAAATCGCTGCATTTCATTGAACACGTGTGAATGTAAGTCTAAGATGACGAAGCAATTTATGTTTCTGAGACACTGTTTCAGAGAATGAGTCAGAAGAGTGGTTCTCAGAGTGGGGTTCAGGGAATTACAATTACAATCCACCATTACCAAAGTTGTTATATTTATTATTAGCTCATCCAGCCAACAGGCAATGAGCTTATTCCATCATGTGTTGTCCGTTGTCCATCGCCCGTCCATCATCCGTCATCTGTCTGGCGTCGTCCACATTTCACGAAAATCGCTACTTCTCTCTCAATTCTTCACCAATTTTTATTCTTTTTGGCAGGAAGGGAGGTCTGCTTGGGATGCATATAGCTTCTACCCAAATTTGCATAATTGCAATTAATAATGAAGATATGGAGTAATTAAGCCCTAATGAGCAGTTTACACACAAATAGCTTCTTCTCCCTCAATTATTCACCGATTTTGATTCTTTCTGGCATGAAGGTAGGGCTACCTAGGGTGCATATAACTTCTACCCAGATTTGCTTAATTACAATTATTAATGAAGTTATGGACTAATTAAGCCTTAATCAGCAGTTCAACAAAAATCGCTTCTTCTCAGTCAATTCCTCGCCATTTTGGATTCTTTCTGGCAAATCCGTAGGTATTCCTAGGGTGGATATAGCTTCTATATATAGCTTGTATACAGTGTATATAGCTTGCAACATTTATTGTGCAAGGTGGCCCACTTTAAATCGTTCCTTCTGGACTAGGGCCGGAGTGAGCTATGCCGTCATTGATGGTGTTGCTGAGTTTTTGTGAGCTGCTTTGTTTGGAACCTACATTAGCTGATTTGTGACAATGTCAATTGTTAAAAGTGTTAAACAATTAAAATGGAAATAAATTGAATTGAATTTGGACTAAGAACACTGACGCCATGTGTAAGAACAGCCAGAGCCATTTCCACTTTTTGAAGAGGCTGAAGTCCTTCAGTGTCTACTAGACAAAGCTGAGACAATACTGGACATCATTATGTTTTAGGAGTCTGTGATGGCCAGTGGTCTCTTGTTTGTTGTTGTGTGCTGGGGCAACAGGCTGAGGGTAGCAGACATCAACAAACTGATCCGCAAGGCCATTGATGTTTTGGGGGTGAATAGACCATCTGGCAGTGCTGTCGGAGAGAAGGATGCTGTCCAAGTTACATGGCATGTTGGACAATGATATGCCGGTCCAGCAGAGGTGTACATTCAGTGCAGGACTGGTTTGACTGAGATGCACCAAAGAACATCAGTGGAAGTCATCCCTGCCTGTGGCCATCAATCTTTTCAACTCCTCCCTCAGAGTGTAAAACATTCTGAGTCAGTAGACTGACCCTTGGACTTATTTCACCTATGTCAGAAGTTTCTTAACCTCAAAATTTTAGAATAATTTTTAGTGCAATACTGACTTTAAACAACACTACCTTTACACTTCTTGTATATTGAAACGTTGACGTTACAGTTGTTATATATTAGAGTATGATGCACATATTTTAACATACTTCTCACGTTTTCTTATCTTTCTATTCTATTTTTCATTTCTATTTATTATTTATTATTTTCCTTCTAGTTTTTCTATGCCTTTATATACAGTACCAGTCAAAAGTTTGAACACCCCTACTCATTCACAAGTTTTTCTGTATTATGACTATTTTCTACATCAACATAAAAACTATAAAATAATGTGGCACATACATGGAATGATATGGTAAACAAAAAAGGGTTAAAAAAAGACAAAATATGTTTCGTATTTTAGATTCTTCAAAGTAGCCACCATTTACCTTGATGATGCTTTGCACATTATTGGCATTATCTCAAACAGCTTCATGAGGTGGTCACCTGGAATGCTTTTCAATTAACAGTTGCCTTGTCAAAAGTTAATTAGTGCAATTTCTTGCCTTCTTAATGTGTTTGAGATCAAACAGTAAATAGTAAATAATAAAAATACTGTAAATAGTCCTATTCCACAACTTTAATAATCCATATTATATCAAGAAACTGCTCAACTAAGTAAAGAGAAACGACATCCATCATTACTTTAAGATGTGGAGTGTCTTTTAATTAATGAAAATAAAGACAAACCATTCAATTCAAAGGTGTGTCCAAACTTTTGACTAATACTGTATTTCTATTCTAGAATGAGAGCAACTGTAACCTGACCAATTTCCCCTCGGGGATCAATAAACTATTTCTGATTCTGAATGAATCCAAACTCAATAACTTAAGCCTATAAATAATGTCAGTTTGAACGTATTGTGTTCTGTCAGTGAAAAGTTTACAAATAAAAAGCTCTATGGTTGTAATCAATGGATAAACTATTATTATATAAATTTAAATAATACTTGAAATTAAACAAATTTGTATTGAAAGGGCCATGGAATTTATTTTACAGTTAAAAGGATGCCTGGTTACAAAGGGATGAGAGAATTGTGTTAGAAAATGGTATTAGATATAAGAGGGTAATTTTAGTTTACCATTACAACCAACTTGGACATTATTAATAATATGCAGAGCTTTCTTTACAAGTCATGTTTATTTAAAAATGATTTGATGCATTGACATAACCCTTTGTTTTTGTGTTTTTTTCTTGCAGAGTGCCAATGCGCTTAGTCATTTTAAGATGAGGTTATGGAAGTGTGTTGCCATCGTCTTGATACTCTGTGGTGCTGCACTCTCTGTCTTCCGCTCTAGAATCCTGCTTTCCTTAAAATCACCTGTTCTTCCTCACTTTGAGCATTCATCATCTTTATTATCAGCATCAGCATCATCAATGTTTTCAAAGAACTCCTCATCTGGGACTGGGGGGAGGTTTCGGAGAGTCAGAGCAGCAAATGGAGACAACTTGGTCATCTCTGATTGTAAGCTATACTCTTTTTCTCCCAGTATATTTGACGTATTTAGTATACTTCCTGGCTTAATGAAAAAGCCTTTATATACATCAAGGAATTGATTTATTTAGAGGCTCAGTGGCTGCATCCAAATGAAAAGCACTGCTCCCTATTCTTTCAAAAGCATATCCTGTATTGGTCCAGTCAGTATAATAATACAACAATGCAGTAATGCAATAATGCAAGTGGTCAAGAGGTCAGGGTGAAAGCATTGTTTAATTTGAATTCTTCTTATATAGAATATGAAATATTAATTGATTTTTTTTGTATTTTCATATGAATGGTTTTGAAAACAAGAAATAACTCTAATGGATCTCCTGGTCAATTGCTTTTAGCATGCAATAAGGTAACATATGATACAAACAGACATAGCCACAAACACATACTTGCACACTTTCAGTAGAGATGAATTCATGAGAATCCAATTGACTACCAAGGAGGGATCAGAGAATTACTTGTGCTAAGCAGGTCAGCAAGGGCTCAATGGACTCATGGCCAGCTGTCCTTAAACTCTAGTACTTAGCACAACACAAAGGATAATGTATAAAATGACTCAAAACTACATTAAGCTTTCAAGAAATTTCTTTCCCACAATGTAAACCTTCTTAAAATACATCAGCAGAGCCATAAGTACAATATAAAGCATATACACTACCGTTCAAAAGTTTGGGGTCACCCAGACAATTTTGTGTTTTCCATGAAAAGTCACACTTTTATTTACCACCATAAGTTGTAAAATGAATAGAAAATATAGTCAAGACATTTTTCTGGCCATTTTGAGCATTTAATCGACCCCACAAATGTGATGCTCCAGAATATGTATATGTATAGTGTATTTCTGAGTAGTTTAAAGTGATCTTCATTGAAAAGAACAGTGCTTTTCTTTCAAAAATAAGGAAATTTCAAAGTGACCCCAAACTTTTGAATGGTAGTGTATGGACAAAAGGATCACAAGACATTTCTCCCATTTAATCCTCTAACTCAGTGAAAGAGCTGAATAATTACCCCTGCCAACTTTGTTAGAAGAGGTCATGTTTTTGCCTCCATTTGCTTGTTTTTCTGTCGGTTTCCCAATGTACCTCAAAAAGTGGCACGGTGGTGTGTAGTGGTTAGCACTGTCGCCTCACAGCAAGAAGGTTCTGGGTTTGAGCTCAGCGGCCAACGGGGGCCTTTCTGTGTGAAGTTTGCATGTTCTCCCTGTGTCTGCGTGGGTTTCCTCCGGGTGCTCCAGTTTCCCCCACAGTTCAAAGACATGCAGTTAGGTAAACATGTGGCAGCCATGGCCTGAAGTTGGGCTGAAGTACCCTTGAGTAAGGCACCTAACCCCCAACTGCTCTCCGGGCGCTGTAGCATAGCTGCCCACTGCTCTTGGAATGTGTATGTGTGCTCATTGCTCACTTGTGTGTGCATGTGTGTGTTCACTGCTTCAGATGGGTTAAATGCAGAGGTTAAATTTCACTGTGTGCTTAAGTCTGTGCTTGAGTGTACATGTGACAATAAAGGCAGCTTGGCTTCTAAAGTAGTGAATGAATTTTGATGAAATTTTGAGGAAAGGTGGGCCATAGGCCATGGAGCAATTTATTAGATTTTGATGCAAATCCAAAAATGTGGATTGACAGAGGTATGCACTCTACTGAGTGCCCTTCTAGTTAGTTAAATGTAGCACAAGCTCTTTATGTAACTATTCATGTTCAGGCTATACACATACTGTGTATTAATCATAAACACAAGGATATTTTTGGAGCGAGTTTCCATTCATACATGCATTAAGGATGTAGCAAAGAGGTCTGAACCCCCTGAAAGAATACTCGTCTGGGCCCCCAACCCTCTTTAATTTCATGCTGCATTTTGGATACATTAGATATACACTCACTGGCCACTTCATTAGGAAGTGGCCAGTACTGAACTTGCTGTTTTATGCAGTTCTCTAATCAACCAATCCCTTGACAGCAACACAATACATAAGATCATGCAGATACAAATCAAGAGCTTCAGTTAATGTTCACTTCAAACATCCAAATGGGAAAAATTGTGATCTCTGTGACTTTCACTGTGACATGGGTGTTGGTGCCACATGGACTGGTTTGAGTATTTCAGAAACTGCTGATCTCCTGGGGTTTTCACACACAACAGTCTATAAAGCTTACACAGAATGGTGCAAACAACTAAAAACATTGAGTGAGTGACAGTTCTGTGGGCGGAAATGCCTTGTTGATAAGAGAGGTCAGAGGAAAATGGCCAGGCCTGAGTTTCCCAAAAGCATCGTAGCACAAGGGTCATCATTAAATGGTAGAGCGAGCAGCATAATGAACACTCTCTCTCCTAGTTAAGATGCTCTTAACATTAAGAGGCTTTTGGGAAACCCACCACAGCTTGATTTGAGCTGCCAGGAAGGATATAGTAATTCATATAATCACTCTTTACAACTGTGGTGAGCAGAAAAGCATCTCAGCATGCAACAGCAGAAGACCACATTGGGTTCCACTTCTGCCAGCCAAGAACAGGAATCTTAAAATCAAGAACAAGTTCCTATTAAAGTGGCTGGTGAGTGTATAACATGCTACAGCTGTTGCCCTTGGAATTACTGTCTCCTTTCACCTCACTATGTGGTACATTACCAGTATAGGTTAAGTTTGAATGGAACACATTAGTATCAGCATATCTTGTTATAATTTAAATGAACCCGGGTTACACCCTGGACAGGTTGCTAGTATATCACAGAGAGAGAGAGAGAGAGAGAGGAAAGAGAGACACACACACACCAGTTGAACTAATGTAGTAACCAATTGAACTAATCTGCATGTTTTTGCACTGTGGGAGGAAACCCACGCAAGCGAACATGCAAATTCCACACAGTCACACTCCACACATGGAGGTTGAACCCGGAACCTTCTTGCTGTGAAGCGACAGTGCTAACCACTGCACCACCATGCCGCCCTACCATTAAAACTAGTTCTTTGTTATTTTGCAATGGATGTGGGTGTGAGCCAGATTTCCTGTTCTGATTTTCATAGAAATATAAAATGTACAATTACTTCATGTACAAACCCAAATAAGCCTTATTTAACATCATCAAACCTGAGTAGTGTCATCAGCTAAGACCAGCTAACTTAATTTATTTTGCAGAAATAAATTAAATGAAGAAAACTTTATTACAAAAAACCCCTAAAACTGCAACATTTATTTTTCTATTATTTATCATCTTAAATATTACTTTTGTATTTTAGCTTATTAACTAAAATATTCCTTTAATTAGAAATTAAAAAAGTTAATAACAAATAAGCCTTTTCTTAATAAACTTTTATGAACATTTGTACTACAGTTTAGCTTCCCGTTAGCTTCTCTTTTCTTTAGCTTTCAGCAGTCTGTAAAAAGAGAGCTCTGATTTATCAACTCTATTTGTACCGATAATCACAAAACAGCTGTTTTCCATTTTTGATCTGTGTGTGTTTTTTTGGAGCTGTTAGCGCTGTGTTACTTCCACCAACAGTGAAGTCACGTGCATTTCTGCTATTTTATGTTATTCTGCCCTCTACTGTCCACTTTTAGCAAAACTGTATATAACCTGAGGAAAACATTTGAGCTCATTGCTTCTTCTGTCTTATTTCTAGTCATACACATGTTCCAGAGTTTCACAGAGGGCGAGTTGAAGCAGGTCGTCCACACACTGGTGCAGAGGAAAGCGCGAAGGGATGCTAAACTGGGCAAAAGAACTAAGCGGGCCAAAAAGGGTACCAAGCCATGTTCACTGACAGACGAGGAGGTCACAATAAGCCAACTTGGCTTGGGCTATGTCAGTGACGAAGTCATCCTTTTCCGGTACTGCAGTGGCAAATGTGTGGCAAGTCGCCAAAACTACGACCTGGCACTGGCGAAGCTGAAGGGTCAGCATTTGTTGACTCGAGAGAACATGGACAAGGCTCGGCACAAGCCATGCTGCCGGCCCACAGCCTATGAAGAGTTTACCTTCCTGGACAACCACAACCACTACCACACTATTCATAACGCTTCTGCACTGAAGTGTGCTTGTGTATGATGTCAATTTCATAACAAATGCCTATTCAACAAAAGTCATAAGAAGTACAGCAAAAAGAATATAATGTCATTTCATGACAGCTCCATGGAAAACAAAAAAGGAAAAAGGCCAGGCTAAGAATAAGGAGGTTGCAACTGGCAGTTAGAGTATAGCAACACTGTATAGCTTTACAGTGTTGGTCTTAAAAACAAACAGCTGTTAAATTAAGTTTTATTTGCCTTTCTGGGACAAGGTTTTGAACTAGAATTACAACTCCAATTCCAAAAAAGTTGGGACACTGTGTAAAACATAAATAAAAACAGAATGTGAAGATTTGCTAATCATGGAAACCCTATATTTCATTGAAAATAGTACAAAGACAACATATCAAATGTTGAAACTGAGAAATTTTATTGTTTTTTGAAAGATATATGCTCATTTTGAATTTGATATCAGCAACACTTATCAGAAAAGTTGGGACGGGGCAACAAAAGACTGAACAAGATGTGTAATGCTAAAAAAATTCTATTTGGTTAAAACTGGCAACAGGTCAGTAACATGATTGGGCATAAAAAGAGCATCCTAGAGAGGCTGAGTCTCTCAGAAGTAAAGCTGGGGAGGGGTTCACCGCTCTGTGAAAGACTGTATGGGCAAACAGTGCAACAATTTAAAAGGTAGGCTGCCTTTCAAATATTTCAAGTGTAGGTCATAAAAAGAATTTTCCCCGACACCCAATTATTTTGTTTAGTGGACTGAAAGCTACTGAATTTGAATCACAGACTTCCAATTTTATTAGTTTTTTTAGTAGAACAATTAATGAATTTAGGGCCATGTGGCCCTAAATTCTCCACTATTTTTTCTTGCTTCACCATGACCCAATTCAAGATACTACGTCATGCATGACGTGGTGGGCTTTCCCCGTTCGCGCAAGGCATTTTGGGATACAAATTTGAAACAGGAAAGAAAAATGGAGGATGTGAGTGTGCGAATGAAACGTGAAAGACCGACTACAGTAACGGAAAGCGAGAAGAAAAGACGTTATGTTGCGAAGGAAAGGAAACACAGGACCAAACTAATAAATTTCAGCGGTCAGCGAGCACCTCGGTATGATCAGCTGTTTGTTTAGCGACAGAAGGATGTAACTGTCAGTGCACGGTCAAGGTAAACCTGTAGATGGCAGTAAGGGCCTCTGCATGCTCTTGTGACAAGGCTTTCGCAGATAGCTTTTCGCAGACAGTTGTAATTTATCGTTGAGTGGGGAGTAATAGGCGTGCACGATGTTATTCACCGCCACAACGCAAGGGGGCGCGAAGTCGCGAAATCGCTAGGAGTAGTTGGTGGGTGTGGTTAGTGGAGTGTTTATCCCCCGGTTACTTATAATGACTAGAACTGGAGTCGTATAGATGTACGCACTTCCTCACTTCCTCGATCAACCGCTCTTCGTGCTGCTCCATCTTTGCTCATGTTTTTAAAAATGGCGGTAGTGAAAACAAACCAAACCGGGAAAGTAGGGAAGCGGAAGTGCATGTACAGCGGATGTAGAGTGGACCAATCAGAGCCCTCTTGTCTGCGACGCTGTCTGCGAGGCTTCTGCGGTGGTCACAATTTTTGGGAGGTGCGCGCAGAGCGTCTGCGAAGGGGGGGGCTACGCAGACGCCATCTGTGACGCCATCTGCGAGGACTGCGTTGTCAGCATAAATTGGCCTTAATGCAACACTGTAGATGCCAGCTGCCATAAAACCCAAATGAAGAAGAAGAAAGTAAACCTGCGCATGTGCACATGGACTTCCTCTGTTCGCTTGACTGTGTGAAGTGAGTGATTTCATGCATATTATTTGTTAGGAAATCCTGTCAAATTAAATAACTTCCCAGCCACAAAATGGCCTGTTTTTTTTTTTGAGATATTACAAAATAATCACAACGACCAAATTTCTGAGGGAAGTAAATTTCACATATTTTATGAAATCAAAAGGCTGTCTAGCTTTAAGAATAACGTTCCTCAATGTAAAATTGCAAAGAATTTGGGGATCACGTCATCTATGGTACATAATATCATTTAAAGATTTAGAGATTCTGGAGAAATCTCTGTATGCAAGAGACAAGGCTGAAAACTGACATTGGATGCTTGTGATCTTCAAGCCTTCAGGCGACACTGCATTAAAAGCAGACATGTGTCTTTTAGGGTTTCTGTGATTTGAAAATTATCACATTCTGTTTTTATTTACAGTTTACACAGTGCCCCAACTTTTATGGAATTGGAGTTGTTGTCAGTCAGCCAGTAAACTGCAGGAGTAATATAAAATCAGAATTTTAAATAATCATTTTCTTCTCCAATAAATTATTTCCATGTCAGAGCAGTCAGAGCAATCTGCTCAGCCTCAAAAGTCCTACACTGCATAAAAGATTAAGACATACTTGTTGCCCTTGAAAGCAGGGCTACTTTCACATTCCTCAGATCACACACATAATACTATAAAAAAAAAACACTTTGAGTGAAAAGATGAAATGAACAATAATACTGTAGACACTGGTAATGAAAGTAGAGATAGATATGGACAGATATACTGTAAAAAGAGTAGCTCCACCATTAACTATGTATAACATTTCAAATTTAAAATACACTACATTAAAAATCTGCTTGACCTTTTGCACAGAATAGCCATTAGGGGAAAAAGATAGCTAGACGCAGAGAGATCACAAGCAACATTCAGTACTACTCAATTAAGGTTTGTGTACAGTAAGACAAGACAAAGTCAGTGCCCTGAACTTTGTAAAAGCCTGTGTATCTCAAGACAAACCATTCCATCTGTTGGTGTTTTGCAACATGTTTAAATAATCGTCATTTAATTGTTGACAATGGATGGTAATGTTTAACTGTTAAAGTTAGGGTGGCCTGATGGGTTCTCCTGAACAAAATCAGAAAAGGCATGAGAAACTATGAAACAGTGTTCTGTTTCACCTGGAACAGGAACTTACATGAAAATGCCGTGTTAGTGCATGGTTTCATGTCTATCTACGGTATCTATAAGACATCAATAATCTTTCTCAAAGCTAATGCCATGTCGTCACATCAGATTCAATTTTAACAATCCGAACCATAGTTCAACTGGTTTAGCAGACTCACCTAATGAGTGTTCATTGTTCAGAGGAAACGTTCCAAGGGGGAAATTATGACTCATCAACTTTTGCATCAACAATGAGCCACAAGCAGTGTACAGGTCATAACAGAACACAAAAGGTATCTCCTATTCCCCATCAAAATAAAAGAGATCGGTGAAGCTGCTTTGGCATATTTATGGGATAATGAGCAGATGTTTTGAAAGCTTTCTTTCATTTCTTTCCCAATGCATGATTTGAGAAAACATAACATTTTTCTGATGCATAGAGAAAATATGGGATAAAATATAAGCATTATTATGGAACCAGTAAAGCTTTAAATTCCAAATCGTACACAGAATTAGAGCTGATTGTTATATTTGACTGCAAAATCAGTCAAGGAGCAGATGTCCTGTTAAGACTGTGACAGGAGGATTGTGTCTGAGATAACCTCACCAAATCCATTCCACTTTTGCAAATCCTATAACAGACTACTCTAATCCACTTAGTGCCTTTCGAACAGACTCAAACACTGAATGCTGAAGTGGACAGAACAATTCATTACGAAATAAATAGTTATTTATTAGCACTTCATATCCATTTGAGTTAAATGCATGACTACAGTTACATTGTTAAAACAATGCTTTAATAACAAGATACCTCTGTGCAATTCCTTGATCTCCTACCCTGGAGTTTGAAATACAAGATTATTCCATCCAGAAATGTCATGACCTCAGGCAGATCAATATTAAGCTGCAAGTAGCTCAAAGCACATTAGTGCTTTTCACATATCTGGTCTATTTTTCACATAACATTTAAAAAAAAAAAGATGGTTTGTGAGCATGTTAGTAATCAACAAGTATTTAACATCTTCAGAACTTGTTCAAGTAATTAATTAGACTCTAAGCAGGTGAGGAAAAAGCTTCAAGGATACAACACTGGCATTTATAGATTATTCCCAAACCTGTGCATTAAGCAGTCTTCAGGAAGCTGGTGGGTTTTGTGCATGCATTTAAGCAACATTGCAGCATGAGTAAATATAACTAAGGCGCAGCAATTATTATTATTTTTATTATTATTTAAGTTCACTGAATGTACTGATTCCATTCTAATGTTTCACTTTCTTCAAACCAAAATGTATTAATTAAACAGTTATTATGAACATATTATAAAAAAAAAAAAAAACAGCAACAACAAAAAAACATTACCACAGATACAGCCACTTTGCCCGGGCTTTGTTGGACCCTTTCGACCAACTACAATCAACATTGATGCAATGCATCTTTATAAAGGTTTATCTATATTTATTACAGAGTAAGTTATGGTTTATTTATTTACACAGCATCACAGACAAAACAGGAGCATTTATTTATTAAATGTATTGGTGCCAAAGCCTCATGCATTATGTTCTTATCACAGTTTAATAAACTGTACAAACGTTAAAACATGCCTGTATTTTTGTATTATAGTGTCTTCCATTTTCTTATGTTCTTTTTGAAATATTATATATAAGTTCATTATTATTGCAGCATTCGTTTTTAATAATTATGGTTTGATGATATCATGCTCCAGTCATTTGACACAGTGTTCTACATTACTGCATATATGATTAATATACACTTTATAGTAGTGACATGCACATTTTCAAAAAGTAAAACCATTTATACTCATATACATCAACGTACAATGTCCTTTGGAGGGAAACAATGTAAAAAAGAAAACCTCCCCTAATGTACTGTACATCTCATTACATTTATTAAGATTATCCAAAGTGACAGTAGTGATGCAAATGCATGAAAATCATAATAAATACATTAAATTTTACATTAAAATTTCCAACAAATGACCACAAACAAGTGTAAAATATTTGTAGAAAAAGCAGAGGGAGCTAAACACAGGGGTTTAGAGTGTGCATTCTAGTGTTCATGAGTGCTACAAACATTAATTACAAAGCAGTAAGAATGATACAGTATAATGTTTAAAAAATATTGGCTGGCGTTGAGTGGTATATCAGATATATTCCATTCAGCTAGCATGATATTGAATGAGTCAGAGACAAGTTCAGTATCATGCTAGCTGAATGGAATATATCTGATATACCACAAAAAAACCATTATTATCTCATCTCATTATCTCTAGCCGCTTTATCCTTCTACAGGGTCACAGGCAAGCTGGAGCCTATCCCAGCTGACTACGGGCGAAAGGTGGGGTACACCCTGGACAAGTCGCCAGGTCATCACAGGGCTGACACATAGACACAGACAACCATTCACACTCACATTCACACCTACGGTCAATTTAGAGTCACCAGTTAACCTAACCTGCATGTCTTTGGACTGTGGGGGAAACTGGAGCACCCGGAGGAAACCCACGCGGACACGGGGAGAACATGCAAACTCCACACAGAAAGGCCCTCGCCGGCCCCGGGGCTCGAACCCAGGACCTTCTTGCTGTGAGGCAACAGTGCTAACCACTACACCACCGTTACACCACCGTGCCGCCCAACATTATTATTATTATTATTATTATTATTCAAGAGGCGGCACGGTGGTGTAGTGGTTAGCGCTGTCGCCTCACAGCAAGAAGGTCCGGGTTCGAGCCCTGTGGCTGGCGAGGGCCTTTCTGTGTGGAGTTTGCATGTTCTCCCCGTGTCCACGTGGGTTTCCTCTGGGTGCTCCGGTTTCCCCCACAGTCCAAAGACATGCAGGTTAGGTTAACTGGTGACTCTAAATTGACCGTAGGTGTGAATGTGAGTGTGAATGGTTGTATGTGTCTATGTGTCAGCCCTGTGATGACCTGGCGACTTGTCCAGGGTGAACACCGCCTTTTGCCCGTAGTCAGCTGGGATAGGCTCCAGCTTGCCTGCGACCCTGTAGAACAGGATAAAGCGGCTACAGATAATGAGATGAGATGAGATTATTATTCATACACACTCATATCAGCATACTTTAAGGCTAACACTAGCTTACCCGTGACTCTGTGCTGTTAGCGCGGCACTGCAGCTGGTGTAGTGTTCATCAGCGCGGCAGTGAAGTCACCTTCTGGCTAGTGTAGCATTCATGAGTAGTGTTAGCGAATGCTAATAAAGCAGTGCTATCGAGAGCAAATAGCACAGGCTAACAACCGAGAAACTAAGATTTCTGTCTCCAGACTCTTCTTCCACGCACGCTCACCACAGTATTTTTCACTCAGACTTAAGTATTCATTTCCCTCTGTAATTTACTTGGTTACTTTTAAAAATCAACAATGACATACAACGAAGTAACCTGGCAGCCAAAATTCTTTCAAAAGCTTCCGTTTTTAACAAAGCAAACCTGGCGGCCATGTTTGTTTACAAATTGTCACAGTCACTTGCTAGCACAGAAGTTTTACATCTCCAACGTACCTCATTTCCAGTTTTTTAATGCCCATTGGTATGTTTTTCTCTTGTAAATTTGTGTGAAGAATATCTAATGAAGTTTTGGTAGCCTTCTGGGTGTTCAGCACGTCTTTACTTTCAGTTTTCAGTTTATTTATTTTATGCTTAATCATAGCCAGTGGTGTAGTCAAGTCACTAAAACCTCAAGTCTGAGTCCAGTCTTGGGTCCCCAGTGTTCAAGTCTGAGTCAAGTCCAAGTCATTAAAAAAAATTCAAGTCGAGTCTGAGTCGAGTCCACTACTGATTCGAGTCGGGTCCGAGTCAAGTCCAACACTCCAACCGCACCATTTGACGGTGGCTGTTTTAGCACCATTAACATTAGTTTGTTCCTGAACATGACGTATGAACAGGTGAATGTGCTTCTCTTTATCAGGGAGTGTGAAGTATTCTGTCAGAGATGGTTGGGAAATGGATGTAAGTGCAGAATACAAGTGAAGACATGTAAACAATCCAGAACGGCAGGCAAAATCGTAAAATAGGCAATAAATCAAGCAAGGCACAAACAGGCTATTGTAGACTTGGCAGAATCAAAGATGAGAAACAGGAAATCAGGGATCAAGAACCCAAACAAGGAAATAAGGCTCAGTAATGTGTCAGCAATGCAACTCAATACTTCACAAAGTAAGTGTGTTTTCACAGTTTTTATATACAGTAGGTGCACTGATTGCACCTTAATCCTGTGCACACACGAGTCGTTTATGGTGCATGTGCGAAAGTCCACTTGGCGTGCACGCTGTCTGGAGCGTACCCTATCTGATGCACGCGCCAAGGCATGCAGGTGTGACACTCTTACATGAAATTAGTGCAAAAATTAATGCAGATATAAATATCTTATGCCAAATTATTATGGCATGCTACCAAAATAAAATAAAATAAAGAAAAAATCCAAGTCCTCATCTCCATTTTCCGAGTCCTAATGCAGTTAATGCATGAGTCCAAGTCCAAGTCCGAGTCCGAGTAATCAGTGCTCAAGTCCAAGTTGAGTCATGAGTCCTTAAAATTAGGGCATGAGTCAGACTCAAGTCCGAGTCCTGGACTCGAGTACTACAAGCCTGAGCATAGCTAATCCTAGCAGTAACACTGGATTGGCCCTGTCTTTTCCCTGTCACAGTGGACAAAGATTTAGTTCTGCGCATGCGCAGCAAAAAAGTTTGGTCATTGGATATTCGCATGAGCTCTGACGTGTGACGTGATGTTGTCTTAACAACATGCAATATTGTAACAATATTGCACACTCATTCTCCATTGGGTAAGCATGTAGGATAAGCGATATGAAAACAATATAGCATGCTATCAAAACAAATGAATGAAACCTTCTAGAAGGGAATAGAATACATATATGCTATTTACCAGCTGGGAGGTCCGTATGGTGAAATACCGTGACTGAGATCTTGAAAGTACTGAACGAGGCCCTCTGGGCCGAGGTCAGTATTCAAGGCCGAGGTCATGGTATTTCACCATATGGACCGACCTTAAGCTGGTAAATAATATATTTATTTTTTCTTTACCAAATTCTAACAGAAAACGAGAGCACCTGAAAGAAAAAACCGAGCCAAGGCGAGCCGCCATTTTGAATCCTCATTCACGGCTGTAATGCAAATGGCTTCCTCCTCGGTATACAAGTGCACTTCCATGGCAGGAAAAAAAATACATTTTAACCCCATGTAGTCCCCTATTTATACAAATTTGAGTCATTCAGGATTCAGCCATGTTTTTGCTCGGCATTAGTAACAGTTACAGGTTTTTAGCTTTCTCCTGAAATGTTTTATTTTATTTTGTCTTCCTCAGGGTAGTAAAACTTGCTTTCACTGTGAAGGGGACATTCTCCCAGATACGTACATTTTCACTTTCAAAAATCTGTAGAAAATATACATTTTATTTGTTGATCTGAACATGTAGTCACATTAAGGACATGTTAAACTGTGAGAAATGCCTATCGTGCCATGTCAGCAAGTTTTTATACTCTAATAAAACACATTTTAAAGCATAGTTCACTACTAAAATGTCAGGCCCTGTCACAGACAAGTTTGTATCTGGAAATGACATGTCCCAGTGAATTTCTTTGTCAAAAACAGCTTTTACCTATTTGTCATGTGTCCCTAATTGCATTTAATATGGTTTAGTAAACCCCATCAAAATATAAATAAATTTACAGATAATTATAGTCAAAGATATCTGTGTCATATCCATCAGGCAGTCACATAATTATGTAAAAACACCATGTACTTGCAAGATTTTTACAAATACTTAATCATGGATACATGTCCCCATCTTGCTCTACACTGCTGAGTAGAGTAATTCCTGGAAAAAATGTAAAATAGTTATTTTTTACTCATAAAACCTTGTGTGACAGGACTGACAATGAGACGTGGCAGGACTGACGGTTTTGTGACAGAGCTGACTTGCTGCTATTTTTTGTTGAAGGAAAATGTTTTTTTTTTCTCTCTCTAAGGTAGTTTTGATTAATATTCCTGATTAAATTTCTTATTCAGATATTTTCAAGTATGGCTTGATTAGAAACTGACTGACAAGTGATTTTGATCAAACACATTTTTAATTGATAAAACGTGAAAACATTATGGTTCATTTAACAACTAATTTCTTTGTGAAATCACTTACAGTTTCACATTCCAGTTACAACTCATTTTCATTGTGAAATCATTTTCACTTTAACAATTCATTTCATTGTGAAATCATTTCCAGCCTGCATTCAAAAACAGTAATGTTTTCCAGTTAACAGTAATGTGGGAACATACAAAAACAGTAATGTAGGCCTTATCATTTTTAGTAACATTAAAGTGTAACACCAGCGCTGAAGCTAAGAAAGCTCTTTTTCATCATGTATACAAGTCAAACTTTCGAAACTTTTCGAAAAAGACCCTTGTTAGCTTCAGCGCCAACATTTCACTTTAACATGGTGCATACAAAAACAATCAACAATAACTGAAATTAAAGAACCCTGCTTGTATTGTGGCACATGAAACATAAGGCCACATTTTGTTTTGTTAGGCTAGTCATTATTATTCTGCACAAGCTTTGCCCAAATATCTTTTTGGACCCCCAGATGGTGGCTGCTGACAGGTTGAGGTGGAATGAACGAAATGACACTCTCAAATGTGTACCAGATGATGTCATCGACAATGGGCCAGAAGAATTTGTTTTGTCTTGCTCTACACATGCATTTCATTTGTGCCTCAAGCTCATCAATGGCAGTGATGATGCCTGGGTAGAGCTCTCCATCATATTTTACGACACACCATTTTTGGATAACTTCTGGACCCCATTCAATCTCTTCTGTTCCTGAATTGTTTGGTGTGTTGAAGCTGAATGCCCTTGTATTGTAGCATGTGCAGTGTAAAATCTTATTTATGGTGCACATACAGCTGAGATCCCGATACACCATTTGTCCTGGAGAGGTAGTGATTATTTGATGTATTTTCATTGTCGAAGGCACAAGAGGGAGGCTACCTGGCATCTTTTTCACTGCCTTCTCAATGGATGCCTCACTTACATAGAACAGCTTCAGAGTGCTGTTTGTGTCCACCAAGACCTCAAAGAAATCAACCGCAGAGCATATGTCAAGGCCATGGCTAACCAGACGATCTGCGGTTCTCTTTAATTTCTCCAGGTGATAAATTGATAGTGATCAGTCATCTCTAACCTTGAAGGCCCTGGTTCAGGTTCTGGCTCTGGCTCTAGCTCTGCCCCTGGCCCTGCCTGTGGATCTGTGGCCTTCCTCTTAAGCCTACTTCTTCTCTGCTGCATTCTCCATAATTTGTGCCTATGGCTTTTCTCTTGCTCGTTCAACTCATTAATGTTCTTCCTCTTTAATTTCTTCTCCTTCCATCTCTCTCTCTCTCTCTCTTTCTGGAGATGTTGTGCCTTTCTTTCTGGGTCTGCATTTTGTCGTGCTCAACATTGCCTTTGTCTCTCAGCAGCACTAACAGGAGCCATCTAACTTCAATCTGCATAAATCATAATTAATAGTCATTGACAATGGCTTTAAATTCATTATTGACATTAACAATAAAGGCAAGTTAGAAGGAACAATTGCATTCATTTTAATAGAAATAACTGACCATCATACCCTGTCATATCAGGCCCTATCACACAGCTGTGACAGGGCCTGATATGACAGGGTATGATGGTCAGCCAGGGGCGTATCACCCGCGGGGATGCATACGTTTCATCCCCCCCACTTTTGTTGAAACACAATTTCATCCCCCACACTTTTGCCAGATTAAAATTACATCATTATGAAAATTATACAGCTACTATAAAATGTGTAACAAGGAAGTAAACTATTGCCATAACGTTAGACAAAAAACAGCCACGCAACGGACTCAAAACAGTTTTTCTCACCCGACCAATCAGCAGTTGCGTGAATATAATAGCCAGTTTGCGTAGCGTGCCGAAAGCGCTCAATAATACAGTATCTGTCTGCAGAGCTGCAGAGCCAACACCAGTTTTACCGCCCCTGATTCACCGTTCCAGGTTTGACGTCGCATGCGGTGCTTACTGTGCCTGGCTCTGCACACAGACCCTTCTCAAAGCGCTTGCGATGCCGTCGTTCAAACAGTTGTCCCAGGTGCCATGCCCTAAAAGATTGTGTTAATTTCCATAGGGCTATTAATGCTGTCCTCTTTTGTCGTGCAATATTGACAAGGATGCAGAAAAGGAAAAGGCAGGGGACGATTGACCCCTTTTTCAAGAAGACCCAAGTAAGTTGACTATATTACCCCTGCACCTACAGGCTTGCAAATGTGCCACTACTTTGAGTAGCCTACTGCTCAATCACTCAACCACTGCACTCATTTCAAGATCGAGGATCCGTGGTGCACCAGTTTTATTTAAGGCAGTATTGATGTTAGTAGCATACTAGCCGGCTAGAGAGAGAGAGAGGCAATATTAGCTATGCTAATGTGACTCGTGTTGACTTGTGTGATTATCAAACGTTGACAAAACGCACTCAAATCTACACCAACAGCACATTTCTGTTGTGCTTGATTGATGTGTCATGTGTAATGGGTATCAGGTTTTCACAAAACCAATGAGGCCTTGCTCAAAAATATCAAGATGTGTAGGCAAATGATAATTGAGTGGAAGGTTAAGGATGGCTAAGGCCAGGCTACAGTGGACAGGGAGTAAAAATCAAAATTCCACATTTTAATTTAAGATGTTTTAATTAGGAGGATAAATATGAGAAAGATGGGGCCAGGAGTGAGGACAGCAGTATGGAGGAGGCAGAAGGAGAAGGCAGATGAAAGGAAGGAGAAGGCAGACGAGAGGAAGGAGAAGGCAGACAAATGGAAGGAGAATGCCAGGATGAGGATGCTCATGAAAATCAGGGTGCAAATAATTGTGCTGCTGCTATACAAATTATCCAAGTGTTCAATAAACCTAACCAACCAGATCCGAAATTCATTGTCAAGCAGTCACTTCCTAAATTCACACTTACCTTCCAAATAAATTGGTACAAAAAATTTCCATGGCTTCATGTAAATCCTTGTGTTGAAGGGGTACTCTGCTTTTATTGCAATAAAGCATTTAATTCAGACACGTCACCACTGGCCGAGAGCTCAGAGCCGGCCTTTATCATGACTGGCTTCAAAAACTGGAGAAAAGCCCTTGAAAGATTCCGGTTACACGAAACATCGGAATGTCACAGAAGAGCAAGGACATCTCATTTGTATGAAGACAACTCAGTTAAGTCTCAGTTATGCAGTGTGGCTGCTCAACAGCAGGAGGAAGCAAGGGCATGTCTCCTGAAAATCATTGGAGGGTTACAGATGTTAGCAAGACAGGGTCTGGCTCTTCGAGGACATGATGGTGGTGAAGGGAATTTTGACCAGCTCCTCAAGTGCAAGGCAGAGGATGATCCCTGCCTTGCCAAGTGGTTGAGGGGTAGAAAGAATGTCTATACATCTCCCCTTATCCAGAACGAACTACTCCAGTTGTTCAGCTGCTCAATCCTCAGGGGAATAGCCGATGACATCAGAGCTCTTCCACATCTGCAGCAGGGGCGCAGATAGGATTTTTGAACTGGGGGGGACTGAGCTGTCAGCAAATAATTCCATTTTGTGTATATATGTATGTGTGCATATATATATATATATATATATATATATATATATATATATATATATATATATATATATATATATATACACACACACACACACACACACACACACACACTACCGTTCAAAAGTTTGGGGTCACTTTGAAATGTCCTTATTTTTGAAAGAAAAGCACTGTTCTTTTCAATGAAGATCACTTTAAACTAATCAGAAATACACTCTGTACATTGCTAATGTGGTAAATGACTATTCCAGCTGCAAATGTCTGGTTTTTGGTGCAATATCTCCATAGGTGTATAGAGGCCCATTTCCAGCAACTATCACTCCAGTGTTCTAATGGTACAATGTGTTTGCTCATTGCCTCAGAAGGCTAATGGATGATTAGAAAACCCTTGTACAATCATGTTAGCACAGCTGAAAACAGTTTAGCTCCTTAGAGAAGCTATAAAACTGACCTTCCTTTGAGCAGATTGAGTTTCTGGAGCATCACATTTGTCAGGTCGATTAAATGCTCAAAATGGCCAGAAAAATGTCTTGACTATATTTTCTATTCATTTTACAACTTATGGTGGCAAATAAAAGTGTGACTTTTCATGGAAAACACAAAATTGTCTGGGTGACCCCAAACTTTTGAACGGTAGTGTGTATACATGTTATTTCACCTCTCTCACTGCCATCACCAGGAACTACCTGCAGGCCAGGACAATGATAACATTTTAACATAGCCTATGGAAATCCAAAGTTTACACATTATCATCACGCACAGAAATTGCAAAACTGCAAAACTAGTTTTAAAACAGCTAAGTTCCAACTGTTAAACATAGCGAGAGGCTGGGCTACGTGTGTGTGTGTGTGTGTGTAAAGTGTAAACCAGTGCATCCTGACTTTCTAACTATGCCTGTGTGTTGCGTGAGCGGCAGTCAGTCAACAACTCTTCGCAAAGTTTCCTTATGAAACAATATGCTCGCTGAAATTATGGCAGGGAACGCCAGATTAAACATTAAAACTGCCTTCTGAGCACTGTATCTACAGGCTACCACCGAAAGAAGGAGGCTACCAGAAAGGCATCTCTACTCCGTACGATTTTACTTTCACTACGACATTACTTTGAACAGACTATCAAAAAATTGCAAGGTGATATGATAAAGTAAGGCACAGTTTACTTACAGTCTTTTTTTTTTTTTTTAAAACGATGCAATCGTTTTCTGCCTTTTGGCACCCTTCATCATGCCGTGTTGGGGTCCTGAACTAGGAGCTGTCCCCGATATGCCTGTCAAACTTGTTGTGGGTAACCATAGCAACCAAGCTCGAGCTCGCAACCTGTGCAGTCTGCGCAGTTGCAACTATGTATGTACTGCTGCGCACCTCAATAAACCGAATGGTAATTAGTCTTTTGATTTTTCCGTGAGGTTTGCCTTATGCAAAGAAAGACAGCATAGACGTTTTTTCCTCCCTATAAGTGGGGGGGGGGGGGGGGGACCGAACGAGGTGAATTTAAATCTGGGTGGGACGAATCCCCCCCGTCCCCCCTCTATCTGCGCCCGTGATCTGCAGTATGCAGTAATGATGGCTGGCACACGAGATGTGTCAGGAAAAGAGCAAGAGGCATTTTGCCTGAGGTATGTCGATCATGCCCTTGTAGTTCATGAGGAATTAATCGGTCTGTATGAAGTTTCCTCAACGACTGGAGAAAATTTGGCCAGGATTGTGTTGGATGTACTGCAGCGTCTAAATTTGCCGATCAGTGGGTTGCGGGGTCAAGCCTATGATGGGGCTGCCAACATGGCAGGGAGGTATAATGGGGCCCAAGCCATTATCAAACAGCAACAACCTCTGACCCATTACGTACATTGCGCAGTTCACTTTGTCAATCTAATCACACAGCAGGCCTGTACTGCCACACGTTTTGTCCACTACTCACTGGAGTGGGTAAATGAATTGGGGAATTTGTTTGGTCAGTCAGTGAAGTTGAAAGAGATTTTCAAGGGGATAGCCAAGTCTGAGGAGGGTCCTTGTCACACCTCTGAGCTAAGACCTCTTTGTCCAACAAGGTGGACAGTTCGCACTGGTGCAATCCGTGCTGTACTCAATCAGTATGAGCGCATTTTGCATTCACTGGCTGAGATGGGAGAATGTCAGACCGATGCAGCTGTAAAGGCACAAGGTTTGCATGAAAAATTTCTTCAGGGAAATGTTGTCTTGGGTCTGTTGTGTGCACTGAAGACAACTGAGGAACTGGAGATGCTGAATGTTTCCCTCCAGGCCAGAACACAGACAGTTGATGGTGTGCTTTCGGCTGTTGAATGTGTTAGAAATGCCTATGCCCGTAAGAGAAACGCAGAGAGTTTTAACGCTGTTTACACCAATGCCACAAAGATGTGTGAAATGCTTAATCTATCTCCCATTACCTCTCCACGGGCCCACAAGCCACCTCACCATTTCGCTGGTCCTGCTTCTGCACATAAACATGCATCCCCAATTGATTATTACAGAACAGAATATTTCAAAAGTTCTTGATGCTGTGGATGTCCAATTTAAAGAACGATTTTTGCAGGAAGGTATGCAAACAGTCAGAGATGTGGAACAAGTCCTCTTGACTGGAGAGGTAACAGATGTTGTCAGTCAGTACCCCAAACTAAACTCCGACTTCTTGAGAATTCAGTTGGCAATGTTTAAGGCGAAGTACACTTTCCAGTCCAGTAGTGAGGTAGCGCTCATTTTTCAAGGGATGAGTCCTGAGGTCCGTGGCCTTTTTGACCAGGTCGAGACACTCCTTAGACTGCTTCTTGTTGTTCCTGTAACATCAGCAGAAGCTGAAAGGGGTTTCAGTAGCCTCCGAAGGCTGAAAACGTGGCTGCGAAGTAGCATGACACAAACACGTCTTAATAGTGTAGCTGTGTGTCATGTTCAGAAGAACAAACTTGACCTGTTGAACAGACAATGATTGCTCAACAATTTGTTTCTTATAAGGAGCAAAGAAAAAACACATTTGGTTGTTTCAAACACAAATAGTGTGTCAGGGTAAAGTAAGGTTGTCAGGATTTGTTGACAGTGATGTTAAATAGTAGTAGTTACTAGTTGTAAAGTCAGTTGAGGCAAGTTTTTTATTACGAATGTGTGTGTTTGTACCAAGTCTACTTTTCATGCATTATAACTGCTTATCACTTTTTAGAAGAGTTTTTCAATTGAGATTTAAAGGCATTTCAAATCAAATGAATGTTCAATAATTGTTGTACAGTAATGTTATTTGGCCATTAAGTGTTTGTTGTATGTGTAGTCTATTGCATCATTTTCAAATTTTATGCATTAAACCTGATGTAATGCATGATGCAAACAAGTTTTGTACACGAGTTTGAATAATTAAAGACATTAAAAGCAGGAACTGCCCCGTCTTATTTGAATGCTATACTAAAGAGGTCCTTCCAGGATGCTGCGCTTCTCCAACATGAACTGATTAGCCATGCCTCCTGCTCACACAAAGCAATCCCAGTCCAAACTGTTATGCATGATGGTGTATGATCTATACACTGTATATGACTTCTTGGGCTATGTGAAGTTTTTGGTTTTGTTTATATCAGTGTATACCAGTGTAGGCAGCAATACTGACATCTCTGTTATAGAACAGTATCCTGTTACCTAGAATTATCACTCAATACTTTTTGCCTTCACTTACTGAATAAATACATAGCCCTGGCAGTAACAACACCAAAACCCAACATGATAGATCTCTGCATGAAATGTGGAACTTGGCTGGAGTCAACTGGATTTATAGGCTTTCTGCTGTCCTCCCTTTCATTTGCATCCATGGACCATGGGTATGAAAAAGTTCCATATCGGTCATTGACAGTACATCACAGTGCACGCTGAGCGTGTATATAGCCATAAACCGATTTCTAATGATATGGCTTCCCCATTCCAGAACACCCCCACTTTTGGAAAGTTTGATATGCCCCTGTGGTCAGCCATTTTAAACTGCCATTTCTCTGCCTGCGAACATGCTACCATTAAAACTCTTTTGCAGGTTGAAAGGAACATTAGTAACCTTTTAAAAAATGTTTTAACAAAAATTAATTCCATTCTCTTCTAGGAGTAATCAGCATGACATGGTCTGACTTTTTAGCTTGTCCCCCTTAAATTTAGCACGGAAAAAAGTTTAAAGTCAGAGAAATCAATGTGAGCACTTACCCCTCATCACTGTTGCCTTCACCTTGGCGAAATGATGTCACACCCTGAGAATCATATTGTGGCAGCAGGGGCGTGGTCAAGCATTGGTTTGTGACCGGAGGGCGGAGTCAGGGAAGGTAAGTGGCAGAATCACTGCACCTGATGTCAGTTAACGTGTGTTTTGTGTGTCTTCCCCAGTGACCGCGCCCTATATAAGGAGAAAGAGGGCAGAGGAAGGGAGCTGTCTCCCCAAACAGACGCCTTGTGTGTGTGCGTGCATGTGTGGCTGGGAGAGTGGAAAATAAGTACACTGAAAAGTGGAAAATAAAAGAGTTTTGTTGAACTCAGTTCTGGCCTGCCATCCTTCTGTGCTCCACCCACCCGTCAGAATTGCTACAGTGGTGCTGAAACCCGGGATCGGAACACAGAGAAGAACAGTCCCATGGAGTCCTCCCCCTTCGCGGACCTGGTCCACGCCCTCGCCACGGCCCAGCAGAGCCAGCACGAGGCACTAATCGCCCTCCGGAAAGAGCAGGAGCAAAGATTTGAGGCCCTGGTGCTGGCGCAGCAGGAAGATTGTCAGGCGTTCCGGCACATCCTCGCGTCAGCGGGGTCCACCACCTCCATGGGCCCTCCCCACCTCACCCTAACAAAGATGGGCCCGCACGATGACCCCGAGGCCTTCCTCACGCTCTTTGAGCAGGCAGCAAAGGCCTCGGGCTGGCCGGTGGAACAGTGTGTGGCGCGCCTCCTCCCCCTGCTAACAGGCAAGGCGCAGCTGGCCATGCTACAGCTCCCCGCCGACAGCCGGCTAGTCTATGCGGACCTCCGCTGGGCCATCCTCCAGCTGCATCGACAGCGCTTCTGCGCTCTGCGCCTGGAGGAAGTTGGCCGGCCGTTTGCGTTTGGCCAGAAACTCCGGTACACCTGCTGGCGTTGGCTGAGGGCTGACAACCGCGACGCTGAGGGAATCGTCGATCTGGTGGTACTGGAACAGTTCATCGCCCGACTACCCGAAGGGACCGCGGAGTGGGTCCAGTGCCATCGCCCGGCATCGCTGGATCAGGCCATCGAGCTGGCGGAGGACCATTTGGCAGCTGTTCCGACGGCAGGACAGCAGATCTCCTCTTCTCCCCTCTCCTCTCTCTCTCTCTCCCCCTCCCTTTCTGTGTCTCGTCCTTGCCCCGTTCCCCCACCATGGAGGCGGGGCCAGCTCCACCCCAGCCGGCCTGCCGCACCCGCGGTGCCCTCCCGTTTCCCGCTTCCGTGTCTGTCTCTTCCCCCCCTCAGGTGAGTGAGCCCCAGAGTACCGGTACAGAGAGAAAGCCCGGGCCAGTTTGCTGGCGCTGCAGGGAGCCAGGGCACCTCCAGCAGCAGTGCTTGGCAATGGAGGTGGGCGCGGTGGTCCGGATCCCCGACACGCCAGGAGCCGCCCTCGATCGGGCCGGAGCGTATCGCATACCGGTGAGTGTCCAAGGGGGTACATATCAGGCGTTGGTGGACTCTGGCTGTAATCAGACCTCAATCCACCAAAACCTGGTGCAAGACGAGGCATTGGGGGGAGCACAATTGGTGAAGGTGTTGTGTGTGCATGGGGATGTTCACAACTACCCTTTAGTGTCGGTCCACATTCTTTTTTGAGGGGAAAAATTTAGTGTAAAGGTGGCGGTTAATCCTTGCCTTACCCACTCGATAATTTTGGGGACTGATTGGCCAGGATTTCAGGAGTTAATGAGGCATTTAGTGAAGAGTGGTTCCTGCTGTAGTTCAACAGGGGGAGGTCCCGGTGTGGCATTGGCGGGAGCAGCTGTCACAGAGCCGTCTACGTCATCTCCGCGTCAGAGCGAGGAGCCACAGGCTCCTCCTCCCTCTCTCGGGGAATCCCTTGCGGATTTCCCATTAGAGCAGTCACGAGACGAGACTCTGTGGCATGCGTTTGACCAAGTGAGAGTAATCGATGGTCAAACGCTGCAGCCAAACTCCACCCTGACCTTCCCCTATTTCTCCATTATGAGAGATAGATTATACTGAGTGACGCAGGACACTCAGACTAAGGAGCCAATTACACAGCTTTTGATTCCAAAGAGCCGCCGGGAATTGGTATTCCAGGCGGCTCACTTTAATCCCATGGCTGGACGCTTGGGGCAGGATAAGACACTAGCCCGAATAATGGCCCGGTTCTATTGGCCAGGGATTCGCGGCGATGTCCGTAGGTGGTGTACGGCATGCCGCGAATGCCAGTTAGTAAATCCAGCGGTCATTCCAAAATAGGCCGTAAGGTGAACCTCGAAAAGTCCTTCCGAAAAGGGATCCCGCTCCGACCTCTCCGAACCGCACACGCTTCAGTTCATAAAAAAGAATGAGTTGTGGTAAGATTACAACAAAACAGTTCATGTCACAAAATCGCGCTCATTTCTTAAATCGCAACATTTAATGAAGAACTAGTATCTCCAAGGCGTATGTACATATTCGGCAGGCGTAATAACACTTTGGCTCACGAGAGGTGCCACAGTTGAAACGTCATCAGACTGGACGAATCGGGTAGCTGGTAGCTACCAGCTGTGCTAGGTAAACAGAAGCAGCATGGCAGCCACCGGAGTAGCAGTGCTATCATCCATCAGTACCGAAGAAGAAGAAAACTCGGCCGAAACTGTTGAATAAACTAAATCTTCGACACGTAAGACTTGTTATATGCACATATCTTCTGTGAAGCATGAAAAAACACAGAATTTCACCAGCATACGGTGGAATACTTACCGAAACAGCCTTCGACAGTGGCTGGAGTTGAGGGGTGAGTGCACAGACGTATCCAAACATTACAAACACTGTCTTGACTTGGATTTTGATAAAATTCCCGAAGACACGGCTTTCCATCCCACATGTTACCGGAGGTTCATTGACAAGCGCGAAATTGAAAGAGCAAAAAGGCGTCTCGTGCGAGAGAAAGAGCGGGGAGATGATAAACAAGACCCCCAGACCAGCGAGGCTATCCCTGCAACAGTGACTGGCACGACTCCGACAAGGAAACTTTGTTCCAGATCAAGCCTGCCCATCTCGAGCTCTGGCCCCGTCTTTCCTGCCATCTGTATAATATGCAAGAAAACCTGCAAATATGTCGTCAAGGCTGGCAGACGACAAAAAGAAGCTTTGTCAAAGACACAGATTTTAACCGCAGGTAAGCTAAAAGGCATCTCACCCTCATCCCCCACTACACAGTAGGTAGTCTATGCAAATGCATCCCATCCCCCAGCCAGGGCTCTACAGTGCGCATGTTTCACTCGCATTTGCGAGTGAATTTTTCGGCATGCAAACGACGAAAAAAAAACACGCGCATTCGTGCGAGGGCTTCTTGCAGCCGACAATTTAGGAAAGCACTGAGCACAGATGCGACGAGTTTAACATTCTAAAATGCATCAAACGTTAAACTGCAAAGTATGTAAATCCAGCGCTGGATAGCCTACCTAATATAGTGTAACGAGTAACGGCCTGTATTGTTGTAAGTGTGTGTGTTCAGTGTTGTGTGGGTGTGTGTGTGTGTTCTGCCTGCGCCTTGCTCCCTGTCTGTAGTTGCGTGCATTGCCCCTGTCTTGCATCTGCGGTGGTTCCCATGGCAGCCGGGGGTGTGTGTGTGAAAAAGTTAAATTTTTTTTGCCGTTCTGCCACATCTTTCTGTGATTGCCCTTCTTTCCCACGGTTGTATGTTGTGGGTGTGGCATTAAGTGGGAAAAGTGCTTTTTAAGGATTCATCAGATCATTCAACTGAGAGATAACCGAGAGCTGGTTCGGACCGAGCTGAGAAATATATTCGCTATGCAGAGAATAACGGCGTTTTTTAAAAGCAATGATGGTGGAAACAAGAATAAAAGAACGGACGAGGAAGAAAGTGTAGTGAAGAAAGCTAGAACGACGGGAGAAGGTGCGGGAAAATTATATAATGAGATGGAAAGCACACACCCCAGTGCAAACATTTAGATGGGAACATACAACAAGCAGAAAAACAAATAATATACAGTATATACAAATGGTGCATGTCACAACACAGCAGAAAAACAAAGAATATATATACACAACTGGGCGTGTTGAGTTGCAAGATGTTAATTGCACATTAGTTATAGAAACTCAGTTCAGCTACAAAACTCAGGATATTGCACTGTATTTGGTATTGTATTGTATTGGGTATGGATGTAAAAGTGTAGAAATATAAATATAAAATATACAAAAGCTATAAAAACTAAAAAGTTGCTCTGTGAGGTTGCACTGTAATAAGTATTGCACTGTATCAGGTAAGTGTGAGAATATTGTCCTTTTAGGTCCTTGTTGGTGCATTGTTGCACCTGCCAGAAGTGGCATCAGTCAGTGCATGTAATTAGCCTTTTTCACATTACATCACTTGCAGAAGAACCTCACATCTGTTTTAAGCCTTTTGAATGGAAGAAG